>NC_057805.1:318763680-319068974 GCF_018294505.1 Triticum aestivum
AGTGTGGTATTTATTCATAATTTGGTTACCAAATCTCATGCGTGCAATGCACATGTACCTTACTAGTATCCCTTAGTTTCCAATAGGACCCCGCTGGCACGGGAGGGTAGGACAAAAGATGTCATGCAAGTTCTTTTCCATAAGCACGTATGACTATATTCGGAATACATGCCTACATTACATTGATGAACTGGAGCTAGTTCTGTGTCACCCTATGTTATAACTGTTGCATGAAGAATCGCCTTCGACATAATTATCCATCACTAATCCAATGCCTACGAGCTTTTCGCATATTGATCTTTGCTTAGTTACTTCTCCGTTGCCGCTGTTACAATTACTACAAAATTGCTACTGCTACTTTTGCAACCGTTACCGTTACTTCCATACTACTTTGCTACTAAATACTTTGCTGCAGATATTAAGTTATCCAGGTGTGGTTGAATTGACAACTCAACTGCTAATTGTTGAGAATATTCTTTGGCTCCCCTTGTGTCGAATCAATAAATTTGGGTTGAATACTCTACCCTCGAAAACTGTTGCGATCCCCTATACTTGTGGGTTATCAGTCAACCAGAGCATGTTCCGAGTGGTACGGTAATCCCGTTCTAGAAGTCATGTTACTAGACCATGACAAACCTACGAACTATGATGAAGCGATGATGAGCCTAGATTCCGCAAAATGGCTTGAGGCCATGAAATCTGAGATAGGATCCATATATAAGGACAAAGTGTGGACTTTGGTGGACTTGCCCGATGATCGGCAAACCATTGAGAATAAATGGATCTTCAAGAGGAAGATGGACGCTGATGGTAGTGTTACTATCTACAAAGCTCGACTTGTCGCGAAAGGTTTTCGACAAGTTCAAGGTGTTGATTACGATGAGATTTTCTCACTCGTAGCGATGGTTAAGTCTGTCCGAATCATGTTAGCAATTGTTGCATTTTATGAAATCTGGCAAATGGATAACAAAACTGCATTCCTTAATGGATTTATTAAAGAAGAGTTGCATATGATGCAACCAGAAGGTTTTGTCAATCCTAAAGGTGCTAACAAAATGTGCAAGCTCCAGCGATCCATCTATGGACTGGTGCAAGCATCTCAGAGTTAGAATATACACTTTGATGAGTTGATCAAAGCATATAGTTTTATACAGACTTGCGGTGAATCCTGTATTTACAAGAAAGTGACTGGGAGCACTACAACCTTTCTGATAAGTATATGTGAATGACATATAGTTGATCGGAAATGATGTAGAATTTTTTCTGGAATGCATAAAGGAGTATTTGAAATGAGTTTTTTCAAAGACCTCAGTGAAGCTGATTACATATTGGGCATCAAGATCTATAGAGATAGATCAAGACGCTTGATGATTTTTCAATGAGTACATGCCTCGATAAGATTTTGAAGTAGTTCAAAATGGAACAGTCAAAGAAGGAGTTCTTGCCTGTATTGCAAGGTGTAAAGTTGAGTAAGACACAAAACCCAACCACGGTAGAAAATAGAAAAAGAGAATGGAAGTCATTCCCTATGCCTCAGCCATAGGTTCTATAAAGTATGCTATGCTGTGTACCAGACCTATTGTGTACCTTGCCATGAGTTTAGCAAGGGGGTACGGTAGTGATCCAGGAGTGGATCACTGGATAGCGGTCAAAGTTATCCTTAGTTACCTAAGAGGACTAAGGAAATATTTCTCAGTTATGGAGGTGATAAAGAGTTCGTCGTAAAGAGTTACGTCGATGCAAGCTTTTACACGGATCCAGATGACTCTGAGTCACAATATGGATACATATTGAAAGTGGGAGCAATTAACTAGAGTAGCTCCATGCAGAGCATTGTAGACATAGAAAATTTGCAAAATACATACAGCTTTAAATGTGACAGACCCGTTGACTAAACTTCTCTCACAAGCAAAACATGATCACACCTTAGTACTCTTTGGGTGTTAATCACATAGCGACGTGAACTAGATTATAGTCTCTAGTAAACCCTTTTGGTGTTAGTCACATAGCGATGTGAACTAATCACATAAAGATGTGAACTATTGGTGTTAAATCAAATGACGATGTGAACTAGATTATTGACTCTAGTGCAAGTGGGAGACTGAAGGAAATATGCCCTAGAGGCAATAATAAAGTTGTTATTTATATTTCCTTATGTCATGATAAATATCTATTGTTCATGCTAGAATTGTATTAACCGGAAACTTGATACATGTGTGAATACATAGACAAAACAAAGTGTCCCTAGTATGCCTCTACTAGACTAGCTCATTAAACAAAGATGGTTAAGTTTCCTGACCATAGACATGTGTTGTCATTTGATGAACGGGATCACATCATTAGGAGAATGATGTGATGGACAAGACCCATCCGTTAGCTTAGCATAATGATCGTTAAGTTTTATTGCTATTGCTTTCTTCATGACTTATACATATTCCTCTATGAGATTATGCAACTCCCGAATACCGGAGGAATACCTTGTGTGCTATCAAACGTCACAACGTAAAAGAGTGATTATAAAGATGCTCTAGAGGTGTCTCCGAAGGTGTTTGTTGGGTTGGCATAGATCGAGATTAGGATTTGTCACTCCGTGTATCGGAGAGGTATCTTTGGGCCCTCTCGGTAATGCACATCACTATAAGCCTTGCAAGCCATGTGACTAATGATTTAGTTATGGGATGATGCATTACTAAACGAGTGAAGAGACTTGCCGGTAACGAGATTAAACTAGGTATTGAGATACCGACGATCGAATCTCGAGCAAGTAACATACCGATGACAAAGGGAATGACGTATGTTGTTATGCGGTTTGACCGATAAAGATCTTCGTAGAATATGTAGGAGCCAATATGAGCATCCAGGTTCCGCTATTGGTTATTGACCGGAGATGTGTCTCGGTCATGTATACATAGTTCTCGAACCTGTAGGGTCCGCACGCTTAACGTTCGATGACGATTTGTATTATGAGTTATGTGATTTTGATGACCGAAGATTGTTCGGAGTCCCGGATGAGATCACGGACAAGACGATGAGTCTCGAAATGGTCGATAGGTAAAGATTGATATATTGGAAGGTTATATCCGGACACCAGAATGGTTCCGAAGAGATTCGGGTATTTTTCGGAGTACCGGGAGGTTACCGGAACCCCCCCCCCCCCCGGGGAAGTAGTGGGCCTTCATGGGCCTTAGTGGAAAGGAGAGGAGGGCCGCAAGGGTGGCCGCTGACGGTGTCCTAGACTACGGGGTACTCAACATGTCATCCCAAACAGGTGTATTGAGCCGAGGACCCCCATGGCGGTTCACTCATGGGCCACTTCAGGCAGCCCATGCCGCATACAAGGAGGATTCCACAAGACTTGGCGCCCAAGACAAGGACTCCTCTAAACCCTAGGCCTCTGGTGTGTTATATAAACCGAGGTCAGGCTAGTCAATAGAACATCTCATATTTATTACCACAATCTCGTGGTAGATACATGTACTCTGTACTACACCCATATGAATACAATCAAAAGCAGCATGTAGGGTATTATCTCTTCGAGAGAGCCCGAAGCTGGGTAAAATCCCGTGTCCATGTTACCATCGCTCCAAGACGCCTAGCTTAGAACCCCTACTACGAGATCAGCCGGTTTTGACACCGACATTGGTGCTTTCATTGAGAGCCTTCTAGGTGTCGTCACGGATCGATGGCATAAATCACGCGAACGCAGATATTATATAAGTACTTCGGTACATACAATCATTATACATAAAATTCTTTTACCCAAGTCACTTGGGGCTCTTAATTAATATGAGCCATTTTATAATAGTTGTTTTCTTCTTAGTCGCTACAAAGTCTTTTTCTACCACTCCCTTTTCGACTCAGGTGTATGATTAATAGCCGGGTAGCCTGGTTTCTCTCTAAAGCCGCTCGTGTTTAGTTCGCTAAACTGGCCTGAGAAACACTACGCCTTCGGGATAGGGAGGTTGAAGCCGAAGGCTGGCCCACTTGAACTCTAGACATCAGATGTGTCATGTCAAAGCACGACGGAAGTACAATTTTAAGACCAATTTTCGGGTTGGCACCGAACACTTGATCTAGTTCGGACGTCAAGTTTTTACTGAAGTTTTTTGGGTTTTCCAAGCCTATGGCACTTTTAAACTATTTGTGTGTTTCCAGCATAAGTCTCGCAGTGCAACGCCAGACACCTTTAGAGATTCGGCAAAAACATTCTCGGATATTGCTATATATGCATCGGTTTCGAATTGTGTCTTTGGTCAATAGTTGGGTTGCCCGGCTCCTGTGCTTGCCTCCTACGTTCCGCTTTGTTCAGCTAGGTGTGCAAAGGGAGAAACACTGCGATTGTGCTTCCAGCTCGCATGGTTAAGCGCCTCAGTGGAGAAAGCCGAAAACTGACTATCACAATAAGCGTCAACTGGTCAACGATCCGATGACTGTGTTAAACTATAAGATCGATGGAGGTCACCCCGTGTTAAGCGACGGGTCGTTCATAACATTGGCCGAAGTGTTTACGGCTTGACCTCGGCTGTCGCCGAACACTAACCAGGAGCTAGTAGCTGGCCTCCCAACTTTAAGCTCCTATGACTAAGTGAAAGTTACAAAGCCCGCATATCTGATTGCCTCGTTTCCGCTAACACAACCGCCTTCGGGCACCGAGGCGTCGGCTAAGGGTTGTTTGTTATTGCAGAAACACCCTGCGTAGCATCTACAAGGGGGTGGAAGCCGATGATGGGCCACTTTCAACTGATAAACGGTCGCAACGGAGTCAAAATAAACATATCATCGGCATTTAATATACAAGGGCTGCCTTCCGTAATCATCGTTATAAAGCCATACATATGCATCAATTTGACTTAAGATTTTGGCCAAGCTGGGTTGCCTGGCTCCTGTGCTTACCCCTACGTTTCCGATTGTTCGGCTAGGCGGTAAAGGGAGCACCTCTGTGATTGTTACTACCGCGTCATCCGGGTTAGTACCTCAGACTGGGTGAAGCCGAAAGCTAGCCATCTTAAAGGATATAATTGGTCGGCAACGACGGAAGTGAAAATTTGGGTTCGCTAAAGACCACATAGTTCGGGAACTTTCCCCAAACTAAATCCTCAATATTTTGCTCTCACATTGATCGGTGCTGAGGTTTCATGATCATGCTTAGCATGACAACCCAAAGAAAGGAACTGATAGCGGGACTATTTTCTTTGGAAGACATTTCTTATGTTAAACAGTAATATAACATATCTCTATGCGTACCTTTGTTTATAAAACCGTATGGCCGGATTGCCTTGTTTGTCATAAATCTTTGCCCTCATAAAGGCTTTATAAAGTAGGACAAACACTCCTCGGCTACTGGCCGAGGAGGTGGAAGCCGATGGTTGGTCAACAAAGTTTTGTACAATGCAGATCCGAGCATTAATGATGTAAAGTACTTGGATACATAGAATCATTACACATAATTTGTGATTTTACTTCGGATATCGATCCTTAATTCGGCCACCCGTGCCCACATTAAGGCTCGGGGGCTACTAGGCTTCGGGCTTATCATTTACTAATATCAAAGGGGCACAACGATCCCCTGATCTGGTGTTGCCACCCGACCAGTGTCTCGGGGGCTACTACATTGCCTATTCAATGCAGAAAATTCAAGGGGCTCAGTGTTCGGCTTGACCGAACTATGGGCAAACGCGTCTTGGAACAACAATAGGCACCATCTGGGGCCTATCCGGCATCAAGCTAATATATTACGGCGACTTCTCAAAACCCTCTCTCAAGGGCCCGCCCGCCGATCACTATCTCCTCTAATGTGCATCTCGGATTTTTGGCCGACACACACCTTGAGGGCTACTGGCTATACATCTCGGCAGAGAATACATTGCACAAATCAGAATTAAATCCATAGAGGGCATCTCCGGCATTAAGCTCGGTTGAACCCTTTTAACTTTTGCAAGATCGAGGTAATCTATGACACCTCGGATACATTCCGGCGTCGGTGCTCGGATACATTCCAGCGTTGGAGCCCGGATACATTCCGGCACTAGAGCTCGGATATAATCCGGTGTTAGAGCTCGGATACATCCCGGCGTTGGAGCTCGGAAGCAGTCCGACATTGGAGCACAACTGCAAAATATACCTCGAATACAGTCCGACATTGGAGCTTGGATGCAAGAGGACACCGCCGCACAGGAACAATTTCAAACCCGAAGTGTGGCATAAAAATAACAAGGCATTGATAAAAGGCCGAGATCTTAAAGGGGCTCCTCGGGAACCCGACGTGTAAACTCTTCGGATTCACTTCGGCGATCCTCAAGATCGAAGATGAGAAGATTTGTTGAACCAGTTTTCAAGACTGACGACCGAAGATGAAGAACAGTTCAGAAGAATCGAGGAGCATCCCCAACTTGAAGACCGGTTCAGGGGGCTACTGACGGTGTCCTGGACTACGGGGTACTCAACAAGTAATCTCCCAAACAGGTGTATCGAGCCGAGGACCCCCATGGCGGTTCACTCATGGGCCACTTCGGGCAGCCCATGCCGCATACAAGGAGGATTCCACAAGACTTGGCGCCCAAGACAAGGACTCCTCTAAACCCTAGGCCTCCGGTGTGTTATATAAACCGAGGCCAGGCTAGTCAATAGAACATCTCATATTCATTACCACAATCTCGTGGTAGATACATGTACTCTGTACTACACCCATATGAATACAATCAAAAGTAGCATGTAGGGTATTATCTCTTCGAGAGAGCCCGAAGCTGGGTAAAATCCCGTGTCCATGTTACCATCGCTCCAAGACGCCTAGCTTAGGACCCCTACTATGAGATCAGCCGGTTTTGACACCGACGGCCGCGCCCCCATGGCAAGTCCGAATTGGACTAGGGAGGGGGCGGCGCCCCCCTCTTTCCTTCTCCCTCTCCTCCTCCTTCCCTCTCTCCCCCTCTTGGAAAAGGAAGGGGAGTCTAACTAGGATTGGGAATCCTAGTTGGACTCCCCCTATGGCGCGCCCCTCCTGGCCGCCGGCCTCCTCCTCTCCCTCCTTTATATACGTGGCCAGGGGGCACCCCAAAGCACAACAGACAATCTCTTAGCCGTGTGCGGTGCCCCCTCCACAGTTTAACACCTCGGTCATATCGTCATAGTGCTTAGGCGAAGCCCTGCGCCAGTAACTTCATCATCACCGTCGCCACGCCGTCGTGCTGACGAAACTCTCCCTCGACCCTCCACTGGATCAAGAGCTCGAGGGACGTCATCGTGCTGAACGTGTGCTGAACACAGAGGTGCCGTACATTCGGTACTTGGATCGGTTGGATCGTGAAGACGTTCGACTACATCAACCGTGTTACTAAACGCTTCCGCTTTCGGTCTACGAGGGTACGTGGACACACTCCCCCCTCTCGTTGCTATGCATCTCCTAGATAGATCTTGCGTGATCGTAGGAATTTTTTTGAATTACTACGTTCCCCAATAGTTTTTGCTTTCTTCGTTGGCCATTTTTCCATTTTTATTGATCTAAATGGATGCATACTTTACATAAACATATGGTATTTACGGTTTTACACTTACTGGCACTCGACGTACTTGCGGTTGCACCTGGTGTTAGCTGGTTGACTAATCCCGATCCCGTAAATGAGCCCTGTATGTGCAGCCGGTTCCTTGGGTGTGATAGGTTGCTAGGCTCTCCCTGATCATTCGTCCATCCACATCCGGTATGTGTGCTTCCACCCAATGCCCCTGCTTTTTACATTTATCCATATTAAGCACTTTTCATTTTTTCACAATCATGTTGCACTTATTTTCTATTATTTTTCTCTATTCACAAAGAACACTGTACCTGCGTCCAAGTACTGCTGTAGTAGTGGCAACAAAGGGCCAGTTGAGTTCAGCTCGTCATAACCAAGCACATCCCATGACGGTGCTTGTAAAGAACTGTAGAACCAGGGATTCCCACCATTTCCTGAATCCATTCCTTGTCCTCCTTTTTTGATCTGCACAACCAGAGCAAGTACAATCAAACTTGAACGTACTTGGCTCCAACACGTATTAACTGTACCGTGCACTCACGTGCCAACAAACCATACAATGCACATGGCAACAAACTACAACATGCATATGTCAACAACTATGTCATGCAGATGGCAATAACTAAGCCATGCAAATGGCAACAATTACGTAATGCTAATGGCAACACCTACATCATGCACACAAATGCTATTGGCAACAATTAGAGCATGCACATGGCAACACCCACATGATGCACATGGCAACAACCACATCATGAACATGGCAACAATTGGGATGAACACCTACATCGCAGCACTATCATAACATCAGGGATGGCAACTATTTTTGGTCTCCCAACCACATCCTAGTCTAGATCTACTGCCACTACCTACATGTGGCAAGATCAGTAGCACACACGGTAACATCTAGTTATTCCCAGATCTTGGCATGGCAATTTTTCCCCTACACATCAGTGGTTCATGGGAAGGGTAGGAGATGGGGTGGGGGAGGGGGAGGGAGAGGGGGATGAAGGGGACAAGGGATTCATCTGGCCGGCGGCTCAATTTGGGCTACATGTCGCCCGATCTTGCCATGGCAACTTCATGGATATCAATGTCCGGCGACGGAGAGGGGGATGAAGGGGACCAAAGGGGATGGAGGAGGAATTCACCTGGTCGGCGGCTCAATTTAGCCTACAGATCTCCAGATCTTGCCATGGCAACTTCAGGGAGAGCCACGCCGGCGATGGAGAGGAGGAAGGAACTGCGAGGGTATCGGGAGGGATGGAGGAGGGTGATGACTTCAGGTGGCGACGCGCCGTGGTCAGGGTCGCGCGCTGACCAGGTCGTGCGCTGACCAGGTGGCCAGGTGGCCCGCTGATTGGGTCGTTCGGGGGATAAGCGATCCTGTCCGAACGGTTTCGTTCGGCTCGATCCACTACTAGTCCGAACGGGGTGGTTCGGCGCGGACACCCTAAATCCCGAACAAACGCGCGTTATCGGCATCCAAACAAGGATTAATTTTTGAAAAAACTAACGCCCACATGTGTGGCATCTTGCACATCGCCCACACGCCTCCATCACCACTCATTTTGCCACATATGAACAGATGACATCAGGAGGAATCTTTTTGGTTTTCGGCTTAAAAATGTTTTATCTCCTAATTAAAAAATCAAATTAAAAAATCCGTTTTCACCATTAAATCCGTCTCGACGAGATCTTCAAAACTAGACCCCATGTTGATATGTTTCGACGATTTTTTTTGCCCAAAAGTTGCCATGATGTTTACACTGTAGTTACCATAGTGCTTAAACTAAAGTTGCCATGTGGCAATTTTAGTTTGTAGAGCATGGCGATTTTAGTTTTTTGATGATGGCAATTCCAGTACTTTGACCATGAAAATTATTTTTTGTATTAACCATGGAAATTTGAAGTGCATGTATCATGGCAATTTTAGTTTATGGTTCATGGAAAGTCTATTTTCTTAATTCCCCATTTTATAATATGTCAAAAATTACTTTTAAATGTAGAAGAAAATAGCTGAAATATATCATGGCAACTTCAGTGTAAACATCATGGCAATTCATGTGCAATAGACATGGCAACTTTTAACCCAAAAAAATTCGTCAAAATATATTGATATGAGATCTAGTTTCGAAGATCTCGTCGCGAGGGATTTAATGATGAAAACGGATCTTCAATCGGATTTTTCATTTAAGAGATAAAACATTTTAAAAACTGAAAATCCAAAAAGATTCCGACATGCATGCACGCGGTGACATGGCGCAGGCTGTGTATTATAGGGCGTGTGGGCGGGTTAGGCTCCCACCACACGTGTGGGCGTTAGCTTTGTCCTTAATTTTTGGACGCCGATATTGAACTGATGTTCGGTTTCTGAGAGCCTCAGATCGAACGATTCGTTCGCTACCTGGGGCATCGATCGAACGAATCCACTCGCCATGAGACCCTAGCGCGAACACCCTCCCTAGGGGCCTATAGGCCTTTTTACTGTGAAAAAAGGAAAAATAAAGCCCAGTTTGGCCCAAATTTTACTGTGACTAAAAAAACCCCGTTTTGGTTGTGACTAATAAAGGCAAGATTTTGCCATGCTCTGAAAGAAATTGCAATGTTCCAAAAATAAAATTATTCTTGATACATAGAGAATGAAAAGCTAGATACTACTAAACAACCGAAATGGTTCAGAAAAATCCTTTTTAATGCAAATTGCACAAAAGAAAAAGTTCCAGGCAATTTGCATCTCTACATGGTGGCAAGAAATGTAAATTAAAAAATTGTATGATATTTTTACTATGATACGTGAAGAGTGTGGATAAAAATTTGCCATCATATGGAACACAAAACAAAAGTGCACCATCTACTGTTAGTACTAATTGACATGTTTGTAAAGTAAATGTATCATAGTCCATGGAAGCAAAAATTCCCATGAATTGTCGAAACATGCAAAAATTGCCATGGATGTCAAGTATTTTTGTAATGGCAAAATAAAAGTAAACTTGCCATGCTCCATAAATGTAAATTTGTCATGGGAATTACAATTGCCATGGCGATAAAGGCAGTGATGGCAATAAAAAGGTAAGTTTGCCATGGCCAAAATTTAAAAGTAAAAAATTGACATGGCAAAAATAAAGTAAAAATTCATGACGAATCCATTCACCACGAGAAGCGCCCTAGAGCTCATACGTTCAGATCTGTTTCGAGATGAATGGTGCATTGACTAAAGGTAGAAAGAAATATTTCATGACATTGATTGATGATTTCACTAGATTATGCTATGTGTATTTGTTAAATACTAAGGATGAGGCTCCACACTACTTCAAAATCTATAATGCAGAAGTTGGAAGTGGTAGTGCCACTTGTGGTGCAGAACATTTTATCTGCCAATGTTTGACCTGTGTGACCGTAAACAGGATTGGTTTCAATGTTTCAGCAAATCTTTGAGTCAAATGCTTATACGAAGAATCATGGATTTTTATTTAGTTGTTCACATTCTCACAACGTTTTAGTTGTACAGTAACTATTGGCTCTGATCTGTGAATCATTCAGATGTGTAGGCATCTTTGTTGTACTAATTATTTGAATCTTATGGGTTGGTTGTGAATCTTGCAAGCTGGGAAACACGGCATGATGATGCAGAGGACAACAACCATAACAAGCTGTTCAAACTTGGTAGTGTTGTAATTGTGAAATTGTGGCAAATGAGCTGATCGTGTGCGTCCTGAGAATAATAATTCTAATTGTTTTGCATGTTGATCCTGTTGCACTTATAGAATGAGCCAATGCTTTGCTTGTTTTATGAATAAAATTTAAGTAAAGTGAATAAAATTTAAGTTAAGTTACCCGCTCGTGAAAGGACGTGTGGCCGGAATAGGTTTCTCGGCTTCTAGGACGGTTTAATGGAGGCATTTGAATGCCTTGAGGAGGCGTGTTCTTTCGGGCGTATAGCGGGTGAGGGAGGAGGGGTAGTATAACTGCTGCCTCCTATACCCACTCCATTTACTCACGATTGCAGTTCCCAAGAGTTGAAAAACTAACTGCTGTCGCCACATACCCACTATGTTCACTAGCGATTGCAGTTCCCCAAGATTGGAAAAATGAACTGCTGCCGCCACCCCCCAGTACCCCACTACACACCCATCCCCAGTATAAATAAGGAGCCATCCGCTCTCCATATCTCCCCATCATCTTCATCTTCCCCTGCCCCAATCCCCACAAAACGAGAATCGCCACATCAACTCTGCGTGAGAAGAGACTCCAATGGTGATCCGAGGGGTGATCCTGCTAGATATGGACTTCAGCAAGGAGTTCACCTTTGAGTTCACCGTTCAGACCCGTGGCAACACCAAGTTGAATGTGATATACACCAACGATCCAGACTCAATGAAGCTCTGCCTCGCCAAGTTCAAGCAGTACCTACAGGAGGAGAAGCACAAGATCGCGGGACTATACCTTGTGCCCATCCATCCATCTCCTGGCAGGGACCAGCGGATCACCGTCGCCCACGTATGCGTGCGGGACGAGGTTCTCGTCTACCATTACTGTAGGGCCATCAGAGGTTCTTGAGCATTCACACATTTCATTAGCACCGCCGACTACACCTTTGCTATGATGGAGAGTAGGAAGAACGCCACTGTGCTTTACGATTCGGCCATCTGGTGCAAAAAGCTCATTGACATCCAGAAGCAATACAAGATCATCGGAAATGGGCAGGAGAAGGACTCCGTGGTTGAACTCGTCGCGGCCATCATCGACCCCCGATACCCTAACATGAAAGAAGACATGGATACGACAGACCTGAACACGTGGGAGGTACCTCTGAATATAGCCTACATCACCTACGCAGCCAAGGACGCATATGCATGCTACGACATGTACAGACGGATCTTGGACATGAGGGTGTCTCTGCTTCCCATAACCGAGGAGTACACGGACAGCCGCAGTGTCATGATCAAGCATGCCAGGAAGATCTAGATGGTGTACTTTGTCTGCTTAAGCACCTTTATCATCTATGTGTTTCATGCATTATCCTATGTGTCGTAATTATCTGTTTCATCCAAAATATTTCGTCTAAGAACCCATTAGCCTGTTTGACTTTTAATTTTTGAGTGGCTATTTGCTTATGTATGTAACTAGTTCACTGGGCTACCGCGTTTCTTTTTTTAAAGGTCCAGTAGGTATCAACTAGGTCGTGGCTGCCCAACGTAGGTTTCTTTTCTTAGGACATCCGATGAACTTTGAGTTTATGATCAGATATATTGAACGAAATATGCCCCAGAAGCAATAATAAAGTTGTTATTTATATTTCCTTATATCATGATAAATGTTTATTATTCATGCTAGAATTGTATTAACCGGAAACTTAGTACATGTGTGAATACATAGACAAAACAGAGTGTTCCTAGTATGCCTCTACTTGACTAGCTCGTTGATCAAAGATGGTTATGTTTCCTGACCATAGACATGTATTGTCATTTGATAAACGGGATCACATCATTAGAGAATGATGTGATGGACAAGACCCATCCGTTAGCTTAGCATAATGATCATTTAGTTTTATTGCTATTGCTTTCTTCATGACTTATACACGTTCCTCTGACTATGAGATTATGCAACTCCCGAATACCGGTGGAACACCTTGTGTGCTATCAAACGTCACTACGTAACTGGGTGATTATAAAGATGCTCTACAGGTGTCTCCGAAGGTGCTTGTTGAGTTGGCATAGATCAAGATTATGATTTGTCACTCCATGTATCGGAGAGGTATCTCCGGGCCCTCTCGGTAATGAACATCACTATAAGCCTTGCAAGCAATGTGACTAATGAATTAGTCACGGGATGATGCACTACGGAACGAGTAAAGAGACTTGCCGGTAACGAGATTGAACTAGGTATGAGGATACCGACGATCGAATCTCGGGCAAGTAACATACGGATGACAAAGGGAACAACGTATGTTGTTATGCGGTTTGACCGATAAAGATCTTTGTAGAATATGTAGGAGCCAATATGAGCATCCAGGTTCCACTATTGGTTATTGACCGGAGAGGTGTCTCGGTCATGTCTACATAGTTCTTGAACCCATAGGGTCCGCACGCTTAACGTTCGATGACAATTTGCATTATCAGTTATGTGTTTTGATGACCGAAGTTTGTTCGGAGTCCCGGATGAGATCACGGACATGACGAGGAGTCTTGAAATGGTCAAGAGGTAAAGATTGATATATTGGAAGGTTATATTCGGACACCAGAATGGTTCCGGAGTGATTCGGGTATTTTTCGGAGTACCGGGAGGTTACCGGACCCCCCGGGGAAGTAATGGGCCTTATTGGGCCATAAGGGAGAAGAGGAGGCAGGCCAAGGGGAGGTGGCGCCCCCCATGGAGTCCAAATTGGACTAGGGGAGGGGGAGGCGCCCCCCTTGCCCTTTCCTACCCCTTCTCCCTTTCCCTCTTTCCTACTTCGGAAAGGAAAGGGGGATCCTACTAGGACTCCCCACCATGGCGCGCCCCCTAGGCCAGCGGCCTCCTCCTCCCCTCCTTTATATACGGGGCAGGGGGCACCCCAAAGCACTACAGACAATCTCTTAGCCGTGTGCGGTGCCCCCTCCACAGTTTAACACCTCGATCATATCGTCGTAGTGCTTAGGCGAAGCCCTGTGCCGGTAACTTCATCATCACCGTCACCACGCCGTCGTGCTGACGGAACTCTCTCTCGACCCTCCACTGGATCAAGAGCTCGAGGGACGTCGTGCTGAACACGAAGGTGCCGTACGTTGGGTACTTGGATCGGTTGGATCATGAAGACGTTCGACTACATCAACCGCGTTAACTAAACGCTTCCGCTTTCGGTCTACGAGGGTACGTGGACACACTCTCCCCTCTCGTTGCTATGCATCTCCTAGATAGATCTTGCGTGATCGTAGGATTTTTTTTGAATTACTATGTTCCCCAACATCTATATCCGTGAATATTACTTGAGTGTTCTTTGATCTCTTATATGCATGATTATTTATAGCCTCATATTTCTTCTTCGAACCTTTGGTTTTGTTAGGCCAACTAGATCGATTTTTCTTGCCATGAGAAGAGGTGCTTTGTGATGGGTTCGATCTTGCGGTGTCCTCTCCCAGTGATAGAAGGGGCAGCGAGGCACGCATGTATCGTTGCTATTAAGGATAACAATATGGGGTCTATTCCTACATGAATAGATCTTGTCTACATCATGTCATCGTTCTTATTGCATTACTCCGTTTCTCTGGATAGCGGTCGGTGTGTGGAGTAATAGTAGTAGATGCAGGCAGGAGTCGGTCTACTAATCTTGGACGTGATGCCTATATATTGATCATTGCCTTGGATATCGTCATAATTATTAGATCTTCTATCAATTTCCCAATAGTATTTTTTTACCCACCGTATGCTATTTTCTCGAGAGAAGCCACTAGTGAAATCTACGGCCCCTGGGTCTATCTTTTATCATATTGCTTTCAGGTCTATTTTTATTCGCATTTGTTTTTAGATCTATTATTCTAAAAACCCAAAAATACCTTGCTGCACTTTTTATTTATTTATTTATTTTGAGTTTTTGCAAGATCTATTTATCCAAACTTAAACAAACCGATCTATCTTTTTACCGAGGAGGGATTGATAACCCCTCTTAAGCGTTGGGTTGCGAGGATTTGTTCTTTGTGTGCATGTACCATTTACATAGTGTTGCTTGGTTCTCCTACTGGATTGATACCTTGGTTTCATAACTGAGGGAAATACCTATCGTAGCTATACTACATCATCCCTTCCTCTTTGGGGAAACACCGACGCAGTTTCAAGCCACATCAGGTGGCGTGCCCTGGTGCCTAGTGGGTAGCCGGGGCCCCCCTCCAGTGGGTCTTGGTTCCAGAAATTATTATATATTCCAAAATAATTCTCCAAAAAGTTTTGTCCAATTTCGAGAACTTTTATTTCTGCACAAAAACAACACCATGGTAGTTCTGCTGAAAACAACGCCAGTCTGGGTTAGTTTGATGCAAATTAGAGTCCAAAACAAGAGCAAAAGCATTAGGAAAAGTAGATACGATGGAGAAGTATCACACCTTAGTTCTAACAGGAGTACTAGGTGTGGCAGGTAAATCATAATTTTCATCAATTTCAGATTCTTTAGCTTTAGCAATATGAACACCAAGTAATTCACCAAGTGGCACAGATTAATTAAGAAAAGTAGAAGCATCACCATGAGTATCATCAATAGCAGAAGCAGTGTCTATTAATGTGACATATCAGATTGAATAACAGGTGGTGGTGTCTCAAGTTGACTTAAAACAGGTGAATCAAGTGTAGACCGACTTGGCAGTTCCTCACCTCCCCTCGTCTTAGAGGGCATGATCTTCCTCTTAGAGTCTCTCAGATTCTTCATAGTGAATATAGATTGCAACAGATATTTAACTCCCAAGTGAACTTAATAAATAGAGCTATGCTCCATGGCAACGGTTTCAGAAAATTGTCTTGATGACCCACAAGTATAGGGGATCGCAATAGTCTTCGATGGTAGTATTTCACCCAGATTTATTGATTCGACACAATGAGAGCCAAAGAATATTTATAAGCCTTAGCAATTGAGTTGTCAATTCAACCACACCTGAGAAGTTGTTTCTCTGAGCAAAATATTAGTAGCACGGTAATATGATAGTTTTGATAGTAGCGCTAACAGTAGCAATAGTAATAGTGACAATAGCAGTTTTGTAGTAATTGGAACAACAGTAGCAATAGTAGTAACTTAGCAAAAGAAAAAATATGAGCAATGCGTAGGCATGGAGTAGTGATGGATATTTGGATGACATTCATCATGTGATAGTCACAACCTAGAGCGATACACAGCTCCAATTCATCAATCATATGTAGGCATGTATTCCGTATATAGTCATACATGCTTATAATAAGAACTTGCATCACATCTTTTGTCCTACCCTTCCGTGGCAGCAGGGTCCTAATTGAAACTAAGGGTAATTAAGGCATTCCTTTTAATAGAGAACGAAACAAAGCATTAACACATAGTGAATACATGAACTCCTCAAATTGCAGTCATCCCTAGAGAGTATCCCAATTATTGTCACCTTGGGGTCTACGGTTCAGAACAATAACAGCTGCATATAACTTGCGGATAGGATCAAGAACACAAATATATTCATGAAGACATAATAAGTTCAGATCTGAAATCATGGCAGTCGGGCCTTAGTGACAAGCATTAAGCATAGCAACATCAATATCAGAACATAGTGGATACTAGGGATCAAGCCCTAACAAATTGACTCGATTACATGATGGATCTCATCCATCTCCATCTACCTCTAGTATGCCTACGATGAAATTACTCACTCCCGTTGGTGAGCATCATGATGTTGTTGATGAAGAATGGTTGTTGATGACAAAGGCAATGATTTGCCCTCTCCGGAGCACCAAACAGACTCCAGATCAGGCCTCCCGACGAAGAACGGGAGGTGGCGGTGGCTCCATACCGAAAAACGCGATGAAACTTTCTCTCTGATTTTTTTCTCGGGAATACGATACTTATGGACTTGGAGGTAGGGCAAACGGAGCCTCATGGGGCCCACAAGCTCAGGTGGCGCACCCTAGGGGGCACTTGAGCTCGTGGCTCTGTGGTGGCCCCCCTCTGGTAACTCGTTGCGCCAATATTTTTTATATATTCTAAAATTATTCTCCGTAAATTTCGTCCAATTCCGAGAACTTTTTATTTCTGCACAAAAAACAACAGCAAGGTAGTTCTGCTGAAAACAACGTCAGTCCGGGTTAGTTTCATTCAAATCATGCAAATTAGAATCCAAAATAAGAGTAAAAGTGTTTAGAAAAGTCGATAAGTTGGAGATGTATCAGTGCCCCCTATGCGGATCAACAAAGAGCTGGCGCCATGCTTTGATCAATTGTACCGCTTCTCGGAGTGTGTGGCCGTTGTCTAATGAGGAGATGGTTGAGCACATGATCATGACGATAGAAGAAAATGCTAAGCTTTGGCTCTATGAACGAGTCCTTCCCTGCGGATCAATTCACATTGATGATCGTAACTTTATGGGCAATTTGTAGTTTTTGGAGGAAGGCTATATACGAGGACATCTACCAAACACCGTTTGCCACAGATCAGTTTATTGCTTTTGATCTTCAGGACATAAGTTTTATGCAGAATTCAGTGACTTGGTCACATGAAATAACACCCACAAAGCCGAGTCATTTGTTACCTCCAGTGCGTGGACTCATGAAAATCAGCATTGATGCATCAGTAGCAAGGAATGGATCTTTTGGGTTGTCGGAGCGATCTGCAGGGACGAAATAGGAGCTTACCATAAGGCCTCTATAGTTTTCAATAATATCACTGATCATCAAGTCCTGGAATCTTTGGCTATTAGAGAGGCTCAATCTCTCGCAGATGATCTGTATATTCCAAGGATTATGGTTGCCTCAGATTGCAAGGTGGTAGTTGATACTATTAAGGAAGACAATGGAGCTAATCTTGGTGTTGTAGTTAGAAATAGTTGCTACAGCTAGAGATTTTGCAGTTTGTATCTTTAGCCATGAATTTAGACCTCAAATGTAGAGGCTAATAGTCTTGCAATGTATACTTTATCACTAGGGTTTGGCCGCCACATTTGGTTAGGCCAGCCCGGCGAACTTGTATTCATCACTGTTAACATTGAGTCGCCGTAATAAAGCTTTGTGAGATTCTAAAGAAAACAAAATCTTCGCAGCCATCTATTTATTTGTTTCGATTTTCTGGTTGTTGCTTGGGATTTTCTTTTTCCTTTTTCATTTTTTCTTTCCTTTTTCTTTTTTTGTAGTTTTTCAAATGCATGAACTTTTTTCCAAATTCATGATCCTTTTTAAAATTTGAGATATTTTTTCTTAAATTCGTGATTTTTCTAAAACTCAACTATTTTCTTCAAATTCATGATTCTTTTTCGAAATTGATGAACATTTTGTCAAATTCGTGATTTTTTTTCAAAACCAATGAAACTTTTTTCAACGTAGATAACTTTTTTCAAATTCGTAATCCTTTTTCAAAATTGATAATTTTTTAAAGTTCATGATTTTTTCAATATTGATGAACTTTTCAAAACTGCATTTTTTTCACAATTCATATGTTTTAAAAGTTTTGTGAACATTTTTTTGTTTTGTGTTTTTTGTTGTAATTTTTATCTTTTTCCAAAAAGTCAATGGTTGGCCAGTCAACCGTCAGCCGGTCAACCATTGACCGAGCTTCGTGGGAGCATGCTAATGGGCCTTGGTCCGCGAGCGCTATGTGCGGGCAGCATCTAGCCAACTGACGCTTGAGGCGCTTACGAGGAGGTCTCCCTATCAGCTATTTTTTTTAAATAATACATTTTTTAATTAATTTTTATAAATATTACGCTGGATAAAAAATTTCAAAAATAATACACCGTCGGCCCGCTGCAGGCCGACTGGGCCTAGTTGGCCCACAGCAGGCCGATTGGACTCCAGTCGGCCTACAGCTAGCCGACTGGCCCCTGTCGGCCCACTGTGGGCTGATTGGGTCCTGTCGGCCAGCTGTAGGCCGACTGGAGCTAATTGGCTCGCTGTGGGCTAATTGTTTTTGCAAAAAATGTAGGCATAAAAAATATATGTTTAAAAAAATATTAATTATGTAATTAAAAATGTTAAACGTGTATGAAAAAAATGTTTTCTGATGTATAAAAAAAATGTACAATATATATGCAAAAAGTTGACATAAAAATATGTTTTAAAAAGTGTTAAGCATGTATTTAAAAATTGTTAAATGTGTGTATAAAAAATGTTCCTTAGATATACAAAAAGAATAGAATGTGTATGAAAAAAAGTTGACACCAAAAAAATATGTTTGAAAAAAATGTTAATCATGTATTTGAAAAAATGTTCCTTATCTATACAAAAAATATAGAATGTGTATGAAAAAAAGTTGACACCAAAAAAATATGTTTGAAAAAAATGTTAATCATGTATTTGAAAAAATGTTTAACGAGTATACAAAAATGTTTCATGTATTGGAATGAAAGGTTAAACGTGTATAAAAAAATGTTCCAGCTCCGGATCCGGTATGGGAGCATCACGGACCTAAGTATGATTGGTTGCACTTTTTGTATGGAACTGGAACATTTTTGCAAACATATTTTTTTGGTGTCAACTTTTTTTCATACACATTCTATATTTTTTGAATAGATAAGAAACATTTTTTATACACACATTTAACAATTTTTAATCATGTATTTGAGAAAATGTCAACTTTTCAAACATATTTTTCAAACATATTTTTTTGGTGTCAACTTTTTTTCATACACATTCTATATTTTTTGTATAAATAAGGAACATTTTTTATACACACATTTAACAATTTTTAAATACATGCTTAACACTTTTTAAAACATATTTTTTATGTCAACGTTTTTGCATATATATTGTACATTTTTTGTATACATCAGGAACATTTTTTTATACACGTTTGACATTTTGTAATTACATAATTAACATTTTTTAAACATATTTTTTATGCCTACTTTTTTTGCAAAAACAATTAGCCCACAACGAGCTAATTAGCTCACCCAATCAGCCCACAGTGGGCCGACAGGGGCCAGTCGGCCAGCTGTAGGCCGACTGGAGTCCAATCGGCCTGCTGTGGGCCGACTAGGCCCAGTCGGCCTGCAGCGGCCCGACGGTGTATTATTTTTGGAAAAAAATTACCCAGCGTAATATTTATGAAAATTAATAAAAAAATGTATAAAAAAAATTAGCTCCCTATCAAGCAGGAAACCAAAACAACTAAACTTTTTCTATCTGTAGCGGTCGTGGGCCAGTTTTTCTGTGGGTTGTCCCATAGGCTGTAATCTCCCCGGTTTTCTGTCGTCCGCATTCGTTTGAAGGGAAACCCTATGTCTCGCATTCAGCAAACATAAGTTGGGCCGACCCAGGTGCGTGGAAACAACAACTTTGTTTTCTTTTTATTTAAGTTTTTTGCTCTATTTTTTACGTTTCTTTATACTTCCAATTATTCAAAAATAAATTTATTACAAAAATCTATCTACATAAACATTTGAAAAATATTGACAAAGTATTTGAAAAATGTTAAATGTGTATAGAGAATTGTTTTATCATATATATGAAAAATGTAAACAAAAAGTAAAAAATAGATCATGTATTTTTTTAATTTAATCAAGCATTTGAAAAAATGTTGACCATGTGTTTGAATAATGTTAAGCAAGCATTCGTAAAATGTTAAATGTGTATAAAAAAGTGTTAACCATGTATTAAAAAAATGATGGAAGAAATCTGATCATGTATATAAAAATTCTAGTCAAGCATTTGACAAAACAATTGAACAAGTATTTGAAAAATATTAAATGTGTATAGAAAATATGTTGATCATGTATTAAAAAAATGATGATTCTTTTTATCATGTATGAAAAATATTAATCAAGAATTTTAAAAAATGTTGAACAAGTAATTGAAAAATGTTAATCAAGCATTTTTTTCAAACATATTTTTTTGGTGTCAAATTTTTTTCATTCACATTCTATATTTTTTGAATAGATAAGAAAACATTTTTTATACACACATTTAACAGTTTTTAATCATGTGTTTGAAAAACTGTCAACTTTTCAAACATATTTTTTTGGTGTCAACTTTTTTTTCATACACATTCATATTTTTTGTATAAATAAGGAACATTTTTATGCACACATTTAACAATTTTCAAATACATGCTTAACACTTTTTAAGACATATTTTTTATGTCAACTTTTTTGCATATATATTGTACATTTTTCGTATACATCAGGAAATTTTTTTATACACGTTTAACATTTTTTAATTACATAATTAACATTTTTTTAAACATATTTTTTATGCCTACTTTTTTTTGCAAAAACAATTAGCCCACAGCGAGCTAATTAGCTCCAGTCGGCCCACAGTTGGCCGACAGGACCCAATCAGCCCACAATGGGCTGATAGGGGCCAGTCGGCCAACTGTAGGCCGACTGGAGTCCAATCGGCCTGCTGTGGGCCGACTAGGCCCAGTCGGCCTACAGCGGGCCGACGGTGTATTATTTTTTTACCCAGCGTAATATTTATGAAAATTAATAAAAAATGTATTATTTAAAAAAATTTAGCTCCCTATCAAGCAGGAAACCAAAACAACTAAACTTTTTCTATCTGTAGCGGTCTTGGGCCAGTTTTTCTGTGGGTTCTCCCATAGGCTGCAATCTCCCCGGTTTTCTGTCGTCCGCATTCGTTTGAAGGGAAACCCTATGTCTCGCATTCAGCAAACAGAAGTTGGGCCAGCCCAGGTGCGTGGAAACAACAACTTTGTTTTCTTTTTTCTTAAGTTTTTTGCTCTATTTTTTACGTTTCTTTATACTTCCATTTATTCAAAAGTAAATTTATTACAAAAATCTATCTACATAAACATTTGAAAAATATTGACAAAGCATTTGAAAAATGTTAAATGTGTATAGAGAATTTTTTTATCATATATATGAAAAATGTATACAAAAAGTAAAAAATAGATCATGTATTTTTTTTAATTTAATCAAGCATTTGAAAAAATGTTGACCATGTGTTTGAATAATGTTAAGCAAGCATTTGTAAAATGTTAAATGTGTATAAAAAAGTGTTGACCATGTATTAAAAAAATGATGGAAGAAATCTGATCATGTATATAAAAATTCTAGTCAAGCATTTGACAAAACAATTGAACAAGTATTTGAAAAATATTAAATGTGTATAGAAAATATGTTGATCATGTATTAAAAAATGATGATTCTTTTTATCATGTATGAAAAATATTAATCAAGAATTTCAAGAAATTTTGAACAAGTAATTGAGAAATGTTAATCAAGCATTTTAAAGATGATAAACGTGTTTAGAAAAAATGTCAACCATGTGTTTAGAAAATATTAATATTGCATTTGAAAAATGGTAATCAAGCATTTGAAAAATGTTAAAGGTAAATAGAAAATATGTTGACCATGTATATGAAAAATGTTGATCTTGTATTTGAAAAATATTAATGAAGCATTTGAAAAAGTTTAAAAGTGTGTGTAGGAAAAATATTGACCATTTATTGAAAAATATATTAATCTTGCACTTAAAAATATTAATCAAGCATTTTAAAAATTTGTATAGGAAATGTTGACTATATGTAACAAAAAAAATGTTATACTTGTATCATAAAAATGTTGTTGACATATACAAAAATGTAGAATAAAAACTAAAAGAAAGAAAGAAAGAAAAGCAAAACAATAAAATAAAATTAAACTAAATAAACCAAAGAAAAATGAAAATGAAAAATAAGACAGAAGAAACAAATGCAAAAGTAGTGAAAAAAGGAGAAGAAAAAAGAAAAAGAAACCGAAGGAAACCGAATAAAACAGAAGAAATGGAGAAAGGAAAGAAAAAAAAAGTATTGAAAACCAGGAAAGATACAAAAACCGAAGAAAAAAAAATAAAAAAATTGTGTAAAAGCCGGCTCTGTTCCTTCTAGTAGACCTCGCCCGATGAATTTTACCGGAACTCGAAGTCAGCGCAGTGGCTAACAGTGCCGCGATGCAACGATGATACAACACTCGCGTCGTTTGAACCCCTGTAATTGAAGTCACCAAAATAATTGGGCCGTCATTGCATAACTGACATAGACAACAAAACAAGCTCTGTGCGGTACAACCGTACAAGTAGCCAGCCTAGATTGAAGCAAAGTGCAAATTTATTCATTTCAACTCACTGGAAATCGCAACGCAGGTACACACACCCTGATAGCATAGATGAATCGAAGAGCATAATAATAAAATTTGCCCTATCGAACGTAAAGGAGAACTAAATAAGTAATAATAATAATTCAAAAAAATGAATGGGATTATAAATAAATAGTATGTTTGTCGCTGTGGATCCATTCATGCATCGACACAGCGTCCACAAATTTGCCATTGTTTGCACGCGCATGGATCACTGGATCACTCGTCGGAGAGCTTGTCGAGCAGCATCCTCATGACCTTCACCTGCACCTGCAAATCCTCGATGTGGGTCGCCGCATCCTGGAACAGCTCGCCGAGCCCGCACGGCTCGCGGCAGCAGGGCACCAGCCTCCTCAGCTCCCTCACTTGCTTCACCAGTACCCTAGAATCTTCAAGGAAATGCTTCTCGCCTCCCTCCTTGCTCCTGCTACTCCCGTTCATCCTCTTCTCGGCCCAGCTCAATCCCTCCTCCGGTCGTCCGTCGACCACAGCAAGGAGGAAAAAGAGGCCGAAGAAGAGAAGATTAGTCTTCGAAGGAAGCTCGCATGCATCATTCGCGCAGGGCAATGAGTGCACGCATATATAGCCGCAATCTTTGTTGTTTCTGCACTATGCTTTGATAGGGATGTATCGGGGAGAACATGCGCCTGCCGATACGCGAAGCAATCATGTGTGTGTTCATGCGCCGGCACTCCCCCATATGCGAATGTCCGAAGCGTCGCCACGAACCACCTACAGAAAGATAGGGGCGCGGCGTATTCTAATGGCACCGTTCCTGCGGTTGGCGAGACACGGCCGCTACGTCACCGCAGCGCGCCAGGTTCTCTATTGCGGGTTTGCGGCGCGGAGCGCGCTCGCCGGCTGGCTTGACGGGGAGCTTAGCTTGCATGCGCTGTGTGGTCGGCAGATGTTCGTATCGTATGCATATGCATATGGTAGGCGCCATCTATTGTTGCACACATGGTTTTCTTTTTCAGAGAGAAGAGAGATCAGTGAGTAGATAGAGCATGCGTGCATGGGTGTAGGCTTGTGGCTATAGGTAGCTCGCTAGCTTATTTTGTTTGTGGTTGCACCGAGCACATGCACCCACATGATGCCGCCCAACAAACTGAACACCAGCTATGCCTGCGAATGAATGCGTGCGTAGTGTCAACTAATCGCGCAGCTTCCATGCCCGTTTATCACTACAACACCCTGGATTATTCCCTCGACACGACTCCAACTCTGTTCCTTGCTTGCGCCGATCGAGCAATCTATATTTTTTGGGCACGTTAGGAAAACTTTTCATAGACTCCCAATCACCGACGTTAAGTAGGATATACTCCCTCCGTTCCTAAATGTAAGTCTTTGTAGAGATTCCACTATGAATCACATACGGATACGGATGTATATAGATACATTTTAAATTTAGATTCATTCATTTTGCTCCGTATGTAACCCATCTAGTGAAATCTTTATAAAGACTTATATTTAGGAACGGAGGAAGTATATGCAGACTCCTCCAGGTCAGAATGCATGCGGTCCATTTTAGCTAGCTAGCTACTCCCTTCGTTCCAAAATAGATGACCCAACTTTGTACTAACTTTATACTAAAGTTAGTATAAACTTGAGTCATCTATTTTGAAACGGAGGGAGCAGCTTGCAGGTTCCGCTTTGCACGGAGAGTACAGAGAGCGGATCAGCTTGTCACGGGGTAAATTGCTAACGATCGAAGTAACTAAAATGATCAGCACAGCAAAATCAAACATCGGCAAAGATATAAGGGGTGTCGTTCATACTTCATACCGATATACAGAGCTTCAATGCACGATGCTCCTAGCTTGTGCGAGAGATCGAGAGCCTGTGCTTCCCTACAAGAAACCATGACCAAGTGGCTCATCATTATGGTCCAATGACCCCACCCCCTCCCCCCTATACACACATGCGCGTGCAAACTTTTTAATGTCTATGTAAAACAATTTAAAATGCATACAAGTTATATAATACTTAGATTCTGACTGCTAGGATAAGGATGTGGCGGCCGGGTTGGTGATCATGCGTCCGCTTCAAACGAAACGCATAGTTTAGTCAGAGCTCAGTTATAGGAGCCATCAATTAACAAGCTATTGTAGCTTTTGCATCATGCCCCCACGTGCATCAATGGCGGCAAACTACAAAAGTGAGCGCTGGAGTGGCCCGCATGTATCTTTCTCCAGCGAAAGCAGTTCGTTAATTGTGGAGACAGGGGAGCATTAGGCCGGCCTAACCATTATTAGGTGAATTATTGGGGTGGACATAATCAGAATCCATAGGTCTTGAAGAAAATCGACGCTCTCATAAGAGGCTTCTTTTGGACTACCGAGGAAACCTGCTTATTGCTTGAAAGACTGTTTCCAAACCTGAAAAATGCGATGGTTTTGGCAAAAAAAAAAAAAAAAAAACTTGCGCACACAAAATAACTTCATGCTTATGAAATTTGATATAAAATCACTACTACCCTCTGAAAAATGCGATGGTTTTGGCAAAAAAAACTTGCATACACAAAATAACTTCATGCTTATGAAATTTGCTATAAAATCACTACTACCCTCTCCCACCTGTTGGCTTGATTGGTTTAATTGACAACACCCTAACGCTTTTGTATCCTCCACTTCCAATACCTCTTTCATTTGCAAGAACAAAGGAGTTACTGACACGGTGGAAAGATCGTTGTTCCTATCTCAAGCGCTTCTACCAGCCGCCATCAGGGTTTCTTCTGCCTCCCGCCGGCACCAACGCCGGTCTGCCTCGTCTCATGTGGCCTTAGGGCTATGGAGGCATGGTGGATTTCGGCCTTTGCCGGCGGGGGGACTTTGTTTTTGGATGCTTTTCTGAGTCATATTCAAAGAGACGAAGCAGCGGCGGTTCTCTAAAGATGGAATTAGATTCTCCCCGCGCTAGCTCCCGTCCCGGTGGTGCTTCTAGCGTCATCGGACGGCGCGTGGAGGTTTGTCTTTGGCGGATCTCGCAGGATTTGATTGGCGTTTGTCTTCGATGGATCCACGTGGATCCGATATTTGTTTGTCCGTGTTCGTGTATCTACAGGATGGATCCTTTTGATTTAAGCATCTCTTCAACGGCGGCGGTTACTGTTCTGGTGCGCTGGTCCTATAGGGCTTAGCACGAGGACTTCCGTGAGGGAGGGGCGATGAGAGCGGCGCGCCTTCGGCTCGCTCCAGTGCTTGTAGTCGTCGCTAAGTGGTATACGGATCTGAATGTAATTTTTATTATTTCTGGTATTTGTTGTACTATCATGATTGATGATGAATAGATTGAAAGTTGTACAACAAAAAAAGATACTGGGGAGAGAGGATTTTTGGAGACCGGGTGCATTAGAAGACTTACTTTAAATAGTTAAAATTCACATTTAAATTTTAAAAAAATCTGAAAAGAATTCTACATGATCATATGGATGTATATTACACATGTGTAAAGTTTGGGGATGAAATAAGTAAACATTTTGAAAAGAATTTTTTGAAAGTTCAAAATACTATTTTGTCAGTACTCAAAATATAGGGTTCCCTTGGAGCTCGTCCCCCAAGAAGACCTTTTGTTACTTTGGAGTCTTGCAAACACTCCATAGTATTTCCTCAGGCAAAACCACCAAAAGCCATCACTCCATAATATCTCCTTTGTTCTTACACATAATGGCCCCTGCACCTACTTTTAGCTCGATATTGGGTTAACCCCCTCACCCCTCGCAAATACCTATCGTAACCTTTATATCATTCTATTGGGCGGCTTGTTATAGTGGCAAACATTTTGCATTTTTGGTTTAGAGTCTAATCTGCGAAACCACCTAACTGTCGGGGTCTTATCCTGGCAATGCCAACGATGTACAATTAATTTGTTCGGTAAGGGCAAACACACCGCAGATCAAAATGGTAAGGCGAAGACACCACGAGTTTACCTAGGTTCAGGCCCTTGATAGCCTGCAAGTGCACAGGGTTTAGTTGTAGCCTTTTTGAAGTAAGAGTATCGATCCCACAGGGAGCACATGAATCAGGCTTTTGCCCCATATGAAGAATTATGTAGCTTTGTGCCTTTAGATAATTGTAGAATCGAAGCAGAGTGAGGGCGGAAACAACAAAACTAAAAGGCGTTCCCAGGGAATCTGGAATCCCATTGGTATGTTTCTAGTACTGCTATGCATGAGCATAGCATGGGTCGGATACTTGAGCCACTGTTGATGATTATGATGGGCAGAGCTGGGTACAAAACACGTTCTACTCGTGGTAGACTTCGTGCCACACACGTCACTATCATAGTCTCCCCCTGAGGGTTACAACTCATGATAATTAAGGGTTTCCCCGTGACGCGGCCTCAGTAAGGGTTCTCTGTGATCCTCGGTCACTTGTAAAGGTTAGGAGCAGTAGGCTTGTACTGTCACCTCGAATTACCTCCACGTCCTAAACCTATGCAAAGAGGTGATATACTTCATGGCCAATAAAGGCAAAAATGCTGAGGTGGGCCCCTTCATAACATTCACAAAGTTATTAAACTAAGCATTCAACATGTTATCTCATATCTGCAATAGACGTTTTAGATCTTACACAATACCAAGGTTCATCAATATCCCCGAGAATTAGGGGTCTACTCACACATAAGAACAACAATCATCATGGAGATGATAATGGAATACATGGGGGGATGATTCAACCGATACACCGAAGGATCCAGTAGGGTTCTTGATGTTGCAGATGATAAGGATGTGGATGATGATGATCAAGGTGGTGATGATGCAGATGTTGATGATGATGTCGTTCCTCGCGCGATGAGAGGAATCCTCCTCTTCTCCTGGTTGATCCTCCCTTCGGATGGGCTTCAGAGGCTAGGGTTCTGCCTTCTAGATGAGTTTCTGGAGTCTCTATTCGCCCCTTCACGATCCGTTTTGACGGAGTGAAGATAGCTGATCCCACGAAGGCGGCGGCGTGCCAAATAACCGCTCATGTGAGTGTGTGCGGTCACATGGAATGTCGTCGTTCGCTCTAGAAGCGTGTCGCTGGTTGTTTCTTTGGCCTTCTTGCTTAATTCCTTTATGGAAAGTGTCTATCACCTTTAATTCGTGATTCTGCTGCCATTTTTGGGTGGTTTCTCCATTAAATGAATATTGCTCCAAAAGACGTCACCTGAAGGATTATCAACAAAAAGGAGTGCGCGAACGCGGTAAAATTCCACAAAGCCCACCTTGTAGGCACAAAATATAAAGAAAAAACATCACGTAAATTGGACTCATCAACTCCCCCAAGCTTAAGTCTTGCTCGTCCCTGAGCAAGTACCGTGCCTTGTAAAGAACGAGGTTCCCCTTGTGTTTATAAGGTATGTATATCAAAAGGTATGAGTCTATTACTCCCAAGAGGGACGCTTGTTGATGAGTATGTGTGGTAAACAATAGCCCATACTTACTCTGGTGATGATCATGCAGACATCCACATCTTATCATTTAATTTTACTAAGTACAAGTAACAACTTCATAACCTAGCTCATTGTTGCTTCAACTGGGCAGGTAGTTTTCCTTTTTCCTTTATTTTTCTCGTAGAAATTTTTTATTGAAAAAGGGTTCTGTCTCTCCTCATTGAATCACACGAGGGCTCAAGAAAAACTTTAAGCGTATGCGAGCCTTATTTCTTAGAGAGACTCATTTTCCAAATTATTTTTAAGAGGGGATTAATTTATTTACTTTCCCTTAAGTAAGTTGAAACCTTAAATGAGCTAGCATAAATAGTTGTTTTATCCCCCTTCAAAAAACATAACTAAGATGTGGGGGACTTATAATCATGAGACAAATAAATATGCACTAATTATTTAGGTCACATCAACCATCAAGCACGTTCTTCAAAACAAAGCATGATCACACACATCAAGATATCCCTAAACTCATTGGGAGGGATCATCCCTTATTCAAGAGGAAAAATTGATAGTTCAGTCTTATTGAAGATAAATCCTAATTTTATTTTGCAAAAAGGAAATGCATAAAAGTAAAGATACAAAGTGCACATGGATCTCTGATACGTCTCCAACGTATCTATAATTTTTTATTGTTCCATGCTGTTTTATTATCAATCTTGGATGTTTTATAATCATTTTATAGTCACTTTATATCATTTTTTGGGACTAACCTATTGACATAGTGCCAAGTGCCAGTTGCTGTTTTTTCCATGTTTTTTACATTGCAGGAAATCAATATCAAACGGAGTCCAAATGCCACGAAACTCCACGATGATTTTTTATGGGCCAGAAGGAAGGCAATGGGCCCTAGTTGCACATGGGGGTGCCCCGAGGGGGGCACAACCCACCAGGGCGCCAGGAGGCCCAGGCGCGCCCTGGTGGGTTGTGCCCACCTCGGGTGCCCCCCGGACCGCCTCTTTGCTCTATAAATACCCCAAAAATCCACAAACCCTAGGGGAGTCGACGAAATATTCATCCAGCCGCCGTAGAGTCCAGAACCAGCAGATCCAATCTAGACACCATCACGGAGGGGTTCACCACTTCCATTGGTGCCTCTCCGATGATGCGTGAGTAGTTCTTTGTAGACCTTCCGGTCCGTAGTTAGTAGCTAGATGGCTTCCTCTCTCTCGCTGAATTCTCAATACAATGGTCTCTTGGAGATCCATATGATGCAACTCTTTTGCGTGTGTTTGTTGAGATCTGATGAACTTCGAGTTTATGATCAGTTATATCTTTTTATATCCATGAAAGTTATTTGACTTTCTTTGATCTCTTATATGCATGATCTCTTATAGACTCGTATTTCTTCTCCGATATTTGGGGTTTATTTGGCCAACTTGATCTATTTATCTTGCAATGGGAAGAGGTGCCCGGTAGCGGGTTCGATCTTACGGTGCTTGATCCCAGTGACAGAAAGGGAACCAACACGTATGTATCGTTGCTACTAAGGATAAAAAGACGAGATCTATATCTACCGCCATATAGATAAACGAATCTTGTCTACATCATGTCATCGTTCTTATTGCATTACTCCGTTTTTCCATGAACTTAATACACTAGATGCATGCTGGATAGCGGTCGATGTGTGGAGTAATAGTAGTAGATGCAGGCAGGAGTCGGTCTACTAATCTTGGACGTGATGCCTATGTAATGATCATTGCCTGGATATCGTCATGAGTATTTGAAGTTCTATTAATTGCCCAACAGTAATTTGTTTACCCAGCGTTTGTTATTTTTCTCGAGAGAAGCCACTAGTGAAACCTACGGCCCTCGGGTCTTCTTTCTCATATATTTGCCTTGCGATCTACTTTTTCTTTGCGTTTTTATTCAGATCTATTAAACTAAAAATACAAAAATATCTTGCTGCACTTTATTTTATTTGTGATCAATTACTTCAATCTATTATAATTTTCTCCCGTCAACTTGCCTTCTGGCGCCGTTACCCGAAAGGGATTGACAACCCCTTTAACACGTCAGGTTGCGAGTGGCTGTTATTTATGTGCAGGGGCTGTTTACGTTTTGTTGCTTGGTTCTCCTACTGGTTTGATACCTTGGTTTCATTACTGAGGGAAATACCTACCGTTGTTTTGCTACATCATCCTCTCCTCTTGGGGGAAACACCGATGTAGTCTTAGCAAACAACATCAAGGGAATTTCTGGCGCCGTTGCCGGGGAGGATCTTCAACATAACCAGGTTCCAATCACAAATCTCATCTGCTAGCAATTTACATTATTTGCCATTTGCCTCTCGTTTTCCTCTCCCCCACTTCACAAAAAATTGCCGCTTTATTCGCCTCTCTTTTTCCGTTCGCCGTTTTCTTGCCGGATCTATTTTTGAGTGCGATCTAGTTGTGTGGTCATCATGACTCAAGAGAACACCAAGTTATGTGATTTCTTGATACGTCTCCATCGTATCTACTTTTCCAAACACTTTTGCCCTTGTTTTGGACTCTAACTTGCATGATTTGAATGGAACTAACCCTGACTGACGCTGTTTTCAGCAGAATTGCCATGGTGTTTTTTTTGTGCAGAAATAAAAGTTCTCGGAATGACCTGAAACTTCACAGAGAATATTTTTGGAATTTATAAAAAATACTGGCGAAAGATCAAGACCAGGGGGCCCACACCCTGTCCACAAGGGTGGGGGGCGTGCCTCCCCCCTGGGCGCGCCCCCTGCCTCGTGGGCCCCCTGGCGCTCCACCGACCTCAACTCCAACTCTATATATTCATGTTCGGGGAGAAAAAAATCAAAGAGAAGGATTCATTGCGTTTTACGATACGGAGCCGCCGCCAAGCCCTAATCTTTCTCAGGAGGGCTGATCTGGAGTCCGTTTGGGGCTCCGGAGAGGGGAATCTGTCGCCGTCGTCATCATCAACCTTCCTCCATCACCAATTTCATGATGCTCACCACCGTGCGTGAGTAATTCCATCGTAGGCTTGTTGGACGGTGATGGGTTGGATGAGATTTATCATGTAATCGAGTTAGTTTTGTTAGGGTTTGATCCCTAGTATCCATTATGTTCTAAGATTGATGTTGCTATGACTTTGCTATGCTTAATGCTTGTCACTAGGGCCTGAGTGCCATGATTTCAGATCAGAACCTATTATGTTTCCATGAATATATGTGAGTTCTTGATCCTATCTTGCAAGTCAATAGTCACCTACTATGTGTTATGATCCGGTAACCCCGAAGAGACAATAATCGGGACCACTCCCGGTGATGACCGTAGTTTGAGGAGTTCATGTATTCACTAAGTGTTAATGCTTTGGTCCGGTACTCTATTAAAAGGAGGCCTTAATATCCCTTAGTTTACAATAGGACCCCGCTGCCACGGGAGGGTAGGACAAAAGATATCATGCAAGTTCTTTTCCATAAGCACGTATGACTATATTCGGAATACATGCCTACATTACATTGATGAACTGGAGCTAGTTCTGTGTCACCCTATGGTATAACTGTTGCATGAGGAATTGCATCCCACATAATTATCCATCACTGATCCAATTCCTACGAGCTTTTCACATATTGATATTTGCTTAGTTACTTTTCCGTTGCCACTGTTACAATTACTACAAAGCTGCTACTGTTACTTTTGCCACCGTTATCGATACTTTCATACTACTTTGCTACTAAATACTTTGCTGTAGATATTAAGTTATCCACGTGTGGTTGAATTGAAAACTCAACTGCTAATACTTGAGAATATTCTTTGGCTCCCCTTGTGTCGAATCAATAAATTTGGGTTGAATACTCTACCCTCGAAAATGGTTGCGATCCCCTATACTTGTGGGTTATCAAGACTATTTTCTGGTGCCGTTGCCGCGGAGCATAGCTCTATTCTTTGAGTCACTTGGGATTTATATCTGCTAATCACTATGAGGAACTTGAAAGACGAGAAAACCGAAATTTATCCCTCAACTACGAGGGGAGGTAAGGCACTGCCATCTAGCTCTGCACTTGATTCGCCTTCTGTTTTGAGTAAACTTGCGACACCTAAACCTGCTTCTGCTATTTATTCTGATATGTCGCATGTTATTGATGATGCCACTTCTGCTATGCATGATACTTATGATGAAACTACTTCTATGCTTGATAATACTGTGCCACTAGGTGAATTTCTTGATGAACAACTTGCTAGGGCTAGAGAGAATGAAATTATTGAAACTGGTAAGATGAAAGTGATGATGAAGATTCTCCCCCTAGATATGAATTGCCTGTTGTGCCTAAGAGTTATGTTATGGATGAAGAAACTGCTAGAGATTTTCTTGCTTGCAATGATAGATATGATCTTAAGAAATTATTAGCGAAGCTGAAAGACAAATCTTTGAATGCTAGAATGAAATATGACCCTGCTTTTGCTACTTCACCTATCTGTATTTCCGATAAGGATTATGATTTCTCTGTCGACCCTGAGATAATTACTTTGGTTGAATCTAATCCTTTTTATGGCTATGAATCTGAAACTGTTGTGGCACATCTTACTAAATTAAATGATATAGCCACCCTATTCACTAATGATGAGAAAACTCGCTACTACTATATCCTTAAATTATTTCCGTTCTCATTAAAGGGTTATGCTAAAACATGGTTTAATTCTCTTGATCCTGGTTGTGTGCGTAGTCCCCACGATATGATTTATTACTTCTCTGCTAAATATTTCCCCGCTCATAAGAAACAAGCTGCCTTAAGGGAAATATATAATTTTGTGCAAATTGAAGAAGAGAGTCTCCCACAAGCTTGGGGGAGGCTTCTCCAATTACTTAATGCTTTGCCTGATCATCCTCTCAAGAAAAATGAAATACTTGATATCTTTTATAATGGACTAACCGATGCTTCCAGAGACCACCTGGATAGTTGTGCTGGTTGTGTTTTCAGGGAAAGAATAGTTGATCAAGCTGAATTTCTATTGAATAATATGTTGACTAATGAAAATAATTGGACACTTCCTGAACCAACTCCTAAGCCAACTCCGAAGAAAAGGGGTATTCTATTTCTCAGTCCTGAAGATATGCAAGAGGCAAAGAAATCTATGAAAGAAAAGGGTATTAAAGCTGAAGATGTTAAGAATTTACCACCTATTAAAGAAATACATGGTCTTGATAACCCGACACAGGTAGTAAAGGTAAATTCTCTCTATAGATTTGATGAAGGTGATATTCCTCGTTATAAGTCTGCTAGCCAATGCTTAGATGAGTTTGATAATTTTATTGTTAAACAAGAAAACTTCAATGCTTATGTTGGTAGACAATTGAAACGTAATTCTTATATGATTGAACACTTGAGTGATTATATGTCTAGAGTTAAAGGTGAACTTAAACTCATTAGTAAACATGCTTCTGTGGTTACCACTCAAGTAGAACAAGTGCTTAAAGCTCAGAATGATTTGCTCAATGAATTAAATAATAAGAAAAATGATAATGTTGTTAGAGTTATGACTAGAGGGGGTAAAATAACTCAGGAACCTTTGTATCCTGAGGGCCACCCTAAGAGAATTGAGCAGGATTCTCAGAGAACTAATGTTGATGCACCTAGTCCTTCTAAAAAGAAGAAAAAGAAAAATGATAGGACTTTGCATGCTTCTAGTGAACCTGTTGTTGACACACCTAAGAATCCCAATGATATTTCTATTTCTGATGCTGAAACACAATCTGGTAATGAACATGAACCTAGTGATAATATTAATGATGATGTTCATGTTGATGCTCAACCTAGCAATAACAATGATGTAGAAATTGAACCTGCCGTTGATCTTGATAACCCACAATCAAAGAATCAACGTTATGATAAGAGAGACTTCGTTGCTAGGAAGCACGGCAAAGAAAGAGAACCATGGGTTCAGAAACCCATGCCTTTTCCTCCTAAACCATCCAAGAAAAAGGATGATGAGGATTTTGAGTGCTTTGCTGAAATGATTAGACCTATCTTTTTGCGTATGCGTTTGACTGATATGCTTAAAATGAATCCTTATGCTAAGTACATGAAGGACATTATTACAAATAAAACAAAGATACCGGAAGCTGAAATTTCCACTATGCTTGCTAATTATACTTTTAAGGGTGGAATACCTAAGAAACTAGGAGATCCAGGAGTACCAACTATACCATGCTCCATTAAAAGAAACTATATTAAAACTGCTTGATGTGATCTTGGAGCCGGTGTCAGTGTTATGCCACTCTCTTTATATCGTAGACTTGATTTGAATAAGTTGACACCTACTGAAATATCTTTGCAAATGGCTGATAAATCGACTGCTATACCTGTCGGTATTTGTGAGGATGTGCCTATTGTGGTTGCAAACGTTGCTATCTTAACGGACTTTGTTATTCTTGATATTCCCGAGGACGATAGTATGTCTATTATTCTTGGTAGACCCTTTTTGAATACTGCAGGGGCTGTTATTGATTGCAACAAAGGCAATGTCACTTTTCATGTTAATGGTAATGAGCATACGGTACACTTTCCGAGAAAACAACCTCAAGTCCACAGTATCAATTCTATTGGAAAAATTCCTTCGATTACTATTGGAGGTTTTGAATTTCCTCTTCCTACTGTCAAGAAGGAATATGATATTCTTATTATTGGGGATGTGCATATCCCCGTTGAGGTAACCTAGTGCTATTCGAAAATTCTCCGGTTTCATGCGATTCGGAATGAGTTTGTTAACAAGACTTGATCAACCTTGTTAGTGGATTCCTTTTCATGAGCATGAGATGGATGAAGTTAGAAAGCGTACCCTCCTTTTACTTTCTGTTATTTAGATTAAATAAAGCAAAAATAGTATTTTTTTGTCTGTTTTCTGAATTATCCTTGCAATAAAAAATTACCCCGAAAATAAAAGTTCTCCAAATGCCCTGAAATTGAAATATGATTTTTTCTAGAATATTTAAGAATATCTGGCACTGAGAACACATCAGGGGGAGCCACCACCTGCCACGAGGGTCCAGGGCGCGCCCCCTGCCTCGTGGGCCCCACGTGGCCCCCCTCCACTTATTCCTGCACCCACACACTTCGTCTTCCTCCAGAAAAAATCACCACACAGCTCAAACTCGTGTTCTAGCTCGTCTTGATGCCATTTTCGATCTCCTTGCTCAAAGCTCCACTCACAAAACCGCTTTGGGGGATTGTTCTTCGGTATGTGACTCCTCCAATGGTCCAATTAGTTTTTGTTCTAGTGCTTTCTTTATTGCAATTTTTTGCTGCTTAGGTGACCCTGTTCTTGAGCTTGCATGTCAAATTTATATGGTCCCAAGTAGTTCTAATGCATGATATAGTCTCTAGGCACTTGTGGGAGTAGTTGCTATCAATTTTGTTGAGTTTGGTTCACTTTTATTTTGAGTCCCTAAAAATTTCAGAAATTTTCAGAAAAAGAAAATGATGAAGAGATTGTTGAGAGGCTCTTCGAGCCGAAGCTCGAAGGATAAGCAAAGTGAGGAGGATCAAAAGCGCAAATATAATCTTCCTCGCACCGCGGAAGTTCGTCCGTGTGAATGGTCTTGTGATGAGTTCTTGAGAGCAGCCAGGATTCATGATGATTTTTATTACTTGGCTGAGAATGCGGGCCTCACCGACTTCCTCCATGACCAGCTCGAATAGTATCTCCTTGTGGCACCCCGGCTCAGAGCAACCGGTTTACCATGCATTGCCAACCCAGAGACCATGTATTCTGGCAACACACAACATCTTGGTACAAAAAACAACCGCTTTATTGATGCTAGCGGATCATAGTTTATATTACAACAGGTGGCGAGGCCAAGCGGCACACACGGTGCGGCTGAACAATATGTACATTATTTAGTGAACATAAAGGGGCCTCGATCATAACAACTACGCGGCAGCGGAACAACGTCGTAGCGGAACTCCATAGCACAGGGACACTGATGCGGACACGATCTAGACTCGGACAGCACTCCCTTCTAACGATACTTTCCTGAAATTTGGCATGACACGCCAGGTCAGTACATTGAATGTACTTGCAAGCTCACAACAAGCATAAACATAATGACAAACAATATCATGATATTTAACCAATTGTTTAATAATGCAACAATATATCCAACATGCTGTGATCACACTCTTGTGATATAAGACCCTCGGACTTGCTTACCAACGGTGATCGCTCTCGGATCACAAACGGACCAACCTCGTGGTCTTAGATCGGGTTACCTCGTAACCAAACGGTGATCTTTCTGGCGATCACAACCATGACCAACACTTGGTCTCAAACGGTGATCTTTCCGGCGATCACAACCATGACCAACACTTGGTCTCAAATGGTGATCTTCCCGGCGATCACAACCATGACCAACACTTGGTCTCAAACGGTGATCTTTACGGCGATCACAACCATGACCAACACTTGGTCTCCAACATCAAGATGGTCTACCCACCATCATCAACAGTGCAAAGTTCATAACTTAGTGTGCAAAATTTATTAAACGTTGACCCATGGTGTGACCTACTTTCGAGCATGTCCGTAACCGTGGAATCGGCTATCGATAGGTTTAATACACTCTGAAGAGGTAGCGCACTGTACCCACACCACGGAACCCATGGCCACGCACTCCCATTGGGGTGGACCAACGGCATTCCGACGAAACCCCTCCATTGCCATGACACTCTCTCGGCCACTCCGACTCACTCCCCACTGGGCTATTCCTGGGTGGCCCCGTGTCTACCAAAGACACCAACGGCCACCGTCGTGGCCAAACATAAACGGTCCCAAACGGGGACAAGGTACCATAACATCAACAACGGGCACACAAGGTTATGTCTGCTTACCGGGCCAGGGTACCGCACGCCCATAACCTTCCCTCGTTGGAGGCACCAACCAGAGGCATGACAACGGACCGAATAAAGGCCTTCCCATAAAAGGCAAATGTGGTTGCACTGGGAAAACTCGTTTCAGTGGCACCATGACCCGGTCAACGATATATTCAAGTTGAGTTATTATCAGGTCCAACTTAAAGTGAAGGTAAGTGGTGTCATAATATGCCATGAAAATGCAACACGAATATATGCATCATATATCATCGGAAATAACTGGGTCAACTATATCCACACTAAGCATAAACATCACAACTCATAACACTTCCCTGGTTATGATTAATCATCACTTTAAACAGAATCTTTACTTAGCAAATTTATCATTTTTCTCCTCCAAGAAAATAACTCAAAATAATTACTTATATCCATAACCATATTACTTCTTCATAACAACTATTTCTTCTAGTTATTTAACCAACTCAGTTAGCTTCAAACTTATGTAAACTAAGCATATCAACTTAAACAAGCAACCAACAGAATATAAATAATATAATAGTGATTTAAATGCATGGATTAAATCATTAATTCAAGTTGAAAAATCACAAATATTGTAATGGCACCATGAAAATGTTGCTGTGGCTTGCCTTAGTGCAGATGAGGTTCACAATCCTCCTGGTGATCCTCAAGACAAGCCTGTGTTTCTAAAAATATTTATAAACACAAAAAGAAAACAGCAAGAACCCTTCTCAAATTCACCAGAAAATCTAGACAGCAGGGAAAAATCTCATTTGTGGTGAGCTGCTAGATTTCTTCATAAAGAACACAATGCAAAAAGAATCAATTCATTTGGACTTATGGTTAAAAAGTTTTGGCTGTTTGAAGCTCTCTGGACAGAATTAAATTTGAATTTAAATAAAACAGAACTGGGGGGGGGGGTGACGTCGAAGGCGTAAACCTCGCGGGCGCCACCACTCGCACCGCTGCGCGTGCACACAGGGTGGCTGACTAGCGGGCCCCGCTAGTCAGGTGAGAGGGAGGGGGAAAGGGAAATAGAGGACGGCGCGGCTTCGCCGGAGCACACGCCGGCGAGGAGAGCTTCTTGGCCAGAACAAGAGGGAGGGATCGAAAGAGAAGACAGAGACGCACCTGCCCGTACCCGTAGGTTAGCTAGGGGTGGTCGGACAGCGTCGGAAACAACCTCTCCAGCGGCGACAGGAAGCAGAGGTCGCCGGAGATGAAGACTACGGCGACTAGAGGCGACACCAGGGGCTCCAACCTGGCGGAACGGCACCACCGAGGCACGGTGGAGGCCCTGGAAGGGTGGCCTGAGCCTGGGAGGGGCTGGAGCTGCGGAGACGACCCGAGGGGATCGCCGGCGAGCTCGAGCTCAGGGACGGCGGCCCGCGTCCTGCCCGGCCGGGCTACGGCTTTCTATGAGATTGTGGAGTGTGTGGGAGGAGTGGATGATGCTCGAGGAGGCTGGGGAGGGCTCTATTTATAGCCGAGCATCGAGAGGGGATTGGGCTCCGCCGGAGAACACCTGGACACGGCGCCCGGCGATGAACGGCGTCAGTGAGCGAGGGGGAAGGTGACGCAGCTCACGCGGGAACTGTGGGCGAGCGGAGACGAGCACAGGGGCGAGAGGGTGGCAACGAACACAGTGCGCAACGCACTGTTGCGTTGGCCGGACCGCGCCTGTTCTCGCTGCGGCGAGCTCCGGTGTCGGCGAGCGCCAGGAGGGAGTTAAGAAGATCGGGACGATGATTGTGGCGAAGTTTGGCAAGGCTTGGCAGTTAGGGAAGCGAGCACGTGATCAACAGAGGCTCGGGTGCGTCGCAGAGCGCGTCGGCCGTATGCCAGCACGGCTGGACGAACGCGGTCACCGCGTGAACTCTGACCTCAGGCCGACCTAAGCCTAAACTTCATGTCTGGCGTGTAGTTCGTGGTAGATTGAGAGGTTACCACGCTTTGGTTTGAGCTCAGACGCAGTAGAATGGATTTCAACTGCCTGGTAAGTTTATGGTCAGTAACTTTGAGAGATTACTGTGGTCAAACTACTGAGAGTTGGGAGCTGGGCTTTGGAGGTTAGCAATCATCTACTAAGGTGATGATGCACAAGAAAAATCAGCCACAATGGATCAAGTAAAATGGTAGTTGCTGTAGAAACTACCATTTCTGTCCAGAACAGAAAATATTTTCTGTAGCAAAAATATTCCAAAAAGTGATGAAATATTTTTGCTCAGGAAGATGCCCTAGGGTTCAAAGAATATTTGGGAATTTTCTCAGTTTTTTTGGGCAAGAAAAATTGGGGTTGCTTTGGAGCACATTGATCTAGCTAGGGTTTTAGAGAGGGAAATGGATATTTTCCTTTAAGAAAAATATTCAAAATATTATTTTGAGGTGAACCAGACAGAAAATGATAGTTAGAGAGGGAAATGAGGCACTTCAATGAAAGTCAAGGGGTACCCAAGTGTTTAAGTCCATATGAAAAGATTCAAAACTCTAGATTTCAAAACCAAATCAAATGAAAATCAGACAAAGGGAAGAGGGCAAAAACCAGGCTGTCACAAACCTCCCCCACTTAGGATGAATCTCGTCCTCGAGATTCGATTGCTTGGGAAAACCATTCTGGATAATGTGCCTTTAGAAATTCTTCTCGTTCCCAAGTTGATTCTGCCTCTGCGTGATGCTCCCACTGAACTTTGTAAAATTTTCTTGCTTTACTACGAGTGACCCTTTCCATCCGATCCAAAATTCTGACCGGTCTCTCTTCATATGTTAAATCCTTTGCCAACTCTATTTCAGTCATAGCAGTCTTTTTCTCAGGCGGCGATATGCACCACCTCAATTGTGAAACATGAAACACATTGTGCACTTCCGACAATTCAGGGGGTAGTTCCAACTGATATGCAACAGTACCCACTCTGGACATAACTGGAAATGGACCAATAAATCTGGGTGCCAACTTTCCACGAGTCTGGAATCACTTGACTCCTTTCATAGGAGTGACTCGGAGATATACGTGTTCTCCGGGTTCAAAACTGATCCGCCGGTGCTTTGCATCATAATAACTCTTTTGTCGCGATTTGGCCAATTGCAATCTGTCTCGGATTTCCTTGACTTGCTTCTCAGCTTCCATCATGAGATCTATTCCGAAAATATGGCTATCTCCTGTTTGAGACCAATTTAAAGGAGTGCGACACTTGCAGCCATACAAAGCCTCATACGGTGACATCTTTAGACTGGTCTGGAAGCTGTTGTTATAAGAGAACTCGGCATACGGCAGGCAGTCTTCCCATTTAGGTCCTTGGGCCAAAGCACATGCTCGTAGCATATCTTCGAGTATTTGGTTTACCCGCTCAGTCTGTCCATCAGTCTGAGGATGATAAGCGGTACTATATTTTAGCGTTGTCCCCAAGGCTTGATGGAGACGTGACCAAAAAGCGGAGGTAAAAAGTGACCCTCAGTCAGAAGTGATTGTTCGGGGTACTCCATGAAGACTGACTATTCTGGATACATACAGTTGTGCAAGTTGATCCGCTCGATATGTGGTTCTGATTGGGATAAAGTGAGCTACCTTGGTTAAGGTGTCCACTATGACCCAGATTGCATCATTGGCTCCCTGAGTCTTAGGTAGCCCTATGATAAAATCCATGCAGACATCATCCCATTTCCATTATGAAACTGGCAGCGGTTGGAGAAGTCCGGCTGGCTTCTGATGCTCCGCCTTCACCTTGTTGCATATGTCGCAACAGGCCACAAAATAGGCAATGTCTTTCTTCATTCCATCCCACCAGAATATTTGTTGCAAGTCTTCATACATTTTAGTACCTCTAGGGTGAATAGAATACGAAGGTTCGTGTGCTTCTAACAGGATTTTCTTCTTTAAATCCGCCTGACTGGGTACACAAATCCTTCCACGGAATCGGAGGGTACCAAATTGATCCTTTGAAAAATCTGAAGTCTGTCCTGCTACCGTACTCTTGGCATGTTTCTTCAGGACGGTGTCAGCTGGCTGGGCCTTGCGGATCTCTTCCTCAAGTGTAGGTGCAACTTCCAAAATATTAGCAAGACCAGCATCAACTATGACCAGGTTGAGCTGAGCAATCTCCTCTTGAAGTTTAGGAGGCAAGGATTTCAATATGACATTCAGGCTGACAGGCTTCCGACTGAGTGCATCGGCAACCACGTTGGCCTTACCTGGGTGGTAATTTATTCCAAGATCATAATACTTGACTAACTCGAGCCATCTTCGTTGACGGAGATTTAAATCTGGCTGAGTAAATATATATTTGAGACTTTTGTGGTCGGTAAAAATTTGGCACCTCTTCCCGATGAGGTAGTGTCTCCAAATTTTTAGAGCATGAACCACCGCTGCCAATTCCAGATCATGAGTAGGATAATTTCCCTCGTAGGGTCGTAGCTGTCGCGATGCATATGCTACTACCTTGCCGTCTTGCATAAGTACGCATCCAAGGCCTTGTCTGGAGGCGTCATAGTACACATCAAAGCTGCGGTAGATATCTGGAAGAGTCAACACAGGTGCGGTCGTCAGCCGTATCTTTAGCTCATTGAAACTTTTCTCACAGTCCTCAGTCCATTCAAACTTCTTATCCTTTTTGAGCAGCTCCGTCATGGGTTTAGCAATCTTGGAAAACCCTTCAATGAAACGACGGTAGTATCCGGCTAATCCAAGAAAACTCCGGATTTGTGATACGGTTGTGGGAGGCAACCAATCGAGCACATCCTTTACTTTGCTCGGGTCCACGGCTATACCTTCGGCGGATAGCACATGTCCAAGAAATCCAACTTGCTTGAGCCAAAACTCGCATTTACTGAATTTGGCGTATAGCTGATGGTCGCGGAGTCGTTGTAGTATTGCTCGGAGCTGTTCTTTGTGCTCTCCTTCACTTTTTGAGTAAATAAGTATGTCATCGATGAAGACTACCACAAACATATCGAGGAAGTCCATAAATACTTTGTTCATCATATGCATGAAGAAGGCAGGGGCATTGGTGAGACCAAAGGACATAACTGTATATTCATAAAGACCGTACCGAGTGGTGAATGCGGTCTTAGGAATATCTTCCTTTTTAATCTTGAGCTGATGATATCCTGTCCTTAAATCAATCTTGGAGAATACCTTGGCCCACTGAGCTGATCAAACAAGTCATCAATCCTTGGCAGTGGATATTTATTTTTGATGGTGACATCATTCAGCTGACAATAATCCACACACATGCGAAGGCTGCCATCCTTCTTATCCACGAAGATAGCAGGTGATCCCCATGGTGAGGAGCTGGGATGGATATATCCTTTCTGGAGCATTTCATCAAGATGTTTCTTTAGCTCCACTAATTTTGATGAAGGCATCCGGTAATAATTCTTGTATAACGGTGCGGTTCCGGGCACAAGATCTATTGCAAACTCAAGCTCTCGATCTGGTGGCATGCCTAGCAGTTCTTCTGGAAATACATCAGGAAATTCACTGACCACAGGAATTAATTCCAACTCACCAGCCACAGCGGTGAAGACCATTTCTTTCTTGGGTATGCTTCTGCGAGCATAGAATTTGGTAGCCTGCCCCTTCTGACTGGTCAAAGTGACTTCTCGGGTCGCGCAATTCGCGCAATTTATGCATACTTGATATTGGGTCAACCAATTCATACCCAAGATAACATCCAACTTTACAAACTCAATGATTATCAAGGAAGTTGGAAAACAGACTCTGTTGATATTGATTTCCAGATTACGGCAGACAAGATTGCTCCTGATCAAAGATCCCGGGGTTTGTACCAGCATATTCTTGCCCAAAAGCGAAGAAGGAAATTTGTTTTGGGCAACAAAACTCCGAGAAATAAAAGAGTGGGAAGCCCCAGAGTCAAATAAAATTACGGCATGTATGTTATTAACAGAAAACATACCAATGACGACTTTGGGGTTCTCTTGGGCTTCATCTGCGGAGAGGTGATGAACGTGCCCAGTGATGTTTTGCTGGGTCGGGCATGACTCCATAAAGTTGACTTGTGGCCTGATTAGTGCACTTGCCTTGCCGTTCTTGGGACACTGTCTGGCATAATGTCTGGTTTGCCCACAACTGAAGCAAGAATTGTTGCGCTGGCGCTCCTCGTGCACCGGGTTGGTCACGACATTCTTGACTTGGGTGGTGGTCTTGTTAACATTCTGTTGCCAATTGGGCTTGTATTCCACCTGAGTATGCTGCCAGGTACGAGCCTTTTGCACTGGCTGCCCTTCCTTCCTTGGCTCAAACTTGTGCTTGTGATCGTTATTGGCAGGCCTATTGTCTGATACGAGCTTGTTTTCCCTTTTAGCAATGAAAGCCTTGTTTACCAGAGTTTGGAAATCTGGGAAATCAAACATACTGAGGGTACATCGGAGTTGCGGGTTTAATCCCTGAAGAAATCTGTCAATCTTTCTCCCTTCGGTGGCCACGTCATAAAGGGAGTAACAGGCCAAATGGTTGAACTTTTGCAAATATTCACCCACAGACTGATTTCCTTGGAGGAGCGCGAGAAATTCACGCTGCTTAACCTTCATAATTCCAGTAGGAATATGATATTTCCGGAACTGATCCTTGAATTTTACCCAAGTGATTTCTTCATCAGCAGGCCACATGGCTTTTGCATTTTCCCACCATATGGCGGCAGCGCCTTCAAGATAATGAGTTGCAAATGGAACTTTATCATCTTCTTCAGTACGAGGAATCTCAAGCTTCCTCTCAATGGTTCGCAACCAATCGTCTGCATCCAAGGGATCAATAACCTGACTGAAACTGGGAGGCTTGGTCCTCTGAAAATCTGACAGCTTGGAGTGATGACCGTTCTGATTTCCATTCTGTCCAACCATAGCTTGCACACTTCTTAATATTTCAATCAGATCATTATTCCTCCTTTCCTCAAACATACGCCGAATTTGCTCGGTGGAGGGCGGATTTGGCGGTGGAGGCGGTGGTGGAACGTACGGCTTGGGGGAGTGTCATGCCTGTCGTGCAGAATGACGAACAAGAGCATCCTCATGAGCGCCGCTACTGCTGCCTCCCCGCGTCATCCTATTGTGGATTTTTCCCAAGACAACGCAATCCAGATGAGAAACATCCAAAAATAAATTGGGGAAAAGCCAGCAACAAAGCCCGAGAGAAACCGAAATAACGAAGAAAATACGGTGAATAAAATAGAGTTCCAACATAATTATACATAGACTCATACATGAAAGGTAAACAACATGCCAGGTTCAACTACTCTCATACAGGAAATGAACCATCATGACTCGTACGACTACATCCGTACATCATCCTGACGACTGCGGATACTTAGAAGCTCTACTGCTCTGCTGGTGCTGCGGGGTCCTCTCCTGAAGCGGACTCGGATCCTGAACTGACAACGTTAACGGAAACCTCCGTGTTAAAGGTGACACGACGACGCTGCCTCGAGGGCTCTCCCTCCGGGGCAGGTGCAGGGTGAAGCATCGGGGCTACGGGAATAGTGAGAAGTGAAACCCACTCAGCAGGAGCACTGAGAGGATTCACGGTCGAGGCGCCTGAGCTACTCGGAGGAGTAACCGGTGAAATGGGTGAACTAGAACTGGGTGGAATATAAGGAGTAAACCCCGTAGAGGATGGAGTGGTGAAAGATCTAGTAGAGGCTAAAGCAGTATGAGCATGAGTCAGCTCTCGAGCCAGCTCGTGGATCATAAGATAGCTAGCAGTGATATAATGGGAAAGGTGGCTAGCAACACTATCAGACTCCGGATCAATGATAGGGAAATGGACACGACCATTGTCGTGCAGAGAGGGATAGTAGTAGAAACCTGGGTGGTTCTGCATCCGGACCTCATTATAACGAAGCTCAACAAGGACCTCGAATGCAGCAAACTGGACAGCCTGAGAAGCGGTAGAAGCGAAACCGCTCCGGGAAGTACGAGTGTAAGTGCTGGAATCAGAACTGGTGCGTAGAGTAACCACTGCGTGATACTCATACACTGAGTCTGCTAGACGCTCCCGGTACACACGATAGACTGGGTCGTCACCGAGGGGGTACAGCCGACGCCACACGTTACAAAGTAGATGCGGCGACGTGTACGACATCAGCTGCAACTGGCACGGATACGGTACTGGAGCCATCTACACTCACAACCATTAGCAGGTTAGCATAAAAAAATAAAACGAGTGCATGCAATGCAACAACCAGCTACAGATGCTACCGGCACTCAACTTAAACTCGTATCTAACGTCCAGTTAACACGTCATAGTCTAGCGTGGCCTACAGTCAGCGCGGCTCTGATACCAAGCGTTGTGGCACCCCGGCTCAGAGCACCCGGTTTACCATGCATTGCCAGCCCAGAGACCATGTCTTCTGGCAACACACAACATCTTGGTACAGAAAAGAACCGCTTTATTGATGCTAGTGGATCATAGTTTATATTACAACAGGTGGTGAGGCCAAGCAGCACACACGGTGCGGCTGAACAATATGTACATTATTTAGTGAACATAAAGGGGCCTCGATCATAACAACTACGCGGCAGCGGAAAAACGTCGTAGCGGAACTCCATAGCACAGGGACACCGATGCGGACGCGATCTAGACTCGGACAGCACTCCCTTCCAGTGATACTTTCCTGAAATCTGGCATGACACGCCAGGTCAGTACATTGAATGTACATGCAAGCTCACAACAAGCATAAACATAATGACAAACAATATCATGATATTTAACCAATTGTTTAATAATGCAACAATATATCCAACATGTTGTGATCATGCTCTTGGGATATAAGTGTTGGGGAACGTAGTAATTTCAAAAAAAAATCCTAGGCACACGCAAGATCATGGTGATGCATACAAACGAGTGGGGAGAGTGTGTCCATGTACCCTTGTAGACCGAAAGCGGAAGCGTTATGACAACGCGGTTGATGTAGTCGTACGTCTTCACAATTCGACCGATCCAAGTACCGAACGCACGACACCTCCGAGTTCAGCACACGTTCAACTCGATGACGTCCCACGAACTCCGATCCAGCAGAGCTTTGCGGGAGAGTTTCGTCAGCACGACGGCGTGATGACGGTGTTGATGATGCTACCGACGCAGGGCTTCTCCTAAGCACCACTACGATATTACCGAGGTGGATTATGGTGGAGGGGGCACCGCACACGGCTTGGAACAATCAACTTGTGAGTTCTAGGGTGCCCCCTGCCCCCGTATATAACGGAGCAAGGGGGGAGGCCGGCCGGCCCCTGTAGGGCGTGCCAGGAGGAGGAGTCCTCCTCCTAGTAGCAGTAGGACTCCCCTTTCCTACTCCTACTAGGAGGAGGAAAGGAAGGAGGAGAGGAAGAAGGAAGGAGAGGGAGGAAAGGAGGAAAGGGGGGCCGACCCCCTAGTCCAATTCGGTTTGGGCTAGGGGGGCCACGCACCCTGCCTCCTCTCTTCCACCACTTGGCCCATGAGGCCCAATACTTCTTCCCCGTATTCCTGTAACTCCCCGGTACTCCGAAAAATACCCGAATCACTCGGAACCTTTCCGATGTCCGAATATAGTCGTCCAATATATCGATCTTTATGTCTCGACCATTTCGAGACTCCTCGTCATGTGCCCGATCTCATCCGGGACTCCGAACTACCTTCAGTACATCAAATAACATAAACTCATAATACCGATCGTCACCGAACGTTAAGCGTGTCGACCCTACGGGTTTGAGAACTATGTAGACATGACCGAGACTCATCTCCGGTCAATAACCAATAGCGGAACCTGGATGCTCATATTGGTTCCTACATATTCTACGAAGATCTTTATCGGTCAAACTGCATAACAACATACGTTGTTCCCTTTGTCATCGGTATGTTACTTGCCCGAGATTCGATCGTCGGTATCTCAATACCTAACTCAATCTCGTTACCAGCAAGTCTCTTTACTCGTTACGTAATGCATCATCCCGTAACTAACTCATTAGTCACATTACTTGCAAGACTTATTGTGATGTGCATTACCGAGAGGGCCCAGAGATACCTCTCCGACAATCGGAGTGACAAATCCTAGTCTCGATCTATGCCAACTCAACAAGTACCATCGGAGACACCTGTAGAGCACCTTTATAATCACCCAGTTACGTTGTGACGTTTGGTAGCACACAAAGTGTTCCTCCGGTAATCGGGAGTTGCATAATCTCGTAGTCATAGGAACTTGTATAAGTCATGAAGAAAGCAATAGCAGTAAACTAAATGGTCAAGTGCTAAGCTAACGGAATTGGTCAAGTCAATCACATAATTCTCCTAATGATGTGATCCCGTTAATCAAATGACAACTCATGTCTATGGCTAGGAAACTCAACCATCTTTGATCAACGAGCTAGTCAAGTAGAGGCATACTAGTGACACTATGTTTGTCTATGTATTCACACATGTATTATGTTTCCTGTTAATACAATTCTAGCATGAATAATAAACATTTATCATGATATGAGGAAATAAATAATAACTTTATTATTGCCTCTAGGGCATATTTCCTTCAGTCTCCCACTTGCACTAGAGTCAATAATCTAGTTCACATCGCCATGTGATTTAACACCAATAGTTCACATCACCATGTGATTAACACCCATAGTTCACATCGTCATGTGACCAACACCCAAAGGGTTTACTAGAGTCAATAATCTAGTTCACATTGCTATGTGATTAACACCCAAAGAGTACTAAGGTGTGATCATGTTTTGTTTGTGAGAGAAGTTTAGTCAACGGGTTTGCCACATTCAGATCTGTATGTATTTTGCAAATTTCTATGTCAACAATGCTCTGCACGGAGCTACTCTAGCTAATTGCTCCCACTTTCAATATGTATCCAGATTGAGACTTAGATTCATCTGGCTCAGTGTCAAAACTTGCATCGACGTAACCCTTTACGATGAACCTTTTGTCTATCCTTATTCCACTAAGGATAATTTTGACCGCTGTCCAGTGATCTACTCCTAGATCACTATTGTACTCCCTTGCTAAACTCAATGTAGGGTATACAATAGATCTGGTACGCAGCATGGCATACTTTGTAGAACCTATGGTTGAGGCATAGGGAATGACTTTCATTCTCTTTCTATCTTCTACCATGGTCGGGCTTTGAGTCTTACTCAATTTCACACCTTGTAACACAGGTAAGAACTCTTTCTTTGACTGTTCCATTTTGAACTACTTCAAAATCATGTCAAGGTATGTACTCATTGAAAAAATTTATCAAGCGTCTTGATCTATCTCTATAGATCTTGATGCTCAATATGTAAGCAGCTTCACCGAGGTCTTTATTTGAAAAACTCCTTTCAAAAACTCCTTTATGCTTTCCAGAAAATTCTACATTATTTCCGATCAATAATATGGCATTCACATATACTTATCAGAAATGCTGTAGTGCTCCCACTCACTTTATTGTAAATACAGGCTTCACCGCAAGTCTGTATAAAACTATATGCTTTGATCAACTCATCAAAGCGTATATTCCAACTCCGAGATGCTTGCACCAGTCCATAGATGGATCGCTGGAGTTTGCACTTTTTGTTAGCACCTTTAGGATCGAAAAAACCTTCTGGTTTCATCATATACAACTCTTCTTTAAGAAGTCCATTAAGGAATGTAGTTTTGACATCCATTTGCCAGATTTCATAAAATGTGACAATTTGCTAACATGATTCGGACAGACTTAAGCATCGCTACGAGTGAGAAAATCTCATCTTTAGTCAACACCTTGAACTTTGTCAAAACCTTTTTCAACAAGTCTAGCTTTGTAGATAGTAACACCACTATCAGCGTCCGTCTTCCTCTTGAAGATCCATTTATCTTCTATGGCTTGCCGATCATCGGGCAAGTCAACCAAAGTCCACACTTTGTTCTCATACATGGATCCATATTTCATGGCCTCAAGCCATTTCGCGGAATCTGGGCTCATCATCGCTTCCTCATAGTTCGTAGGTTCGTCATGGTCAAGTAACATGACCTCCAGAACAGGATTACTGTACCACTCTGGTGCGGATCTCACTCTGGTTGACCTACGAGGTTCGGTAGTAACTTGACCTAACGTTACATGATTATCATCATTATCTTCCTCACTAATTGGTGTAGGAGTCACATGAACAGATTTCTGCGATGAACTACTTTCCAATAAGGGAGCAGGTACAGTTACCTCATCAAGTTCTACTTTCCTCCCACTCACTTCTTTCGAGAGAAACTCCTTCTCTAGAAAGGATCCATTCTTAGCAACGAATGTCTTGCCTTCGGATCTGTGATAGAAGGTGTACCCTAACTGTCTCCTTTGGGTATCCTATGAAGACACATTTCTCCGATTTGGGTTTGAGCTTATCAGGATGAAACTTTTTCACATAAGCATTGCAACCCCAAACTTTAAGAAACGACAACTTTGGTTTCTTGCCAAACCACAGTTCATATGGTGTCGTCTCAATGGATTTAGATGGTGCCCTATTTAACGTGAATGCAGCTGTATCTAATGCATAACCCTAAAACGATAGTGGTAAATCAGTAAGAGACATCATAGATTGCACCATATCTAATAAAGTACGGTTACGATGTTCGGACACACCATTACGCTGTGGTGTTCTAGGTGGCGTGAGTTGCGAAACTATTCCGCATTGTTTCAAATGAAGACCAAAGTCATAACTCAAATATTCTCCTCCACAATCAGATCGTAGAAACTTTATTTTCTTGTTACGATGATTTTCCACTTCACTCTGAAAATTATATGAGCTTTTCAAATGTTTCAGACTTATGTTTATCAAGTAGATATACCCATATCTGCTCAAATCATCTGTGAAGGTCAGAAAATAACGATACGCCGCGAGCCTCAACACTCATCGGATCGCATACATCAGTATGTATTATTTCCAATAAGTCTGTTGCTCGCTCCATTGTTCCGGAAAATGGATTCTTAGTCATCTTGCCCATAAGGCATGGTTTGCAAGCATCAAGTGATTCACAATCAAGTGATTCCAAAATCCCATCAGCATGGAGTTTCTTCATGCGCTTTACACCAATATGACCTAAACGGCAGTGCCACAAATAAGTTGCACTATCATTATTAACTTTGCATTTTTTGGCTTCAATATTATGAATATGTGTATAACTACGATCGAGATCCAACAAACCATTTTCATTGGGTGTATGACCATAGAAGGTTTTATTCATGTAAACAGAACAACAATTATCCTCTAACTTAAATGAATAACCGTATTGCAATAAACATGATCAAATCATATTCATGCTCAACACAAACACCAAATAACACTTATTTAGGTTCAACACTAATCCCGAAAGTATAGGGAGAGTGCGATCATGATCATATCAATCTTGGGACTACTTCCAACACACATCGTCACCTCGCCCTTAACTAGTTTCTGTTCATTCTGCAATTCCTGTTTCGAGTTACTACTCTTAGCAACTGAACCAGTATCAAATGCCGAGGGGTTGCTATAAACACACTAGTAAAGTACACATCAATAACATGTATATCCAATATACCTTTGTTCACTTTGCCATCCTTCTTATCCGCCAAGTATCTAGGGTAGTTCCACTTCCAGTGACCATTTCCTTTGCAGTAGAAGCACTCAGTTTCAGGCTTGGGTCCAGCTTTGGGCTTCTTCACGGGAGCAGCAACTTGCTTGCCGTTCTTTTAAAGTTCCCCTTCTTCCCTTTTCCCTTTTCTTGAAACTAGTGGTCTTGTCAACCATCAACATTTGATGCTCTTCCTTGATTTCTACCTTCGCTGATTAGCATCGCGAAGAGCTCGGGAATTACTTTTGTCATCCCTTGCATATTATAGTTCATCACGAAGTTCTATTAACTTGGTGATAGTGACTAGAGAACTTTGTCAATTACTATCTTATCTGGAAGATTAACTCCCACTTGATTCAAGCAATTGTAGTACTCAGACAATCTGAGCACATGCTCACTGGTTGAGCTATTCTCCTCCATATTATAGGCAAAGTACTGTCAGAGGTCTCATACCTCTCGACACGGGCATGAGTATGAAATACCAATTTCAACTCTTGGAACATCTCATATGCTCCATGGCGTTCAAAGCGTTTTTGAAGTCCCGGTTCTAAGCCATAAAGCATGGTGCACTAAACTATCAAGTAGTCATCATACCGAGCTTTGTCAAATGTTCATAACGTCCGCATATGCTCCTGCAATAGGTCTGTCACCTAGCGGTGCATCAAGGACATAATTCTTCTGTGCAGCAATGAGGTTAATCCTCAGATCACGGACCAAGTCCGCATCATTGCTACTAACATTTTTCAACTTAGTTTTCTCTAGGAACATATCAAAATATAAACGGGGAGCAACAACGTGAGCTATTGATCTACAACATAGATATGCTAATACTATCAGGACTAAGTTCATGATAAATTAAAGTTCAATTAATCATATTACTTAAGAACTCCCACTTAGATAGACATCCCTCATAATCATCTAAGTGATCACGTGATCCATATCAACTAAACCATGTCCGATCATCACGTGAGATGGAGTAGTTTTCAATGGTGAACATCACTATGTTGATCATATCTACTATATGATTCGCGCTCGACCTTTCGGTCTCCAGTGTTCCGAGGCCATATCTGCATATGCTAGGCTCGTCAAGTTTAACCCGAGTATTCTGCGTGTGCAAAACTGGCTTGCACCCGTTGTTTGTGAACGTAGAGCTTATCACACCCGATCATCACGTGGTGTCTCGGCACGAAGAACTGTCGCAACGGTGCATACTCAGGGAGAACACTTATACCTTGAAATTTTAGTAAGAGATCATCTTATAAAGCTACCGCCGAACTAAGCAAAATAAGATGTATAAAAGATAAACATCACATGCAATCATAATATGTGACATGATATGGCCATCATCATCTTGTGCCTTTGATCTCCATCTCCAAAGCATCGTCATGATCTCCATCGTCACCGGCATGAAACCATGATCTCCATCATCTTGATCTATGTCAATGTGTCGTCACATGGTCGTCTCGCCAACTATTGCTCTTGCAACTATTGCTATCGCATAGCGATAAAGTAAAGCAATTATTTGGCGCTTGCATCTTATGCAATAAAGAGACAACCATAAGGCTTCTGCCAGTTGCCGATAACTTCAACAAAACATGATCATCTCATACAACAACTTATATCTCATCACGTCTTGACCATATCACATCACAACATGCCCTGCAAAAACAATTAGACGTTCTCTACTTTGTTGTTGCAAGTTTTACATGGGTGCTACAGGCTGAGCAAGAACCGTTCTTACCTATGCATCAAAACCACAATGATATTTCATCAAGTTAGTGTTGTTTTAACCTTCACAAGGACCGGGCGTAGCCACACTCAATTCAACTAAAGTTGGAGAAACTGACACCCGCCAGCCACCTGTGTGCGAAGCACGTCGGTAGAACCAGTCTCGCGTAAGCGTACACGTAATGTCGGTCCGGGCCGCTTCATCCAACAATACCGCCGAACCAAGGTATGACATGCTGGTAAGCAGTATGACTTGTATCGCCCACAACTCACTTGTGTTCTACTCGTGCATATAACATCTACGCATAAACCTGGCTCGGATGCCACTGTTGGGGAACGTAGTAATTTCAAAAAATTACGCACACGCAAGATCATGGTGATGCATAGAAACGAGAGGGGAGAGTGTGTCCACGTACCCTTGTATACCGAAAGCGGAAGCGTTATGAAACACGGTTGATGTAGTCGTACGTCTTCACGGATCCCCGACCCAAGTACCGAACGCACGGCACCTCCGAGTTCAGCACACGTTCAGCTCGATGACGTCCCACGAACTCCGATCCAGCAGAGCTTTGCGGGAGAGTTTCGTCAGCACGACGGCGTGATGACGGTGTTGATGATGCTACCGACGCAGGGCTTCGCCTAAGCACCGCTACGATATTACCGAGGTGGATTATGGTGGAGGGGGGCACCGCACACGCCTTGGAACAATCAACTTGTGTGTTCTAGGGTGCCCCTGCCCCCGTATATAAAGGAGCAAGGGGGGAGGCCGGCCGGCCCCTGTAGGGCGCACCAGGAGGAGGAGTCCTCCTCCTAGTAGCAGTAGGACTCCCCTTTCCTGCTCCTACTAGGAGGAGGAAAGGAAGGAGGAGAGGAAGAAGGAAGGAGAGGGAGGAAAGGAGGAAAGGGGGGCCGGCCCCTAGTCCAATTCGGTTTGGGCTAGGGGGGCCACGCACCCTGCCTCCTCTCTTCCACCACTTGGCCCATGAGGCCCAATACTTCTTCCCCGTATTCCCGTAACTCCCCGGTACTCCGAAAAATACCCGAATCACTCCCCTTTCTGATGTCCGAATATAGTCGTCCAATATATCGATCTTAATGTCTCGCCATTTTGAGACTCCTCGTCATGTCTCCGATCTCATCCGGGACTCCGAACTACCTTCGGTACATCAAATCACATAAACTCATAATACCGATCATCACCGAACGTTAAGCGTGCGGACCCTACGGGTTCGAGAACTATGTAGACATGACCGAGACACATCTCCGGTCAATAACCAATAGTGGAACCTGGATGCTCATATTGGGTCCTACATATTCTACGAAGATCTTTATCGGTCAAACCGCACAACAACATACGTTGTTCCCTTTGTCATCGGTATGTTACTTGCCCGAGATTCGATCGTCGGTATCTCAATACCTAGCTCAATCTCGTTACCGGAAAGTCTCTTTACTTGTTACGAAATGCATCATCCCATAACTAACTCATTAGTCACATTGCTTGCAAGGCTTATTGTGATGTGCATTACCGAGAGGGCCCAGAGATACCTCTCCGACAATCGTAGTGACAAATCCTAGTCTCGATCTATGCCAACTCAACAAGTACCATCGGAGACACCTGTAGAGCACCTTTATAATCACCCAGTTACGTTGTGACGTTTGGTAGCACACAAAGTGTTCCTCCGCTAATCGGGAGTTGCATAATCTCGTAGTCATAGAAACATGTATAAGTCATGAAGAAAGCAATAGCAGTAAACTAAACGATCAAGTGCTAAGCTAACGGAATGGGTCAAGTCAATCACATCATTCTCCTAATTATGTGATCCCGTTAATCAAATGACAACTCATGTCTATGGCTAGGAAACTCAACCATCTTTGATCAACGAGCTAGTCAAGTAGCAGGCATCTAGTGACACTATGTTTGTCCTCTGTATTCACACATGTATTATGTTTCCGGTTAATACAATTCTAGCATGAATAATAAACATTTATCATGATATGAGGAAATAAATAATAACTTTATTATTGCCTCTAGGGCATATTTCCTTCAATAAGCCCCTCGGACTTGCTCACCAACGGTGATCGCTCTCGGATCACAAACGGACCAACCTCATGGTCTTAGATCGGGTTACCTCGTAACCAAACGGTGATCTTTCCGGCGATCACAACCATGACCAACACTTGGTCTCAAACGGTGATCTTCCGGCGATCACAACCATGACCAACACGTGGTCTCAAACGGTGATCTTTCCGGCGATCACAACCATGAACAACACTTGGTCTCAAACGGTGATCTTTCCGGTGATCACAACCATGACCAACACTTGGTCTCAAACGGTGATCTTTCCGGCGATCACAACCATGACCAACACTTGGTCTCAAACGGTGATCTTTCCGGCGATCACAACCATGACCAACACTTGGTCTCAAACGGTGATCTTTCCGGCGATCACAACCATGACCAACACTTGGTCTCCAACATCAAGATGGTCTACCCACCATCATCAACAGTGCAAAGTTCATAACTTAGTGTGCAAACTTTATTAAACGTTGACCCATGGTGTGACCTACTTTCGAGCGTCTCCGTAACCGTGGACTCGGCTATCGATAGATTTAATACACTCTGCAGAGGTAGCGCATTGTACCCACACCACGGAACCAATGGCCTTGCACTCCCATTTGGGTGGACCAACGGCATTCCGATGAAAACTCTCCATTGCCATGACACTCTCTCGGCCACTCCGACTCACTCCCCACTGGGCTAGTCCTGGGTGGCCCCGTGTCTACCAAAGACACCAACGGCCACCGTCGTGGCCAAACATAAACGGTCCCAAACGGGGACAAGGTACCATAACATCAACAACGGGCACACAAGGTTATGTCTGCTTACCGGGCCAGGGTACCGCACGCCCATAACCTTCCCTCATTGGAGGCACCGACCAGAGGCATGACAACAGACCGAATAAAGGCCTTCCCATAAAGGCAAATGTGGTTGCACTGGGAAAACTTGATTCAGTGGCACCATGACCCAGTCAACGATATATTCAAGTTGAGTTATTATCAGGTCCAACTTAAAGTGAAGGTAACCGGAGTCATAATATGCCATGAAAATGCAATACGAATATATGCATCATATATCATCGGAAATAACTGGGTCAACTATATCCACACTAAGCATAAACATCACAACTCATAACACTTCTCTGGTTATGATTAATCATTACTTTAAACATAATCTTTACTTAGCAAATTTATCATTTTTCTCCTCCAAGAAAATAACTAAAAATAATTACTTATATCCATAACCATATTACTTCTTCATAACAACTATTTCTTCTAGTTATTTAACCAACTTAGTTAGCTTCAAACTTTTGTAAACTAAGCATATCAACTTAAACAAGCAACCAACAGAATATAAATAATATAATAGTGATTTAAATGCATGGATAAAATCATTAATTCAAGTTGAAAAATCACAAATGTTGTAATGGCACCATGAAAATGTTGTTGTGGCTTGCCTTAGTGCAGATGAGGTTCACAATCCTCCTGGTGATCCTCAAGACAAGCCTCTCTTTCTGAAAATATTTATAAACACAAAAATAAAACATCAAGAACCCTTCTGAAATTCACCAGAAAATCTAGACAGCAGGGAAAAATCTCATTTTTGGTGAGCTGCTAGATTTCTTCATAAAGAACACAATGCAAAAAGAATCAATTCATTTGGACTTATGGTTAAAAAGTTTTGGCTGTTTGAAGCTCTCTGGATAGAATTAAATTTGAATTTAAATAAAACAGAACTGAGGGGGGGGTGACGTCGAAGGCGTAAACCTCGCGGGCGCCACCACTCGTACCGCTTCACGCGCGCACAGAGTGGTTGACTAGCGGGCCCCGCTAGTTAGGTGAGAGGGAGGGCAAAAGGGAAATAGAGGACGGCGCGGCTTCGCCGGAGCACACGCCGGCGAGGAGAGCTTCTTGGCCAGAACGAGAGGGAGGGATCGAAAGAGAAGACGAAGACGCACCTGCCCACACCTGTAGGTTAGCTAGGGATGGTCGGACGGCATCGGAAACAACCTCTCCAGCGGCGACAGGAAGCAGAGGTCGCCAGAGATGAAGACGACGGCGACTAGAGGCGACACCAGGGGCTCCAACCGGGCGGAACGGCACCACTGAGGCACGGCGGAGGCCCTGGAAGGGTGGCTCGAGCCTGGGAGGGGTTGGAGCTACGGAGACGACCCGAGGGGATCGCCGGTGAGCTCGAGCTAGGGGAGGGAGGCCCGCGGCCTGCCCGGCCGAGCTACGGCTTTCTACGAGATTGTGGAGTGTGTGGGAGGAGTGGATGATGCTCGAGGAGGCTGGGGAGGTCTCTATTTATAGCCGAGCTTCGAGAGGGGATCGAGCTCCACCGGAGGACGCCTGGACATGGCGCCCGGCGACGAACGGCGTCAGTGAGCAAGGGGGAAGGCGACGCAGCTCACGCGGGAACTGTGGGCGAGCGGAGACGAGCACAGGGGCGAGAGGGTGGCGATGAACACAGTGCGCATCGCACTGTTGCGTTGGCCGGACCGCGCCCGTGCTCACTGCGGCGAGCTCCGGTGTCGGCAAGCGCCAGGAGGGAGTTAAGAAGATCGGGACGATGATTGTGGCAAAGTTTGGCAGTTAGGGAAGCGAGCACGTGATCAACAGAGGCTCGGGCGCGTCGCAGAGCGCGTCGGCCGTATGCCAGCACGGCTGGACGAACGCGGTCACCGCGTGAACTCTGACCTCAGGCCGACCTAAGCCTAAACTTCATGTCTGGCGTGTAGTTCGTGGTAGATTGAGAGGTTACCACGCTTTGGTTTGAGCTCAGACGCAGTAGAATGGATTTCAACTACCTGGTAAGTTTCTGGTCAGTAACTTTGAGAGATTACTGTGGTCAAACTACTGAGAGTTGGGAGCTAGGCTTTGGAGGTTAGCAATCATCTACTAAGGTGATGATGCACAAGAAAAATCAGCCACAATGGATCAAGTAAAATGGTAGTTGCTGTAGAAACTACCATTTTTGTCCAGAACGGAAAATATTTTCTGTAGCAAAAATATTCCAAAAAGTGATGAAATATTTTTGCTCAGGAAGATGCCCTAGGGTTCAAAGAATATTTGGGAATTTTCTCAGATTTTTTTGGATAAGAAAAATTGGGGTTGCTTTGGAGCACATTGAGCTAGCTAGGGTTTTAGAGAGGGAAATGAATATTTTCCTTTAAGAAAAATATTCAAAATATTATTTTGAGGTGAACCAGAGAGAAAATGATAGTTAGAGAGGGAAATGAGGCACTTGGGTGAAAGTCAAGGGGTACCCAAGTGTTTAAGTCCATATGAAAAGATTCAAAACTCCAGATTTCAAAACCAAATGAAATGAAAATCAGACAAAGGGAAGAGGGCAAAAACCAGGCTGTCACACTCCTACTCACTAATATTTTTGTGCAAAATTTTCATTTCCATGTAGGAGATCACCACCTTCAGTGGAGTTTCATTTATATGATGAATTTAAGGAGATGACCTTATATGATTTTTGAGTATGCAAGATACCCTTTGAGGGCAGCATAGAGGAACCACACCATAATGATGTGGAGGGATTTATTAATGAAATTGCTGTAGGGGAAATGAGGAAAGTTTTCGGTGCAAGAATTACTAGCATACATTTTCCTGTTCTACGTTACTTTCCAATATTTGCCAGTAGATGCTTGATTGGTCGCGGGAACAGTGGAAATCTTAGTGCTCCTGATATAGTTATTTTGCGTCATGCTTTGTTTCGTGATACAACTTCCAGTCTAGGCGCTATTATTGCTAAACGATTAAGTCTGAACCGTACAAAGGGCCCCATTCTCGGTGGCATCTTCTCCTCGCGCCTTGCTGCACACTTTAATATACCTATTAGGCATTATGAGAAAGAAGAAAAGTTGCTGCCCCCTCTCTTTCTAGATTATAAGAGTATGGTAGCGCATGACTTTATTGTTAAAGTTAAGACGAAGATGCTTAAGTATAACTGATATTTGATAAAAATTATTGTGAGATTATTACCTTGCCTACGCCCTCTTTGTTTAACATATTTTCAGGCACGTACCTCATCTTGTCGGAGGCCATTTATGCGTACTGGAGCCTGACACCAGTTCCAGAGCCTGAGCCGGAGCCACCCTGGACCCTTATCGACAGTCTGTTTGTCAGTGGGATCCGGAGGAGCTCGCTAACCAGTGGCACCCCGAGGATCCTCCTCAGTACACTGGAGTGGACCATTTTGATCCATGGGCATAGACCAACTTAGGCCAAAAGCCTAAGCATGGGGGAGTACGTACTTCTCACTGACATTACATTCATGTTCACACACTCATGCTAGTTGTTAGTGCTCATACTTTTTCATTGTACTATCCATGCTAGTTTATTTTATTTTCTTGCTTTCTTCTTGTGTGTTTGAAAAACCTTAAGAAAAACCAAATAAAATTAGTTGTAGCTTTTAGCTAGTTTACTTTCCATGCTGGTAGTAGTAATAATTAAAAGAAAACCCAAAAAGATTTCTCGTTCTTCTTTTGCTTGTTGGGAGCTTTCCCGTATAAATAGTTTTATTTCCTTTCTTTTCTTTGGGGGTCAAGAGGAGAAGACCGTGATGAAAATGTTGAAGTGGCTCTTATATGCATTATTGTTGATTTAACCAAGAGCCCATATTACCTTGTCTTCTCCCTTGTATTTAAATGCTTGCATATTCCAGCTTAGTCCCATGCACGTGCACTGTTATTATTATTCACACCGTTCGGTTGTGCAAGTGAAAAGCAATAATGACGATATATGATGGACTGATTGAGATGAGAGAAGCTGGTATGAACTCAACCTCTCTTGTTTTGGTAAATATGATTAGTTCATCATTCCTGATTCAGCCTATTATGAATGAAACATGTTTGCAATAACAATTAGAGATTATAGTTGCTTATGCCATGCTTAATTAGCTAGGATTTTATAATGGTTTACCTTGCGTGCCAACATGCTATTAAAATGGTTGTGATGTGGTACGATAGGGTGGTATCCTCCTTTGAATGATTCAAGTGGCTTTACTTGGCACATGTTCACACATGTAGTTGAAACAAAATCAACATAGCCTCCACAATATTTATGTTCATGGTGGATTATATCCTACTCATGCTTGCACTCAATGTTTATTAATTTTAATGCATGTTCGTGACTGTTGTCGCTCTCTAGTTGGTCGCTTCCCAGTCTCTTTCTAGCCTTCACTTGTACTAAGCGGGAATACTGCTTCTGCATCCACTTCCATAAACCCCAAAGTTATTCCATATGAGTCCACCATACCTTCCTATATGCGTTATCTACCTGCCGTTCCAAGTAAATTTCTATGTGCCAAACTTTAAACCTTCAAATGAAATTCTGTTTTGTATGCTCGAATAGCTCACGTATCAACTAGGGCTGTCTGTATCTTCCATGCTAGGTGGGTTATTCTCAAGAGGAGTGGACTTCGCTCCTCACTCACGAGAAAATGGCTGGTCACCGGGATGCCCAGTCCCATGCTCAAACCAAATCAAAATAATTGCAAACAAAACTCCCCCAGGACTGTTGTTAGTTGGAGGCACCCGTTGTTTTGGGAAAGCCATGGATTGATGCTTGTTGGTGGTGGGGGAGTATAAACTTTACCATTCTGCTTGGGAACCGCCTATAATGTGTGTAGCATGGAAGATATCGAGATCTCTCGGTTGTTATGTTGACAATGAAAGTATGCCGCTCAAAATATTATTTATCTCTATTTAAAAACCGAGCTCTCGCACCTCTACAAATCCCTGCTTCCCTCTGCGAAGGGCCTATCTATTTACTTTTATGTTGAGTCGTCATCCTCTTATTAAAAAGCACCAGTTGGAGAGCACCACTGTCATTTGCATCCATTACTATTAATTTACATTGAGTATGACTATGACTGGATCTCTTTTACCATAAATTACAATGTTTAGTCAGTCCTTGATCTTCAAAGGTGCTCTGCATTTATGTTTTGCGGTCTCAGAAAGGGTTAGCGAGATACCATCTTGTTATATCATATTATGATTGTTTTGAGAAAGTGTTGTCATCCGAGATTTATTATTATTGCTCGCTAGTTGATTAAGCCATTCATATGAGTAAATATGAGACCTAAGTGTTATTGTGAATATGGTTAGTTCATAATCTTTGCTGAAAACTTGAATGCTGGCTTTACATATTTACAACAACAAGAGCAAATAGAGTTTGTAAAAGTTTTTCTTTATCACTTTCAGTTTGTCAGCTGAATTGCTTGAGGACAAGCAAAGGTTTAAGCTTGGTGGAGTTGATACGTCTCCATGATTTGAATGATTTTGCCCTTGTTTTGGACTCTAACTTGCATGATTTGAATGGAACTAACCCGGACTGACGTTGTTTTCAGCAGAATTGCCATGGTGTTATTAGAAATAAAAGTTCTCGGAATGACCTGAAACTTCACGGAGAATATTTTTGGAATTTATAAAAAATACTGGCGAAAGAATCAAGACCAGGGGGCCCACACCCTGTCCACGAGGGTGGGGTGCTCCACCGACCTCAACTCCAACTCTATATATTCATGTTCGGGGAGAAAAAATTAAAGAGAAGGATTCATCGCGTTTTACGATACGAAGCCGCCGCCAAGCCCTAATCCCTCTCGGGAGGGCTGATCTGGAGTCCGTTCGGGGCTCCGGAGAGGGGAATCTGTCGCCGTCGTCATCATCAACCTTCCTCCATCACCAATTTCATGACGCTCACCGCCGTGCGTGAGTAGTTCCATCGTAGGCTTGCTGGACGGTGATGGGTTGGATGAGATTTATCATGTAATCGATTTAGTTTTGTTAGGGTTTGATCCCTAGTATCCATTATGTTCTGAGATTGATGTTGCTACGACTTTGCTATGCTTAATGCTTGTCACTAGGGCCCGGGTGCCATGATTTCAGATCAGAACCTATTATGTTTTCATGAATATATGTGAGTTCTTGATCCTATCTTGCAAGTCAATAGTCACCTACTATGTGTTATGATCCGGTAACCCCGAAGTGACAATAATCGGGACCACTCCCTGTGATGACCGTAGTTTGAGGAGTTCATGTATTCACTAAGTGTTAATGCTTTGGTCCGGACCTCTATTAAAAGGAGGCCTTAATATCCCTTAGTTTCCAATAGGACCCCGCTGCCACGGGAGGGTAGGACAAAAGATGTCATGCAAGTTCTTTTCCATAAGCACGTATGACTATATTCGGAATACATGCCTACATTACATTGATGAACTGGAGCTAGTTCTGTGTCACCCTATGTTATAACTGTTGCATGAGGAATCGCATCCGACATAATTATCCATCACTGATCCAATGCCTACAAGCTTTTCACATATTGATCTTTGCTTAGTTAATTTTCCCTTGCCACTATTACAATTACTACAAAGCTGCTACTGTTACTTTTGCCACCGTTACCGTTTCTTCCATACTACTTTGCTACTAAATACTTTACTGCAGATATTAAGTTATCCATGTGTGGTTGAATTGACAACTCAACTGCTAATACTTGAGAAGATTCTTTGGCTCCCCTTGTGTCAAATCAATAAATTTGGGTTGAATACTCTACCCTCGAAAACTGCTGCGATCCCCTATACTTGTGGGTTATCATTTGTCAAATACCAACAACAATGATTTTATTGGCACTCCGCTTGCTCCTCCCGCCACTAGTGTGGAGACTTGTGATATTAATACTGCTTTGCTGAATCTTGTTATGAAAGACCCTGTACTCCTAATGAGGATGACGCGTCCCATCTTAATACCATCGTGGAATTATGCGTATGCAAAAGAAAAAGATGTGGACAATGATGTGGTCAAGATGAAATTATTTCCATTTTCTTTGCGTGATTCTGCAAAAATTTGGTTCTCTTATTTGCCTCGCAATAGTATCGATTCTTGGAACAAGTCCAAAGATGCTTTTATCACCAAGTATTTTCCGCTCGCAAAAATTATTTCCCTTAGAACTCAGATCATGAATTTCAAGCAACTTGAACATGAACATGTTGCAAAATCTTGGGAAAGGATGAAAATGATGCCAAGGAATTGCCCAGCACATGGGTTAAATCTTTGGATGATCATAGAAAATTTTTATGCGGGGTTGAACTTTGTTTCTCGTAATCTTTTAGATTCCGCCGCGGGTGGAACATTTATGGAAATTACTTTGGGTGAAGCCACCAAATTGCTTGACAATATCATGGCAAATTATTCAAAATGGCATACGAAAGAGCTCCTACTAGTAAATTTTTTAATTCGGTTGAGGAAATTTCTTCTTTGAGTGATAAACTTGATGCTCTTATGAAATTGGTTGCTTGTAAAAGCGCTCCTGTCTATTTCAATGATATGCCTTTGTCTACTTTGATTGAGCAAAATAGTGATGCCATTGATGTGAAGTTTATCTCTCGCAATAATTTCAACAACAATGCTTTTAGAGGCAATTTTAATCCTAGGCCTTTTCCTAGTAATTCCTCTAATAATTATGGTAATTCCTATGGAAATCAATCTTACAATAATAATAGGAATACCTCTGATCTTGAGAATAATATTAAAGAATTTACAACACGCAAAAAGTTTTCAACACTTCCATAGAAGAAAAGTTGAATAAGATAGATGATTTGTCTAGAAGTGTTGATAGAATTGCTCATGATGTGGAAAATCTCAAGATGAAATTTTTTGTGCCTAAAGTTGATGAATCAATTAAAGCTCTTTATGTTTCTATAGATGAAAGTAAGAAAAGAACTGCTATGCTTAGAGCTAAAAGAGAATTTTTAGAGAAATCTTTTTCTAGTGATTATTCTTGCAAAAATGATGAAGATCTTAAAATGATTGGTGTTTCTTCTATTGATTCCTTGTTTAGTAAAATTAAGAATGATGAAAAAGGTACTGGAGAAGAGTCAACTTTAGGTAAAAGGTGCCCCAATATTTCGCAGGGTGAAAATCTTGTTGAGAAAATTGATGAAAGTGGGTTTGGAGAGGTCAAACCTTTAGCTAGTGATGCACCCACTATTTTGGATTACAAAGAATTTAATTATGATAGTTGCTCTTTGATTGACTGTATTTCTTTGTTGCAATCCATGATAAATTCACCCCATGCTTATGAAAAAAATAAAGCTTTTACTAAACATATTGTTGATGCTATGATGAAAGCTTTGGAAGGAAAGTAGGAATTAGAAGTTTCAATTCCTAGAAAATTGCATGATGAGTGGGAACCTACTATCAAAGTCAAGATTAAAAATTATGAATGTTTTGCTTTGTGTGACTTGGGTGCTAGTGTTTCTACAATTCAGAAATCTCTATGTGATGTGCTTGGTCTTGCCAATCTTGAAGAATGTTCCTTGAATTTGCACCTGGCGGATTCTACTATTAAAAAGCCTATGGGAAGAACTAATGATGTTATTATTCTTGCAAATAGGAATTATGTGCCCATAGATTTTATTGTTCTTGATATTGATTGCAATCCGTTTTGTCCAATTATTCTTGGTAGACCGTTTTTATGCACTATTGGTGCCGTGATTGATATGAAAGAAGGCAATATCAAGTTCCAATTTCCTTTGAGAAAGGGTATGGAACAATTTCCTAGAACAAAAGTTAATCCACCCTATGAATCAATCATGAGGGCATCTTATGGATCTCGAACCAAAGATGACAAAACTTAGATCGTTGCTATATGCCCAGCTAAGGGCGTAAAACTACAACGCTTGTTGGGAGGCAACCCAATGAATAAAATTTATTTTTGCTTTATGTTCTTGAGTGTTTACACAATTATGCTACTGGTATGATTGTGCTTTTTATGTTTTAATTAGTGTTTGTGCCAAGTAAAGCCTATAGGATCTTCTTGGTTGATAGTTATTTAATCTTGCTGAAAAAGAGAGAAACTTTGTGCTCATGAAAACAATTGTTAAAAATCACCAGAATGTGATAAAATGCCAATTTGTTTTGCAGAAGATTATATACAAATTACCCAGCTCGTCCTATTTTGGTAGAATTTTTGGAGTTAGAGAAGTATTCGCCAAAGTCAGATTACTACAGACTGTTCTGTTTTGACAGATTCTGTTTTCTTTGTGTTGTGTGCTTATTTTGATGGATCTATGGTTTTCTTTGATGAATTTTTGCCATAGAAAAGTTGGAATATAGTAGATATAATACAAAAACAAAATATGAATTGGTTTAACACAACACTTATAGTAGTGGTTTGCTTTCTTACACTAACGGATCACACGAAAGTTTTGTTGAGTTTTGTGTGATTGAAGTTCTCAAGTTTTGGGTTCTCTTACGATGGATGAAGGAAGGATGTAAGAGCCTAAGCTTGGGGATGCCCCGGCATCCCAAGCTATTATCCAAAAATGAGCAACCAACTAAGCTTGGGGATGCCCCCGAGTGGCATCCCCGCTTTCTTCCAACAACTATCGGTATTTTACTCGAGACTATATTTTTATTCGTCACATGATATGTGTTTTGCTTGGAGTGTCTTGTATGATATGTGTCTTTGCTTGTTTTATTTTGTGTTTTAAGTCATCAATCCTTGCTGGACACACTTATTTGGGAGAGCCAAAATTATATCATGAGTTGCTAGAATTGCTCTCTATGCTTCACTTAAATCTTTTATGAGCTAGGACTTTGTAACACCCCGGATGTAACTTTCCATATTTGTAACTCCAACTCTTGCCATTTTCGGCTATGTGTTATGATATTCCCTTCGTGGTCGGGTTTTGTCTTTCGTTTTGCATTTTGTTCATGTCATGCATTGCATATCATGTCATCATGTGCATCTCATTTGCATACGTGTTCGTCTCATGCATCCGAGTATTTTCCCCGTTGTCCGTTTTGCAATCCGACACTCCCACATGCACTGGCGCACCCCTCTTATCTCTTTTCGTGAGCGGGTGTTAAACGTACTCGGAATGGACCGAGGTTTGCCAATTGGCCTTGGTACACCACCGGTAGACCACCTGTCAAGTTTCGTTCCATTTGGAGGTCGTTTGTCGCTCCAACGGTTAACCGGGTAACCGCAAAGGCCTTTTGTGTGTTGCAGCCAAACACCCCTCCAAACAGCCCAATAACCCATCTAAGCCCCCTCCATGCTCTCGGTCGTTCGATCACGATCGTGTGGGCGAAAACCGCACTCCATTTGGAGTCTCCTAGCTCCCTCTACCTATAAATAGGTGACCCCCCCCCCCCGGATTTTTCGCGCGGACGAAACCCTAGCCTCACCCCTCTCTGCCGCCGGACACGTCCGGTCCGAGCCGGACGAAGTCGCCGCCGCCTCCGCACCACTCATGCGCCGCCACGTGGCGCTCCGCCGCCCGCGCCGCGCCAGCCCGCCGAGCCCATCGCCGGCCCCCGCGCGCCCGTACGCCGTCGCCCGCGCCCGAGCGCCTCCCCGCGGACCCTGCGCCTCCGCCGCCACCCAGGTCTCCGCCGGCCGCCGCCGCCCGGCCGCCGACCACCCGCGCCTCGTCCGCCGCCGTGCCGCCCCGCTCCTCCGCCGGCGACCCCGCCGGCTCGCCACCCACGCGCGCCTCCCCGCCGCCCGCGCGCTCCGACCTCCCCTGGTCGGATCCGGTCCGGGGCCACCTCCCCGGCGCTCCCTCGACCTCGCCGGAAGGCTCCCTCGGCTCCAACTCTGGCGAGGCGCCGTTGCCTCGATAATCGTGCCCACAAACCCTAGATCGAGGTTGATTTTCCCCCTCGTTTTTCTGCAGTCCCGAATGTATCACTTTATGTTGCTTTGTTCATCATGTCATATCTCATTGCATAATGCTCCGTTTTGCGTGCATGATATATCGAAGTGTTCATCACGAGATGCTCTTCATTTTGTTCCATTGTGCCATGCTCGTTTGAGTCCATCTTGAGGCCCAAATCTCTGATGCAAGAGTGCTATATGTTGTTTACTGCTGTTACTTATCAGAACTTGATGTTTTGTTATTTTTTTTGCATTTGATGTGTGCATCTTATGGGCATGGGCTCTATAGGTGTTTTGATCTATGCCATGCCATATTTACAGAGGTGTATGCCATGTATTTCTGTGATATATGTGGTGACTAGCACAAGCATGCAAACTAGGCGTCGTGATGTTTCTGTTTTCAGGGACTTAGAATTTTGCTAAGTCTTTTCCTGCTGTTATTTTGATGTCATGTATCCATGTGGCTACCTGCTGTGGGAACGAGATATGTGCACCTCCTATCGGGATTTGTCGGCACATTCGGGCGGCTTTGCTGGTCTTGTTTTACCATTGTCGAAATGTCTTGTCAACCGGGATTCCGAGACTGATCGGGTCTTCCCGGGAGAAGGTTTATCCTTCGTTGACCGTGAGAGCTTATAATGGGCTAAGTTGGGACACCCCTGTAGGGTATTATCTTTCGAAAGCCGTGCCCCCGGTTATAAGGCAGATGGGAATTTGTTAATGTCCGGTTGTAGAGAACTTGACACTTGACTTAATTAAAATACATCAACTGTGTGTGTAGCCGTGATGCTCTCTTTTCGGTGGAGTCCGGGAAGTGAACACGGTCTGGGTTATGTATGAACGTAAGTAGTTTTAGGATCACTTCTTGATCATTTCTAGCTTCGCGACCGTTGCGTTGCTTCTCTTCTCGCTCTCATTTGCGTATGTTAGCCACCATATGCTTAGTGCTTGCTGCAGCTCTACCTCATTACCCCATCCTTCCTACAAGCTTAAATAGTCTTGATCTCGCGGGTGTGAGATTGTTGAGTCCTCATGACTCACAGATTCTACCAAAACAGTTGCACGTGCCGACGATACCAGTGCAGGTGACGCAGCCGAGCTCAAGTGGGAGTTCGACGAGGAACGTGGTCGTTACTATGTTTCGTTTCCTGATGATTAGTAGTGGAGCCCAGTTGGGACGATCGGGGATCTAGCATTTGGGGTTATCTTCCTTTCATTTGGATTTGACCGTAGTCGGTCTATGTGTGGATTTTGGATGATGTATGAATTAATTCATGTATTGCGTGAAGTGGCGATTGTAAGCCAACTCTCTTTATCCCATTCTTGTTCATTACATGGGATTGTGTGAAGATGACCCTTCTTGCGACAATACCTACAATGCGGTTATGCCTCTAAGTCGTGCCTGGACACGTGGGAGATATAGCCGCATCGTGGGCGTTACAAGTTGCTAATCAGAGCCATCCCCGACTTAGGAGCCCCCTGCTTGATCGAATCACTGGCGTTGTTGAGTCTAGAACAAAAATGTTTTGAGTCTTAGGATTATATATATCGGAGAGTAGGATTCTTTTTACTCCTCAGTCCCTTCGTCGCTGTGGTGAGGTCTCCTGACGTAGAAGTTTTGACTCTTCTCTCCTCAAATTTCACTAATTGTTTTTAGGATCACGCAGGTATCTTGGAATCATTCCGATGGTTTTGTGACGAGAACATTGTTCTTGGTGCCTCTTGACATTTAGGGGTTGTGGCAGTGTCCCGGGGAGTTGAGCTCCGAGGTGTTGTCGTCACAATTTTATCGTTGCAGTTCTGGAATACCTGAGTTTCACCGACATCGAAAATCTCTTTTATGCAGTTGTTGGTGAGATCACCTCGATGCCACCCAGTACTGGGGCGGGAGTTCGGGAGTATTGCCATAACTCGTATAACGGATGCTTTTCGAAGGTTGAGGTACACGATTTCCGAAGGTTTCTTGGTTATGTGTTGACGGATGGATACAGCTGGATCTAGGGATTGCTAGTTTGGGTGATATATTTTGTGTCCCCTGTATCCCCAACACCAGATTGCATAACCAGAAAGTTTCGGGAGTTTATAGGTGGGATTCAAGTAGCTCTTAGCAGTTCTTCTCGCAGATATTTGGTTTGTGATTGGGAAATCCTTACCACTTATTTGTTCCAGTCGTACCTTGTTATTTTATTCATCAACCCTTTATCAAGTGGCTTCTCACCTTAATGGAAGTGTGATGATTTACTATGGAATTCATTCGTTCATCCTTGTTCGAATGCTTATTGTGAATACTATCTGTTGCAATTTCTATCCGTTGATTCAACTTGTCTATCTGTCTATCAAGATGCTAATGGATGTCACCCTCTTCAGGATGGCACCGCCAACGCGTCAGAATCCGGAACGCAATGATGGGAGTCAGGCGAACCCTCCGCCACCACCTCCGCCTCCGGAGGCATGGCAAGCTATCATGGCAGCCACCAACGCCAATGCTCAGATGATTTTGCAACTCTTGCAAGAGCGCACCCAAGGGCAAGGCAACCAAGGAAATCAAGGCCAAGGCAACAATCAGCCTCACTTCGCTACCCTCAACCAGTTCCTCGCAAATCAGCTGAAGTCTTTCAGCTACTGTGCCGAGGCCACAAACGCCGATGATTGGCTCGTGGACATCAACAAGCATTTTGAATGTAGCAATGTCAGGCCTGAGGACTTTGTCAAGTTTGCTTCTTTTCAACTCAAGGATCAAGCTGCCGAGTGGTATCAACAATATAAAGATTCCAGAGGAGGTCGTGTGATTACCTGGGATGATTTCCGCCGAGACTTCAAAGCTCACCACATTCCACAAAGTGTTGTTGAGAGCAAGCGTGAGGAGTTCCGCAATCTCAAGCAAGGCAGCATGTCCGTGTATCAAAACAATACCCAGTTTCAGAAACTAGCTCGCTTCGCTAAGCAAGACGTTCCTGATGAAAAGAGTATGATCTATCAATTCAGAGGTGGCCTTAGAGAAGATCTGCAATTACCTCTCGTGCTTTTTGAGCCGACCAAGTATGATGATTTCTACAACATGGCACTGAAGCAAGAGGCTGCTCAGCTCAAGTGTGAGGCTTCTAAGAAGAGAGTCAGGGACGCAGTTCAGTCTTCTTCTTCCTCACTAGTGGCTGCTAAGCAACAGAAGTTCTGGTTGCCTCCTCCTCCTTCGTTTCATCAGCCTTTCCAGCAGAAGAACAAAGGTGGCCATGGATCTTCCTACCCACCCAACCCTGGCTATCAGAACAAGTCTCAGAATCAAGCTCCAAAGTCGAATGCTCCTTATCATCGTCCACTCTCAGAGGTGACTTGCAACAAGTGTCAGCAGAAAGGTCACTATGCTAACAAGTGCTTCAACCAAAGGCGCCTTCCGCCTCCTCCTCCTATGAGATCTTCCAGCAATGCAGTGGTCAAGCATAATCCCAAGTCGGCAAAGGGAACATGATGAATGCAGCTCAAGCGGAGGAATCTACTGATGTGATAATGGGTAATCTCTCAGTTAATGATATTCCTGCAAAAGTCTTATTTGATACTGGTGCATCGCATTCTTTCATTTCAAGACCTTTTGTGGCTATGCATGATTTGGTTACTCAAGTATTGTCGAGTCCATTGTCTATTGTTTCCCCGGCTCGGCAAATGACTTCTCGAGTATTCGTTCGGGATTCCGTTATCAAGATGGGCAATTATAAATTTCTGTCTTCTCCAATTGTTCTTGGTGACTCGGATATTGATCTAATTCTCGGGATGGACTGGCTTTCTAAGCACAAGGCTCAACTTGATTGTGCTGCCAGGGAAATTCAATTGACGCATTCTTCTGAGGATGTGATCATCTATGCCACTCGTGATGAGACCATTCGGTTATTTTCTCTCAATGTGAAGGGCGAGCTAGACGCAATCTCTCAGATTCCAGTCGTTTGTGAGTACCAAGATGCCTTTCCAGAAGAGCTTCCGGGTATGCCTCCTCATCGGCCAGTCGAGTTCGTTATCGATCTTGAGCCTGGCACGGAACCCGTTTGCAAGCGACCATACAAGCTTGGACCCAAGGAGTTGAAGGAATTGAAGAAACAACTCGACGAACAAGAGCGTCTGGGTTTGATCAGACCGAGTTCATCTCCGTGGGGTTGTGGTGTTCTTTTTGTCCAGAAGAAGGATGGCACGGACCGACTTTGTGTCGACTACCGTCCATTGAACAAGAAGACAATTAAGAACAAGTATCCACTTCCCAACATCAATGAGCTATTCGAGCAACTTAAAGGTGCTAAAGTATTCTCCAAGCTTGACCTCCGGATGGGTTATCATCATATTCACATTCGTGAAGAAGATATTCCCAAGACAGCATTCAGAACAAGCTTTGGTTCTTATGAATATACTGTCATGTCTTTTGGCCTTGTCAATGCTCATCCAACATTCTCTCGAATGATGAACTTCATCTTCAACCCCTATACCAATGAATTCGTCCTGGTGTATCTCGATGATATGTTGGTCTTCTCCAAGAATAAGAAGGATCATGCCAAACATTTGCGATTGGTGCTCGACAAGCTCAGAGAGTATCAATTCTATGCGAAGTTTTCCAAATGTGAGTTTTGGCTTGATGAAGTTCTTTACCTTGGTCATATCATCTCTGCCAAGGGCATCGCTGTTAATCCCGAGAAGGTGTCTGCAATTGTGAATTGGGAACCTCCTCAGAATGTCAAGCAGCTCCGCAGTTTCTTGGTCTTGCAAGCTATTGCCGAAGATTCGTTGAGAATTTCTCTAAGATTGCAAAGCCTCTTTCCAACCTCCTCCAGAAGCATGTGAAGTATGTCTGGACTCCTGAGTGTGACGTTGCTTTCAACACTCTCAAAGAGAAACTCGTCACAGCTCCTGTCTTAACTCCTCCTGACGAATCCAAGCCATTCGAAGTTTTCTGTGATGCTTCTCTTCAAGGTCTCGGTGCTGTGTTAATGCAAGAGAAGAAAGTTGTGGCCTATACCTCTCGTCAGTTGAAGCCCAACGAAAAGAACTACCCCACTCACGATCTTGAGTTGGCGGCAGTTGTCCATGCATTAATAACATGGAGACATCTCTTGTTGGGAAGAAAAGTGGACATATTCACCGATCACAAGAGTCTCAAGTACATCTTCACTCAGCCCAACCTCAACCTCAGGAAAACTCGATGGGTCGAAATGATTCAAGAGTGCAATCCGAGTATTGAATATACTCCAGGCAAGGCCAACGTCATTGCAGATGCTTTGAGCAGGAAGGCTTATTGCAACAGCTTAATTCTCAAGCCATTCCAACCGGACCTTTGCGAAGCTTTCCGCAAACTCAATCTCCAAGTTGTTCCTCAAGGTTTTCTTGCCAATCTCCAAGTCTCTCCTATTTTGGAAGATCAAATTCGTGAGGCACAACTCCTGGATACCATGGTGAAGAAGGTGAAACATGGTATTGACAAGGGTCTTTCCAAATACAAGTGCTATCACATTGATGACAGAGACACTTTATTCTTCGAGGAACGGATTGTGGTTCCTAAAGGTGATCTAAGGAAAGTCATAATGAACGAGGCGCACAATTCTCTTCTTTCCATTCATCCTGGAAGTACGAAGATGTACCATGACCTCAAGCAGTCGTATTGGTGGACTCGAATGAAGCGAGAAATCGCTCAATTCGTGAACGAATGTGATGTCTGTCGAAGGGTGAAAGCAGAACACCAACGACCAGCTGGTCTCCTCCAACCTCTTGCTATTCCAGAATGGAAGTTTGATCATATCGAAATGGACTTCGTGACTTGATTTCCTAAGTCCAAGCGTGGAAATGATGCTATCTTCGTTGTCATCGACAAGCTTACAAAAGTGGCTCATTTCCTTCCAATCAAAGAATCTATCACAACAGCTCAGTTGGCAGAGCTATACACCTCCAGGATTGTCTCCTTGCACAACATTCCACAATTGATATCTTCAGATCGTGGAAGCATCTTCACTTCTAAGTTCTGGGACTCCTTCCAGAAGGCCATGGGCACCAACATTCGCTTCAGCACAACTTTCCATCCTCAAACTAGTGGCCAAGTAGAGCGAGTCAATCAAATCCTTGAAGATATGCTCAGGGCTTGTGTCATTTCCTTTGCCATGAAGTGGGAAGATTGCCTCCCACATGCCGAGTTCTCCTACAACAACAGCTTCCAAGCGAGTTCGGGCAAGGCCCCATTCGAGATTCTATATGGCAGAAAGTGTCGTACTCCTCGCAATTGGTCAGCGACTGGTGAACGCCAACTTCTTGGCAATGACTTAATCACAGAGGCTGAAGAAATGTGTAAAGTCATCCGTGAAAATCTCAAAGCCGCGCAATCGCACCAGAAGAGTTACTATGATAGCAATCACTGTGATGTGGCTTTCGAGATCGGAGACCATGTCTACCTCCGCGTCTGTTGAGGATATAACCATTGGAGTCACCCGCCCAGGAGGGGCCTGGTCACGTCATAATGGTCATCACGCGAAGCCCAGTACCAAACTTGAAGACGGTGGGTCAATAATGGGCTTAAGACCCGGAGATGGCTTAAGGCCCTTAGTGATAACCGCCGTTAGGGTGAAACTTGTAGTGTAAGGCAAGAATAGTTAAGAGTCCGAGCCGGACCCGGCCGGGACTCTGAGAGCCGCTGGGTGTCAACCTCTCTATATAAAGGGACGACCCAGCAGCGGTTTAAACAGAGGTAAGACAAAATCGATAACCAGGCAGGACGGTTTAGCTCCTGGTCGTCGAAACCCTAATCAATACCACCTCAACTGGTCGTAGGCTTTTACCTTCACCGTAAGGGGCCGAACCAGTATAACCCTCGTGTTCCTTGTCCCGTTTAACCCCTTTAAGCTTCCTAGCTGCGATGGCTCCACGACTAAGTCCTTGCACGAGGACATCTGTCGTGACAATTCCACGACAGTTGGCGCCCACCGTGGGGCTGGCACACGGTGGATTTGAGTTCTTGAAGGGCAGCTTCGAAGGGCTCAAGGGATATGCTGTGGGCTGGATGACCAAGAGTCGTCGCGGCAAGCTCTACATCGACGATGCAAACTGGGACCCCGACGCCGGCTCAATCGAGTACGGGTACCGGGTCCCCTTCGGCGGAATTCATGTCTTCATTGGCAAGATTGGTGAGCCGGGCCCTGAGCCGGATCTCTGCGCCGATCTCATCGAGACGGCTCAGCGTGCACGACCCGCCCGAGCCCTACCTGCCTTGAAGCATGCTTTCGTGGGATGTGTCCATGGAGGACTCTCTGAAGGATCTGGGATCTGGTGATGAGACGGCCGCCGGCTCTGACGGCGAGTCGTCTACGGATGAGTCAAACTCATTGTATCAACTTCAAGATGGCAGGCTCAGGGGTTGTTCCGATGGCGACAGCATTCCGGACCCCTTTGAGCCGCCGAGCCGGGTTGGAATCTTCATGGCCGGCACACAACCTGTTCAAAACCCCGCCGCCGGATCAGGAAGCCCGGTGCCCTCGTCGGCTCAGGTGCTGATGGATCTCACAGACAAGATGACGGTCCTATTGACCGCTATGGTTGCCCCGGCGGATCAAGTTCAGCATGACGTGGAGGTGGCACAGTTAAAGTTGGATCAAGCAAAGGCCAAGGAGGATCTGGCGGCGGAGGGGATCAGGATGGCTGCAGAGAGGGCGGCTCTCGACCCCCAGACTCAGCTGATTCAGGCACAGTCTTTCCGGCTCACGATGGATCAAAACGCGTCCAATGAGGTCATGAGAAGGAGGCATCAAAAGGCCCAATCTCGACTCCCTCTGGTTTACGATCCTCGAAACCTCTTCAACACGCCTGGTGCAGGGTCTAGTAACCCGCCAGAGATCATAGTGCCCGGGGCTGGAACGCCAACTCAGCCCCAAGTGATGGGACCTCCCCGGGTGAACCCTGCCCCGCCTCAGTACGTGCCAATACCACCGGGTCATTATGCCAACCCGTTGGAAAACATGGTCGCCGCGGCGGCGCGGCTGGCGGCTCTCTCAATTGATGGTGACTCTCCAACGGCGGTTGAAACCCGCCGGGTCAGAGAACTCCTTCAAACGGCTCTGGCGCAGCAAGAGGCATATTCTTATAGCCGGGACAGGATTCATTCAACCCCTCGTCCAGGCCGGAGCCCAAGTTATAGCAGACACATGGTCTCAGCGACTGGCTCAAGTAATGTCTGACGCCATAACTTGCCTCCTGGCCACGGCCCGGCTCATAACGGAGCCTTTCACGCGGTAGACAAAGACAGAGCACGGCAAGAGGCGGAGCGGGTGCCTCAGTTGACGGCTTACCAGCCACCCCGGCTTATCCGACGGCTTCCATCGACGTGGGTATACCTACGAGGACTGGAGGTGTCCCTTGTCTGGTGCCGGCTCTCCGCAATGAACGTCTGCCCAAGGATTTCAAAGGGCCTAGGAAGGTGCCTAATTACACGGCTGATTTACAACCCGGAGCCTGGATCGAGAGTTACGAGATGGCCATGGAATTGCTGGAGGTCAGCGAAGCGGCAATGGCCAAGTACTTCACCATGATGTTAGATGGGACTGCCCGCACTTGGTTGAAAGGGCTGCCACCGAATTCTATCGGGTCTTGGGCTGAGCTGAAAGCCCGGTTCATCCAAAACTTCAAAGATACCTGTAGGCAGTCTATGTCAATTGTGGATTTGACTAACTGTAAACAGCAGGAGGGTGAGTCTACAACCCATTGGGTTCGCCGGGTCAAAGAGATAATACATTCATCTGATAAGATGGATGCCGGCTCTGCAGTCTTAATGTTGGAGCAGAATTGTCGTTTCCTGCCCCTGAAGATGAAACTCGGGCGGCTCAAGCGTGATTGCAATGATATGGGTACGCTGATGGCGGCTCTCGTCAAGTACGCCGACTCTGATAGTACCAAGGACCCCGCGTCAGATGATGAAAGGACAGGGAAGGGAAAGAAGAACGGCAATGGCAAGGGTCCTCAGCATAACCCGGCGAACCAAGGAGGTAGCAAGCGTAAGGCTGATGGCAGCATAGAGTTTGTGGCCAACGCCAGCTCACAGGGTAACAACCAGCGCCGTAAGGGGAGGCCGCCTCCCCGAGCCGGCGTGTCAGGCCCGACGCTTGAGCAGTTGTTGAATGAGCCTTGTCCAAGGCATGGCTCTAGGGAGAAGCCAGCTACTCATCTATGGAAAGATTGCGCAATCATGAAGGCCTTTAAGAATTCCAATGCCTTTAATGGCAACAATGGCTCGGGTGGCGGCTCAGGCGCCGGCGGCTTTCATGGCCCGGGCGGCGGCTCAAATTCCAATCCTCAGAATGTTCAAGGGGGCTTTAATCAGCAGTCCGGCCAGGGTCATCAATAGCAGCAGGGGGGATACCAGACCAATCCAAAGCAGCTCAATGGCGGACAGTATCATGTGTTTACCACCAGTCTGTGCAAGCGAGATCAGAAGCTTCATAAGAGGGCTGTGAATGCTGTTGAGCCGGCGGTTCCACGCTATTTAAGATGGTCTGAGCAGCCTATAGTGTGGAGTAGGGAAGATCACCCTCCCCGGGTTGATAATCCGGGTCACCTGGCCCTGGTGGTGGCTCCTCAGGTGGGGGGATATAAGTTCACTAAAGTGCTCATGGACGGAGGCAGCAGCATCAACATCCTCTATTATGAGACCTTCCGTCGTACGGGGTTGATTGATAAGAACCTCAGCCGGTCCAATACTATTTTCCATGGTGTGGTGCCTGGTAAGTCGGCATATCCAGTTGGTAAGATCGAGCTGGAAGTGGCTTTTGGAGATGAGTACAAGTACAGGGCGGAAAAATTGACCTTTGAGGTGGTTAAGATAAGAAGTCCGTATCATGCTATATTTGGGCGCCCGGCTTACGCCAAGTTCACGGCATGGCCGTGTTACGTGTATTTACAGCTCAAGATGCCGGGTCACAATGGGACCATTACGGTTCATGGCAGCCAAAAGATAGCCTTGGAGTGTGAGGAAGGTGATGCGGCTTATGCAGAATCTGTTTGTGCAACAGAGGAGTTGAAGTTTTACAAGGACAATGTTGACCCGGCAGATATGACATCTTTGAAAAAGCTGACTATGGAGCATGAGCCGACAATGAAATTTAAGTCAGCTGATGAGACTAAACTTGTTGACTTCGTTCCAGGTGACTCATCTCAGCAGTTTAGCATCAGTGCCAATCTGGATCCGAAATAGGAAAGCGTGCTCATCGAGTTCATCCGTGAGAACAGGGACATTTTTGCATGGAAACCTTCTGACATGCCAGGTGTACCTAGAGAACTCGCTGAGCACACTCTCAATATTGATCCGAAATTTAAGCCGGTCAGGCAATTCCTTCGGCGGTTTAATGAGGAGAGGCGGGAAGCCATTGGTGAGGAAGTGGCCCGGCCCTTGGCGGCCGGTTTTATTGTTGAAGTCTTTCATCCAGAATGGTTAGCTAACCCGGTACTCGTGCTCAAGAAGAATGCCACCTGGCGGATGTGTGTGGACTACACGGAATTAAACAAGGCTTGTCCGGCTGATCCTTTTGCTCTCCCCTGTATTGATCAAATCATTGATGCTACGGCGGGTTGTGAGCGCTTAAGTTTTTTGGATGCTTATTCTGGATACCATCAGATTAAAATGGCAGTTAAGGACCAGGAGAAGACGACGTTCATCACTCCCTTTGGAGTCTTCTGTTATGTGTCTATGCCTTTTGGACTCAAGAGTGCACAGGCGACTTATCAGCGTTGCGTGCAGAATTGTCTTCATAACCAGATTGGGCGCAATGTTCATGCCTATGTGGATGATATCGTGGTTAAGTCCAGGGAGAAGGAGACCCTAGTAGATGATCTTAGAGAAACCTTTGATAATCTCCGGGTTTACAAGATGATGCTTAACCCGGCCAAGTGTGTTTTTGGTGTTCCCGCAGGTAAGCTCTTGGGTTTCCTGGTTTCTCAAAGAGGCATTGAGGCTGACCCGGAAAAGATCAAGGCAATCACCTCTCTGGTTAAGCCGGCGTGTATAAACGACGTCCAGCGTCTGGCGGGCCGCATCGCTGCTTTGAGCCGGTTTATAAGCCGTTTGGGTGAAAAGGCCATGCCACTGTACCAGTTGATGAAGAAAACAGATGACTTTATCTGGAATGATGCTGCTAATGCTGCCTTTGAGGATTTGAATAGACAGCTGGCTGAGCCCCCAGTTCTTGCTGCTCCGGTTGACAAGGAGCCCTTATTACTGTATGTAGCCGCTAACACACGAGCCGTCAGTGTGGCTGTGGTGGTGGAGCGCAAGGAAGAGGGTAAGGAGTATCCGGTTCAGCGGCCGGTTTACTATGTCAGCGAGGTACTCATTGAGTCGAAACAGCGGTATCCACATTGGCAAAAGCTTGTTTATGGTGTGTTCATGGCAAGTCGGAAGCTTAAGCATTATTTTCAGGGTCACCCCATCACTGTGGTTAGTTCTGCTCCCCTAGGAGATATCATCCAAAACAGAGAAGCCACAGGAAGAGTGGCTAAGTGGGCTATAGAGCTTGGGCCTCATGGTCTGAAATATGTGCCACGCACTGCTGTCAAATCTCAAGCATTGGTGGATTTCATCAACGATTGGACAGAGCTGCAGGTGCCTGAAGAGAAACCGGATAATACATACTGGACTATTCACTTCGACGGGTCTAGGCAATTGGAGGGCTCGGGGGCTGGAGTTGTATTAACTTCCCCTCGAGGTGACAAGTTTCGTTATGTGCTACAGTTGATGTTTCCCTGTACTAACAATGCGGCTGAGTACGAGGCCTTGCTCCATGGTCTTCGGATGGCTAAGGAGATGAGCTTGAGCCGGGTAAGGTGCTTTGGCGACTCAGTCAATGATAATTATCAATGGTGGGCTACATCGTCGCAGTGTCACTGGAACTTTCCAGCGTTGTGTTTCCCCTGAGGAAGGCCAAGATATTTTGCGTGAGATTCACGAGGGGGATTGTGGCCATCATGCCGGCTCAAAATCTCTTGTGGCCAAAGCTTTTCGTCATGGTTTTTATTGGCAGACGGCTCATGCTGATGCGGAGGACTTGGTCAGTAGATGTGACGGTTGTCAGAGGTTCTCGCGACGGGCTCATGTGCCGGCTCAGGAGCTGAGGATGATTCCAATTACTTGGCCATTTGCGGTCTGGGGGCTTGATATGGTTGGGCCTTTTAAAAGGTCCAAGGATAAGAAGACCCACCTTTTGGTGGCAGTTGACAAGTTCACAAAGTGGGTGGAGGCGGAGCTAGTTAGCAAGTGTGACGCGGCCACAGCAGTTCATTTCATGAAAAGGGTGATATTTCTCTTTGGTTTTCCACACAGCATTATAACTGACAATGGTACCAATCTGTCTAAGGGCGCCATGGAGGAGTTTTGTCAACGAGAGCATATTCGGCTTGATGTTTCATCAGTGGCTCACCCTCAATCCAATGGTCAAGCTGAGAGAGCTAATCAGGAGATCTTGAAGGGCATCAAGCCCCGGCTTTTGGTCCCTTTGCAACGGACGCCGGGTTGTTGGGTGGAAGAGTTACCCTCCGTGTTATGGAGCATCAATACTACTCCTAACAGATCTACGGGTTACACGCCTTTCTTCATGGTTTATGGAGCGGAAGCAGTCCTCCCTAGCGACATCCGTCATGACTCACCTCGAGTGGCGGCTTATGTTGAGGCGGATAATGAGCGGGCGCGCCAAGATGCTCTTGACTTGTTGGATGAACATCGTGATGTGGCAGCAGCTCGCTCAGCGATTTACCAACAAGACTTGCGCCATTATCACAGCCGCCGGGTTAAGTCCCGGGTCTTCGAGGAAGGTGATCTGGTGCTCCGGCTTATCCAAGATCAAACAGATGCACACAAGTTATCCCCGCCTTGGGAAGGGCCCTTTGTGGTCAGCAAGAACTTGCACAACGGGTCATCTACCTTATCGATGTTCGGGAGCACAAATATTCACGTAAGTCGGAGGAAGAGACCCGTCCGCCGTGGAACATAGCTCAGCTTCGACCTTATTACACTTGAGCCACCGGCTCTCATAATGTACATATTTCTATAGCCATGTATATATTATGATAAATAATAAAGTAGGACCTCTGTCCTTTTTTCCTCCAAAGGTACACGTGTTATTTCCATTACAACATCACATGGTCACTTGGAGGTGGATCCGGCTTACGATCGTATTCGAATCTAGCCGTTAACAATATAATCACCTGGGGGCTTCCTGTTCAAACATAGGTCGTATTCGAACCAAAGAGAACATAGCTGTCGATACCCACTTGATTGGCAAACTACCGAGCTCATTGGGGAGTTTTCCTTGATCATATTTGAATCATAGCTCAACCCCCTTTGGGAACCGACGTGGATCGTATTTGAATCAGCGTCGTTAAACAACTCTTAAGGTCATTTGGGGGCTTCTTGTTCAAACATGGGACGTATTCGAACCTAAGAGAACATAGCTGTCGGTACCCTCTTGATCGGCAACGCCAAACCCACTGGGGGCTATATGATCGCATTCGAATCTTAGCTTAACCCCTTTGGGACGGTTCTCTGGTCGTATTCGAACCGGAAGCCCCTAAGTTTTGATCTTCTGATTGGCAACAAGTTCTTCTGGTTATATCAACAGTGTGCAAGGGCGGTTCTTACTTCGCCGACTTAACTTTGATTCACAACGTTGGTAGCACATAATAAGCATTATTGATGCTGGTGAACCGGAGTTGAGATCTCAACCTCATTATTCGGGTTACATAAACCGGAAGTATACTTGAAGGCTTGTAAGTATGCTATTGTGGTTACATCGAGGATATAATTGAGGGCCAGTCTTCGGTGACTTTGGTTCATATTCCGGGTTATATATAGAGTCTATGATTCTCAGTGCGGTAAGCCGCCCGGAGACTTGTGGTTTGTTTTCTATGCAGGATGGTTAAAGACAGTTCTTCAAACTTAAGGAAAATAAATAATCAATTATAACCCGGAGGAATATGAAGAAGCAGCTTAAATGGAGTTAAGCATTCAACACGTGCACGATGGCATGGCAAAATTAAGTGTTTGCCCTACTCTATTACAAGACTCCCCGAGTCCAAAAGGCAAGGCATTGTTTTAAGGTGTAACCATGAGCCGCCTGAAAGTCAAGGTGCTTGTTGGGTCGAAGCTTCCATCCCTCTCCGCTCCTCCGGCTGATTCCATGACCTGGAAGGTTGATGATTTCTAGTCAATGCCGCTCAAGGCTTCAAATTGAGCCTCGTCATCAATTAACCCGGCCGGGTCAACCTCTGGGGCGAAGGTATGCTTACGAGTCGGAGGGATCAAGCTGATAGCTTCATAGCGTGGAGTGGGGATCCTCTGATTCTCCGCGTCATAGCCCGGCTGATACTTGGTAAGGTCGGTGTCGTTCCCAATCAGGGTGGCCACCGGGCGCACGCTCTTCACACAGGCAGCAAAATCTTTCTGGTCAAAGGGGGTGCCGTCTTCCTTCAGGCTGGGGTATCCAAGAGCGATGTCGGCCGGGTCTAGCTCTGGGAGAAAAGCCTTGGCCCGGCTCAAAGCAGCTATAGCTCCGGCTCTTGCAGAGGCCCGTCTTAGCTCTTGGAAGCGCTGAGGAAGAACGGCAAGCCGCCTGAGTACGTCCGCCAGGTGAGTCGGAACCTCGTTGGACAGAGCCACAACGGCTAGCGCACGCTGTGACCCGGTGTAGAGTTGCTCCACCAAGGTGTACACGGCCTTCAGCTTGGTCAGAACATTCTGATTAAGGTTGGAGCTTCTGGGGCCTGTTTAACAAAGTCAGGTGAGCTGAATGGCAATGGTGGGACTTATAAGACATAAAAAATGTAAACTTGTTAAAGGCTGGCAAAATGACTCACCGAAGATGGCGGAGACCATCTGTGACACATGGCGTTTTAAGCTGGAGAGTTCGGCGGTTCTCTCAGTCAGAGCAGCCTCTGCTTGTTCGGCCCGGCTGAGCAAGGCAGTTCTCTCCTCGGCCCAAGTCTTTTTTTCTGTTTCAAATTTCTTCTCCAGCTTTTCCTGTGCAGCAACACTGAACTCAAATTTGGCATTGGCCTTCTGGGTCTCAGTTTCCTGAGTCTTCAGGCGGTTCTTCAGCTCAGCGATTTCAGATTCCAAGTTCTTGCAGGCAGCCTGTATAAATTCCGGGTTACATTTTGAGTAGTTATCATGCAACATTAAAGTCCCAAGCACTTTGCAAGCAAAGACACTTGACACTTGGGGGCTAATGTATGCTGAAAGATTCTATTTATAATTGCCGGTTCATGAAGGTAAGCCGGAAGTTAAGTCTACAACGTATTCTATCATAAGTAATAGACTTGGGGGCTAGCATGGTAAGGATGACTATGGAGTAAGCAAGAGAGTTGTACCTCAGATTTTTGCTGTATCTGCTTTACCATGTCAATCTCCAGGTCCCGGCTGTTGTGCACCTGATTAACATAGCCGGAGACGATATCTCCAATGCTCAAGTTAGCATAGTTGGTGATATCCAGCTTGGCCCTGCGGCGCTCTAGCAGCTCCTCCTTGGCAGAGCATTTAGCCAGCACAGTGGGTCTCCCCGGCTCGACAAACTCCGTCCGGGTGATTACAACGTCCGGGTCATCGGCCGGTTGAGCTGGGCTGGGGATCTCCGGGTTATTAGAACCCTCTATGACTTGCTCGTCAGTTGGAGCGGTGGTTTCAAGAGCTGAGGTGGATGGCGGCTCATGAGCAGAAGATTCCGGTTCAGTCAAGACCGACTCTTCGACCGGCTTATTTCTCTTCGCTCTCTTGCTGAGCTTTGCTTAAGCAGTGAAAGGACAAAAGGTTAGTACAAAAGCATGAGTAAGATAAGCACAAAATGAGATGATTATCATTACCCCGGTGCGGTCTTGAAGGCCGGCAAGTTAGATTGCATGGAGTCACCGGAGGAAGGTGAAGTTTCCTGATAGTTTGAATCAGACGAATTGAGTGGTTGACGAGTGACGCCCGCTAAAGGATGAAAAGGGTATAAGTTGGAGATAACCTCAGTCCGGCGCTTTCTTGATGCTTCGGGTAAGCCGGAGGAGAGGTCTGCATCCTTGCTGGCCCGGGTTTGCCTCCGGCTCTCATGAATCTGGTTCTTCAAAAGAAATTGAGGATCTTGATAAGCTAAAGGATGCGAAAATCTTACTTTCCGGGTTCTCTTCGGACTTTCAGCATTGGCAAGGGGTCCGAGTCGGAGGAAAGTATAGTTACCTCTTCAGTCACCGGGTTACTCGCTCCGGTATCATCCTGCGGATAATCAAGTCAATAAGGTGGCTAAAAAACAGACGAAAAACAAAAGAAGAGCCTAACGAATCAAGGGTTACCTCTAACTCGAAGCTATCATCCAACTGAAGCAGCTCTGAGGCGCTAGGCTTACTCCCCTTCTTGCGGGGAGCGGCTCTCCTGACGGCTTTTTTAGCCTTCCTGGCTTTTTTGGCAGCCTCATGGTCATACTTGACCTTCTAGAAGGGTTTCCTTGAAGTTAAAACGATAATTGTTGAAATGGAAAGTAAAGTGCTCAGATTGGTAGCTTACCGCCGGAGCCGGGTTAGCTTGGCAGAAGGGGCTTAAGCCGGTCCTCCCGCAGTCTGCTAAGCTCTCGTTCAAGAGGGACTTGGTCATGTCGTCCACGACGTCCTCAGGTAGGTCGTTGGGGCTGTGCCGCAGAGGGTCATCCTTCCGGCCCGTATAATCACACATTAAGCCGGGGCGGCGGCTCAAGGGAATCACCCGCCAAGAAATCCAGACCCGGACCAGATCAATGCCGTTAAGGCCATTTCCCAGGAGAGCCTTAATCTTGTTGATGGTGGGGATCAGTGGTTGACGCTCATCTTGAGATAGTTTGTCTGGCAGGGGGTGATTTGGCTCCAGACGCAGGGCGTGAAAGCCGGCCAGAGGGCTCTCATCAGCCGGAGAAGTATCCTGGCAGTAGAACCATGTCTGGTTCCAGTCCTTCGGGTGGCTTGGCGGTTCGGCATAGGGAAAGAGGCAATCTCTCCGTCGTTGGATTGAAATTCCGCCAAGTTCCAAGCTAGGCCCGTTGGCACACTCGTTCTGGCGGTTTAGATAAAACAGCTCCCTAAAGAGCAGTAGGCTGGGCTCTTCTCCAAGATATACTTCGCAGAATACTTGAAAGTTGCAAATATTTGACACGGAATTGGGTCCTATGTCTTGCGGCCGCAGATCGAAGAAGTTCAGAACATCTCTAAAGAATTTTGAGCCGGGAGGTGCGAATCCCCGGCTCATGTGATCAGCAAATATCACAACCTCTCCATCTCTTGGTTGAGGTCTTTCTTCCGACGGGTCAGGGGCACGATAGGACATGACCTCCTTTTTTGGCAGGTAACCCGTCTTCACGAAATCAGCTAAAGTGTCATCAGTAACATTGGATCTCATCCAGTTGCACGTGATGGGTGCCTTGGGAGCCTTGGGCGGCATTGTGAAAGACGAAAGCCTATGACAAAAGGAAATGTCCGGTTCAACTATAAGCTGGAGGAAGTTTACAGTTCAGTATTCAAGATGGCGGCTTATGAAGGGGCCTAATGACATATGGCTAATTGCGTCGGGTTATCTAAGCCGCTGTGGGCATCGTGAGTAATTCAAGTTGTTTAAAACTCTATCATAAATGAGCCGGAAATTTCATAGCGCATGGCCTCTTTAAAGCCGGAGATATGAGCCGCCATAGCTAACAGATGCAATTTTTGACTAAGTGTGGCACAAACAAGTTTCACAGATCGCAGTAATTATTTTGGATCAAACGATCGACTAGAAAGAAAAAATTTCTAGACCTAGAAGCTGATACAGAGAAGTTCATGAGCTCTAAGGAGATCTCTTTGCAAGTAAAGGGGACATGCTACTATCGAAAATGGGTGCGAAACCATAGCCGCACGAGTTCTATATGGTTTCTGGATCTAAGGGGGCCGTGTAGAAGAAACTGTGAAGAAATGGCGACGAACTGCGAAGAACAGGGGAGAACGGCAAGAACCCTAATGCGGATCTATTCTATGGAGTGGCAATGACTTACAGGTGCTGATGAGTCGCGGAGGTCGCCGCCGTTTCTCTGGACAGGTCAGGGTGATGCAGCGGCCGAGGTTGACGAAGGCCAGGAGAGCGGCGGCGGCGGCGGAGCTCGAGCTCTCGGGTGTCAGAGGAGGAAGACGATGGAGGAGATAAGTAAATGAAGGCTTACGGGCCGGGCCTATTTATAAGGTGAGGCTAATAAGTGGGCACGAGAAACGAGGAGGCCAAGGCGTGATTATCTCGCTACAGAAGCGCCTCGATTTTCGGGATGGCCATTAAAGATAAAGATCCGTTGGAGTATGACAGAATAAAAAATGGACTTAATGGAAGATGACGTCATGGCGGGTTACCAGGAATCCAGAAGATGACGTCACGGCGGGTTTTAACCTTCGCACAAATATAAGCCGGAAGATTTTCTCTTAAAGGGATTGAAGATTGACATGAACTAGTTCAAATCAATCTGGGGCCTAATGTTGAGGATATAACCATTGGAGTCACCCGCCCAGGAGGGGCCGGGTTACGTCATAATGGTCATCACGCGAAGCCCAGTACCAAACTTGAAGCCGGCGGGTCAATAATGGGCTTAAGACCCGGAGATGGCTTAAGGCCCGTAGTGATAACCGCCGTTAGGGTGAAACTTGTAGTGTAAGGCAAGAATAGTTAAGAGTCCGAGCCGGACACTGTTATGAGCCGGCCGGGACTCTGAGAGCCGCTGGGTGTCAACCTCTCTATATAAAGGGAAGACCCGGCGGCGGTTTAAAGAGAGGTAAGACAAAATCGATAACCAGGCAGGACGGTTTAGCTCCTGGTCGTCGAAACCCTAATCAATACCACCTCAACTGGACGTAGGCTTTTACCTTCACCATAAGGGGCCGAACCAGTATAACCCTCGTGTTCCTTGTCCCGTTTAACCCCTTTAAGCTTCCTAGCTGTGATGGCTCCACGACTAAGTCCTTGCACGAGGACATCTGCCGTGATAATTCCACGACAGCGTCTCTCCAATGAAAGGCACTCGTCGCTTCTGTATCAAAGGGAAGCTTGCCCCTAGATACGTGGGTCCTTTCAAGATCATTGGCAAAAGAGGCGACCTCGCCTATCAACTTGAGCTTCCCTCCAACTTCGCGAATGTGCATGATGTGTTTCACGTGTCACAGCTTCGCAAGTGCTTCAAGACTCCTGAGCGCACCATCAACTTCGAAGAGATTGACCTCCAAGAAGATCTGTCTTATCATGAGCACCCCGTTGCTATTCTTGAAGAAACTGAGCGCAAGACTCGCAACAAGTCAATCAAATTCCTGAAAGTGAAGTGGTCACACCATTCCGACCGAGAAGCCACCTAGGAGCGCGAGGACCACCTCCGTTCCAAATATCCGGAGTTCTTTCAGTCCTAGATCTCGGGACGAGATCCTCTCATAGTTGTGGAGTGTTGTAACACCCCGGATGTAACTTTCCATATTTGTAACTCCAACTCTTGCCATTTTCAGCTATGTGTTATGATATTCCCTTCGTGGTCGGGTTTTGCATTTTGTTCATGTCATGCATTGCATATCATGTCATCATGTGCATCTCATTTGCATACGTGTTCGTCTCATGCATCCGAGTATTTTCCCCGTTGTCCGTTTTGCAATCCGACACTCCCACATGCACCGGCGCACCCCTCTTGTCTATTTTCGTGAGCGGGTGTTAAATGTACTCGGAATGGACCGAGGTTTGCCAAGTGGCCTTGGTACACCACATGTAGACTACCTGTCAAGTATCGTTCCATTTGGAGGTCGTTTGACGCTCCAATGGTTAACCGGGTAACCGCAAAGGACTTTTGTGTGTTGCAGACAAACACCCCTCCAAACAGCCCAATAACCCATCTAAACCCCCTCCATGCTCTCGGTCATTCGATCACGATCGTGTGGGCGAAAATCGCACTCCATTTGGAGTCTCCTAGCTCCCTCTACCTATAAATAGGTGACCCCCCCCCGGATTTTTCGCGCGGACGAAACCCTAGCCTCACCCCTCTCTGCCGCTGGACACGTCCGGTCCGAGCCGGACGAAGTCGCCGCCGCCTCCGCACCACTCATGCGCCGCCACGTGGCGCTCCGCCGCCCGCGCCGCGCCAGCCCGCCGAGCCCATCGCCGGCCCCCGCGCGCCCGTACGCCGTCGCCCGCGCCCGAGCGCCTCCCCGCGGACCCTGCGCCTCCGCCGCCGCCCAGGTCACCGCCGGCCGCCGCCGCCCGGCCGCCGACCACCCGCGCCTCGTCCGCCGCCGTGCCGCCCCGCTCCTCCGCCGGCGACCCCGCCGGCTCGCCACCCACGCGCGCCTCCCCGCCGCCCGCGCGCTCCGGCCTCCCCTGGTCGGATCCGGTCCGGGGCCACCTCCCCGGCGCTCCCTCGACCTCGCCGGAAGGCTCCCTCGGCTCCAACTCTGGCGAGGCGCCGTTGCCTCGATAATCGTGCCCACAAACCCTAGATCGAGGTTGATTTTCCCCCTCGTTTTTCTGCAGTCCCGAATATATCACTTTATGTTGCTTTGTTCATCATGTCATATCTCATTGCATAATGCTCCGTTTTGCGTGCATGATATATCGAAGTGTTCATCACGAGATGCTCTTCATTTTGTTCCATTGTGCCATGCTCGTTTGAGTCCATCTTGAGGCCCAAATCTCTGATGCAAGAGTGCTATATGTTGTTTACTGCTGTTACTTATCAGAACTTGATGTTTTGTTATTTTTTTTGCATTTGATGTGTGCATCTTATGGGCATGGGCTCTATAGGTGTTTTGATCTATGCCATGCCATATTTACAGAGGTGTATGCCATGTATTTCTGTGATATATGTGGTGACTAGCACAAGCATGCAAACTAGGCGTCGTGATGTTTCTGTTTTCAGGGACTTAGAATTTTGCTGTCTTTTCCTGCTGTTATTTTGATGTCATGTATCCATGTGGCTACCGTGGGATCCATGCTACTTTTGAGTATATTCAGTAAGTATGTTTTGGACATATAGTTGTGCTCTATCCATCCATGCCCCTGTTTGCAATTATGGAGTGCCTTAGCATGTCTCAATCTTGCTCTACTTTTACTATAAAATGTTTCTGGCAGAATGTTAATATGCTATTCAATTTTGCCATGGATGTTGCTAGTGATCCATTCATGCTATCAACTTGCTCTTGCCATGATTAGCTTCATGAACATGTCTTATTGCTGTAGGTATGCTTTTTTGTCATGCATTGCTTTGTGATGAGTGAATCGAGCTCACAAACATGCCTTCAAAATTCTGTTAATGCCATGCTCTGTTTTCTGGCAAGTCTGGAACCTGTTAACGAAACTTGCTATGTTTACATGGGTGCCATCATATCTTCTGACCCTTTTTGGCTCATGGTCAGTAAGGGACTTTTGTTCCATGCATTTAGTAGATTCATGCCGTGCCTTGTTGTTCTATGATAAGTTCCTGTAGCATGTGTTTGGCTTGCTCTGAACATTGCTACCTGATGCTGTTTCAGCCATGTTTAGTATTTTCACCAAGTCTGTGAAGCTGATATCTTTTGCACTTTTGCCATGCATGTTTGAACCTGTTATATTGTGATCTAGCCGTAGCTCAGTGTTCATCTTTTGTCAAGAATCTTGAGCACATCACTGTTATATTCTTTGTTGCTATGTTGGGGTGCTGTATCATAGTTACTTGATGTATTCTAAGTGCAATCATGCTGTTAATCGCATAATTGTGTCATCCTTGTTTTGCTTGCCATTTGCAAACCGTGCATCCGTTTCCGGTGATCTTTATATCGATTTCGACCGAAATCATCTCATCTTTCCAGTGGCATACTTGGTTTGCCAAGTTGATGCCTTGTTCATCCTTTTTTCTTCCGGAGCACGCATATGCATCGCATATGACATCTCGCATATCATGCATGTATTGCATCATGTTGCTTGTGCATTTCCCGTGATTGATTGTGGTTTCCTTGCTTGTGTTCTTGCTTTGGGTAGAGCCGGGAGACGAGTACCCTTACGAGGAACCTGTTGAGAACGCTTGCGAGGATCAAGCTTTCGACAACTCTGAGAACCTTGCAGGCAAGATGACCATACCCTCGAAATCACTTCTATCTTTGCTTTGCTAGTTGTTCGCTCTATTGCTATGCTGTGCTACCTACCATTTGCTATATCATGACTCCCATATTGCCATGTCAAGCCTCTAACCATCCTTTCCTAGCAAACCGTTGTTTGGCTAAGTTACCGCTTTTGCTCAGCCCTTCTTATAGCGTTGATAGTTGGAGGGGAAGTTGAAGTTGGTTCCATGTTGGAACATGGATATGTTGGCATATCACAATATCTCTTATTTAATTAATGCATCTATATATTTGGTAAAGGGTGGAAGGCTCGGCCTTATGCCTGGTGTTTTGTTCCACTCTTGCCGCCCTAGTTTCCGTCATACCGGTGTTATGTTACTTGATTTTGCGTTCCTTACGCGGTTGGGTGATTTATGGGACCCCCTTGACAGTTCGCCTTGAATAAAACTCCTCCAGCAAGGCCCAACCTTGGTTTTACATTTGTCTACCTAAGCCTTTTCCCTTGGGTTTTCGCGAGCCCGAGGGTCATCTTATTTACCCCCCGGGCCAGTGCTCCTCTGAGTGCTGGTCCAAACTAGAGCCCTTTGCAGCGCCACCTCGGGGAAACTTGAGGCCTGGTTTTAGTTGTACGGACTGCTCATCCGGTGTGCCCTGGGAACGAGATATGTGCAGCTCCTATCGGGATTTGTCGGCACATTCGGGCGGCTTTGCTGGTCTTGTTTTACCATTGTTGAAATGTCTTGTAAACCGGGATTCCGAGACTGATCGGGTCTTCCCGGGAGAACGTTTATCCTTCGTTGACCGTGAGAGCTTATAATGGGCTAAGTTGGGACACCCCTGCAGGGTATTATCTTTCGAAAGCCGTGCCCGCGGTTATAAGGCAGATGGGAATTTTTAATGTCTGGTTGTAGAGAACTTGACACTTGACTTAATTAAAATACATCAACTGTGTGTGTAGCCGTGATGGTCTCTTTTCGGCGGAGTCCGGGAAGTGAACACGGTCTGGGTTATGTATGAACGTAAGTAGTTTCAGGATCACTTCTTGATCATTTCTAGCTTCGCGACCGTTGCGTTGCTTCTCTTCTCGCTCTCATTTGCGTATGTTAGCCACCATATGCTTAGTGCTTGCTGCAGCTCTACCTCATTACCCCATCCTCCCTACAAGCTTAAATAGTCTTGATCTCGCGGGTGTGAGATTGCTGAGTCCTCGTGACTCACAGATTCTACCAAAACAGTTACAGGTGTCGACGATACCAGTGCAGGTGACGCAGCCGAGCTCAAGTGGGAGTTCGACGAGGAACGTGGTCGTTACTATGTTTCGTTTCCTGATGATCAGTAGTGGAGCCCAGTTGGGACGATCGGGGATTGTAAGCCAACTCTCTTTATCCCATTCTTGTTCATTACATGGGATTGTGTGAAGATGACCCTTCTTGCGACAATACCTACAATGCGGTTATGCCTCTAAGTCGTGCCTCGACACGTGGGAGATATAGCCGCATCGTGGGCGTTACAGACTTGCTCTAGTGCTTCACTTATATCTTTTTGAGCACGGTGTGCTTAGTATTTTTGAAGAAATGCTCTCTTGCTTCACTTAGATTTATTTGAGAGTTAGTAAAATTTTAAAGAAATTCTCTCTTACTTCACTTATATTTGTTTGAGAAATTATTTTGAGAGAAAGAAAATTTGTTATGCTCATGATCTTCACTTATATTTGTTTGAGCTTATGAAAAGCAACACATGAAAATTAGTCCCAAAGTGATAGATATCCAAGAAGGATAAAGTAAAGAAAATGTCATGAAGATCATTGGAGAAAACAAACTTGATTCTTAGTAATAGTTTTGAGATATGATGATATGCTATGTGAGTAATGTTGATGAGTAATTGTGCTCTAGTAAGAATATTGGTGTTAAGGTTTGTGATTCCCTATGCATGCACGGAAGTCAATAATCATGCAATGAAAATTATATCCTACTTGTGGTGCATTATTCAGTGTTACTTATGCTTAATGCTTGCTTCACGAAATTTTTCGTTTCTTGGTTGGTCACTTCTCAATCTTTTTGCTAGCCTTCATTTTGCACCAAGTATGATCTCTACTTGTGCATCCAAAATCCTTTAAACCAGTTTTGCCACATGAGTCCACTATATCTACCTATATGCGGTATTCTTTTGCCATTCTAAGCAAATTTGTATGTGTCATCTCTAATTTTCAAAATAAACTTGTCTTTTGTGTATTTGTTTCGCTCGCGGAACGGTAACGGGTGGCTAATATTTTCCATGCTGGATGTGTTATTCTCACGATGAGTGTTTATTCACTTGTCATTGCACGAGTGTAAGGCAAATGTTTTAGGGATTCCCAGTCCCGAAATGCAAAAATTCATTTACTTTATATTGTCAAATAATGAATTCCTTGGAAAGTGTTGGTATGGAAGGCACCCGCGGATACGGCTAACCATGGAAAGTGAAAGAATGGTGGAAAAAGGAATAAACTTTATTTTCTGTTTGGGAACCACCTATGGCATATATAGCATGGAAAGTGTTCATAGCTCCACGTCGTTTTCATTGGTGGGATGGATACACCTCCCAAAATGTTTTTATCTCAATTTTTTCGCTTTGAGCTCTGGCACCTCTACAAATCCCTACTTCCCTCTGCGAAGGGCCTTTCTTTTACTTTATGCAATTTTTATTTTTGAATTTGAGTCTCCATCTTCTCTGACGAAAGCACCAACTAGGAGGCAATATGATCGTACTTAAGTATTGGGCATAGCTAATATTCGAGTGTGTTTCATGAATGGATCAATGTTTGAGCATGATGGGCTAGGGATAACTTGTTTTAGCATTGATATTTTGAAAGACATGGTTGCTTGTTGATATGCTTGAGTATCTAAATTATTATGTCAAAACTAGACTATTGCTTTGAATCACATAAAAGTCCAAATATCCATGCTATAAAGAAAATAATATGATATGACTTGATGAACAACACTCCACATCAAAAATTCTGTTTTTATCACTTACCTACTCGAGGACGACTAGGAGTTAAGCTTGGGGATGCTGATAAGTCTCCAACGTATCTATAATTTTCGATTGTTCCATGCTGTTTTATTATCAATCTTGGATGTTTTATAATCATTTTATAGTAATTATATATCATTTTTTGGGACTAACCTATTGACATAGTGCCAAGTGCCAGTTGTTGTTTTTTCCATGTTTTTTACATCGCAGGAAATCAATATTAAACGGAGTCCAAATGCCACGAAACTCCACGATGATTTTTTATGGGCCAGAAGGAAGGCAATGGGCCCTGGTTGCACCTGGGGGTGTGCTACCTCATGAGCACTGCGTTGGTTTTTCCTTGAAGAGGAAAGGGTGATACAGTAAAGTAGCGTAAGTATTTCCCTCAGTTTTTGAGAACCAAGGTATCAATCCAGTAGGAGACCACGCTCAAGTCCCACGCACCTACACAAACAAATAAGAACCTTGCAACGAACGCGATAAAGGGTTTGTCAATCCCTTCACGTCCACTTGCAAAAGTGATATCTGATAGAGATGATAAGAAAATATTTTTGGTATTTTTATGATAAAGACTAAAAGTAAAGAAAGCAAAATAAACGGTAATAGAAATAGTTGTTGACGGGAGATTAATATAATGGAGGATAGACCTGGGGGCCATAGGTTTCACTAGTGGCTTCTCTCATGAGCATAAGTATTACGGTGGGTGAACAAATTACTGTCGAGCAATTGATAGAATTGAGCATAGTTATGAGAATATCTAGGTATGATCATGTATATAGGCATCACGTCCATGACAAGTAGACCAACTCCTGCCTGCATCTACTACTATTACTCCACACATCGACCGCTATCCAGCATGCATCTAGAGTATTAAGTTCATAAGAACAGAGTAACGCTTTAAGCAAGATGACATGATGTAGAGGGATAAACTCATGCAATGTGATATAAACCCCATCTTTTTATCCTCGATGGCAACAATACAATACGTGTTGTTTCCCCTACTGTCACTGGGATCGAGCACCACAAGATTGAACCCAAAGCTAAGCACTTCTCTCATTGCAAGAAAGATCAATCTAGTAGGTCAAACCAAACTGATAATTCGAAGACACTTGCAAAGATAACCAATCATACATAAAATAATTCAGAGGAGATTCAAATATTGTTCATAGATAATCTTGATCATAAACCCACAATTCATCGGATCTCGACAAACACACCACAAAATAAGATTACATCGAATAGATCTCCAAGAGAATTGAGGAGAACTTTGTATTGAGATCCAAAGAGAGAGAACAAGCCATCTAGCTAATAACTGTGGACCCGAAGGTCTGAGGTAAACTACTCACACATCATCGGAGAAGCTATGGTGTTGATGTAGAAGCCCTCCATGATCAATGCCCCCTCCGGCGGAGCGCCGGAAAAGGCCCCAAGATGGGATCTCACGGGTATAGAAGGTTGCGGCGGTGGAAATAGGGTTTTGGCTCCGTCTCTGATGTTTTCGGGGTACGTAGGTATATATAGGAGGAAGAAGTAGGTCGGTGGAGCTACGAGGGGCCCATGAGGGTGGAGGGCACGCCCAGGGGGTAGGCGTGCCCTGCCTCGAGGCCTCCTCGTTGATTGCTTGACGTCCACACCAAGTCCTCTAGATCATGTTTGTTCAGAAAATCATGTTCCCGAAGGTTTCATTCCGCTTGGACTCCGTTTGATATTCCTTTCCTTCGAAACACTGAAATAGGCAAAAAAACAGCAATTTGCACTGGGCCTTGGGTTAATAGGTTAGTCCCAAAAATAATATAAAAGTGTATAATAAAGCCCATTAAACATCCAAAACAGAATATATAATAGCATGGAGCAATCAAAAATTATAGATACGTTGGAGACGTATCAAGCATCCCCAAGCTTAATTCCTGCTCGTCCTCGAGTAGGTAAATGATAAAAACAGAAACTTTTGATGTGGAATGCTACCTAGCATATTCCTCAATGTAATTTTCTCTATTGTGGCATGAATGTTTAGATCCGAAAGATTCAAGATAAAAGTTTAATATTGACATAAAAATAATAATACTTCAAACATACTAACAAAGCATTCATGTCTTCTCAAAATAACATGGCCAAAGAAAGTTATCCCTACAAAATCATATAGTCTGGCTATGCTCTATCTTCATCACATAAAGTATTTAATCATGCACAACCCCGATGACAAGCCAAGCAATTGTTTCATAATTTTGATGTTCTCAAACTTTTTCAATCTTCACGCAATACATGAGCGTGAGCCATGGACATAGCACTATATGTGGAATAGAATGGTGGTTGTGGAGAAGACAAAAAAGGAGAAGATAATCTCACATCAACTAGGCGTATCAACGGGCTATGGAGATGCCCATCCTTCGGCCACCCAAAGTCTGGAGTATTCAGCTCCTAAGGAGAGCCACAGAAAGAGTCCGGGACTGTCCGGTGCACGACCAGACGCACTGATGAGTCTTCTGGAGCAAGCGGCTATCTCACAGGCGCATCTATAACATCCCAAATTTTCAATTTGGAATGTTATACATTAGATCATCATTGCATAGCATATTTTATTGCATTTTGGCAAATCCACGATAAATCCTAAGCAACTCAAGGACCCTCGGAGAGAGTTGGGGATTTCCCCGATTTTTCATATTTGATTTTTATCAAATAATAAAACGAGGATTTTGGTTTTAATTATTTCCTCTCCGGAACATATTTCATATTCAAATAAATGAGAGGAGAAAATATGAATTCTCCAAAATAATTGAAATATTGGAGGTAAAATATTAAAATCAAATATTGGATTTTATTCGGATTTTATTTGCAATTTTAATTGCATTAAAAAAATTGCACGTTTTCAAAACTGCATTTTTGGGCCAAGAAAATGTTCACCTTGTTCTAATTATTTTAACTAGACGGGGAAATTTTGTTTTATCATTTTTGGAGTTTTATTTATTTTTCTGCGATTTTTTTAGATTCGGCGAATATCTAAAAAAAACCGCGCCCGACTGGGCCGAGGCCCAGCCGAGCCAGGCCGGCCCGCCCGCGTCGTCTCCCTCCCGCGCACGCTCGCGCCGCCGCCGTCGAGTCCGGCTCGGACACGCCGCCCCGCCGCCGCCTTGCCCCCTCCTCCACGCCACCCCCTCCCCTCCTTATATACCCCCCACCCCGCCTCCTCTCCTCACCCCGCCGCCGCCCCAACCCGCACCCGCCGCCGCCCCGCAGCCGTGCGCCGCCCCCCGCCGCCTCCCGCCGTTGCCCGAGCCCCGCCGCCCCGCCGGAGTCCCGCCGGAGCTGCCGCCGAGGTAGCCGAGCCGCCGCCGCCCGAGTCCGGTTTTTTTTAAAAAAAACCTGATTCGGTTTATTTTTTTCTAAACCCTAGTTTTCGTTTTTTTAGATCGGTTTTTTTGGTTGGTTTTATTACTTAGTGAACGTTCACCGACCCGTTCGTTTTAACGAACGTGTTCGCTGGTTAGTCACAGTTAACGAACGTCCGTTCGTTTAACTGTTCGTCAGTTTTCTTTTTCGTCGGATTTTCCGCGATTTTTTCTAGATCGTGATTTCCGATCAGAACTTCGTTTTCGTTTATCTTTTCGCTCGTTTATCGGAATCAGGTGATTCAAGCGCCTAGAGTTTCGTCTCGAAATTCTCTTTCCGTTTAAGCCACTCAAACAAGTTTTTGCCACTGTAAAATTTGACCTAGATTCAGATTAGTAAACGAAGCTTGTTTCTTTCGCCGTTTGATTTTCGTTGCTTCGTTCGATTTGATTCTTTTTGCAAACCGGAGTTCTTAAGTTGAACTTTCTGGTTAGTTCTTCTATTTGAGTTTTACTTGTGCATTAGATGAGTACTTATTGTTTGCTTGTTTGTTTGCGATAGAGTACCCAGAGTGCGCCGCTTGTTACTTCGAATCTCTAGGTTACGCGGATCATCAGCAAGGCAAGTAACACTTTGATCATACTTTTCCATACCTAGTTTTTATTGCGTTAGATCAATCCTCATACACTGCATGGTTAGGATCTAATTAAACTGTGGGTGCTGGGAAGTAGTTGAGGTAGTACCTATTACCTGTTTTATTTATCAAACCCTTGGGAGTTACTTCTATGTTTGCTTATATTGCCATGCTATGCTTGTAGACGTGGATTGGGTTTGAGAGATATTCATGACAGATGTGAGATTGTTAACTAATGGTTTACTTAAGGTGGCAACTAAAACTCACATCTGGGTGGATTGAGGCACCTGGAGAACCTAGTGCTGCCTGTATTTTTGGATATCCCGGAGTACCCGTGTGATCATCCTATGGACCGCCACCCAGGCTCAAAGGGATCATGAGATTATTCATGCTAGAAACTTCCGTGTGCAGCCACAAGCTATTATGGGCTCTAGCATAGTTGATTAAGTTGTGTGAGCTCTTGAAGAGGTAGACTAGCAGATGTAGGGGATGTAGGTGGTACGGTCTACCCAGAGTAGAGAGTTTACGCTTCTGAAAGACTGTGTCCCGGTCATCCGTTTCTCAAACATCATGCAGTGCGAGAATCAAGCGGAGGCGATCGAGTCTTGTGGGGAAAAGTGCACAAACCTCTGCAGAGTGTACAAACTAATCATGGTTAGCCGTGTCCTCGGTAATGGACAACTTGAGTATCTAGTGTCTGGATTATCATGTGAATCTCATCACCGTGTTACTTTAATTAATTCTGTTGGGTTAATGATGACACTTAATTCGGATTGAGTTGGAGGTACCTTCTCAATGTTTCACAACCACCATGATAGTTAAATAAAATTTATTCCTTTGAAGTAGGGAAAAATTGGCTTTTCGCAAAACTGTAACCATAGAGCTTTCCACCAGCCATATATGCATGTAGTATAGCATTATTATGTTCATTATTCTCTATGTGTTACATTGCCAGCATATTCCATGTGCTGACCCGTTTTTGGGCTGCAACGTTTCATGTTGCAGACTTTTCAGACGACGAGTAAGGTGCCTTAGGTCGTGGTCTTATACTCAGTGATGCCGATGGAGTTGATGGACTCACTTATCTTCGAAGCCTTCCGCTGTTATCGTATTTAGATGGCCTTAAGCCATATTTATCAGACTTATTCTCTATGAGATATTCGTTGTAATAAGTGTGTGATTGCTACTCTGTTATAAATCCTCCATTTGTATTGTGCGTGTCAGCATTACTGATCCAGGGATGACACTGGTGCACAGCAGCACCGACTGTTTGAGGTCTGGTCGCTACAAAGGTGGTATCAGAGCACACGCTGACTATAGGACACGACCACTAAGCTTAAACCCTAGAACACTTCTCTCTTCTCATTTCTGACCCCTCTCCACTTTCTACTCTTTTAGGAATGGCGGATGCAAGGAGCAAGTTCATGCAACCAGATGAAGATACGCCTTTTGGACGTCACTTGAAGGAAGTCACCAAGTACTTGAACATAGGAATACCAAGCATCACCGGAACCTACAACGCCACATTACCTGAAGACGAGAGCTGGAAGATTCAAGTTCAAGTTCCAGGAAGGACGTTTGTGCCAGTCACTGAACCTATAAAATTGGCTTTTGAAGCACCAACCTGGAGTTTAGGGAAGAGCATGGCAGCCCACATCGCTATGGGACGCATTGGAGAAGTCTACCACAGGGAGCTTAAGGATACTATTTATCAGATTTGTGGACGCCGAGACGAGCAATGGGAGATGATCAGCACCAAGAAGGATGGATCAATTGCAGCGTTCATCCAGGAGCAAAACCAACACATTCGTCGCCAGGAGAACCAGATGTGCTCAGACAAGATAGATCTGAAGAAGGCATTGACGAAGATCAAGGAGCTGGAGGAAGAACTCAAGGCTACACGCGAGGATTATTTGGAGGAAATCGTCGCGCTAGTAGGAAAGAATGACGACCTGGAGAAGAAGATTGGAGTATTCATGGGAAATCCAGTACCAAAAGCAGAAGATGATGAATGCGCTTGCCCGGATAACTACATCATCATCGACGACACCGACTCGGACCCCAGTGAAGATGACTTTGTTGATGAAGCTGGAGCAGATATCATGGAGTCTTCGACTGATCAGAATTTCTAGTAGACCACCATATCAGTAGTAGTTTTCCCCCATTTATATAGTATAGCTCAAGCACTTTTGTAACGCTAGTTAGGTCGATTGTATGCCTTGTTTGAATTGATTGAGTGATATTGATTGTGTTTGTCTCATGAGCATATGGGTAGTGTTTTCCCTCTAGACCTCATTCTATTCTAAACTCTCATCTTTTCTAACCTATCAAATGCCTCCGAGACGCGACACCGGATTTGTTTTCCCACCGGAGATCACCCAGTTGATTCAGCAACAGAATGCCCTGATGCAAGTGTTAGTACAGAACCAAGGCAACAACAACAACAACCCACCACCACCACCTGTTGATCACTTAGCCTGTTTCTTGAGGCTAAATCCGCCGGTGTTCTCCAGCAGCACCGAGCCGATTGTTGCAGATGATTGGCTCCGCAAAGTTGGAAGGGAGTTGGCCACTGCAGGATGCACAGATGCGGAAAGAGTGCGTTTTGCCGCACACCAGCTTGATGGACCCGCAGCATCATGGTGGGAAAATTACACAGCCACACACCCTATTGACACTGTCACATGGGACCAGTTTCAGCAAGCCTTTCGTACAGCCCATGTTTCAGCAGGAGCTATGGCCATGAAGAAGCGTGAATTTCGTAACCTACGCCAAGGAGGACGCACCGTAGGCCAGTATGTGGAGGATTTCAGTAAGTTAGCACGTTATGCACTAGATGACGTTGCTACAGATGCAGCCAAGCAGGAGAAGTTCCTCGAAGGATTGAATGATGAGCTGAGCTTGCAGCTAATGGTAGCAACCTTCAACAACTACCAGGAGTTGGTAGATAGAGCGCTCATGATTGAAGGGAAGCAGCAGCAGATTGAGAACCGTAAGAGGAAGTATGGACAAGGGAAGTATAATTCTGGAGCTCAGCAGAAGCCACGTTTTGCCCCAAAACCGGGAGGACAGTTTCAGCATACCCATGGAGGAGGTAGTTCACACAACCATAATGGCTCCAAGAATGGTAATGGGAATGGAGGAAGCAACGGACAGAACCGCACCAATCCTTCAACCCCAGCCAAGAGGGATCTAAGTCACATTACTTGTTTCAAGTGCCAGAAGACTGGACATTATGCGACTGATTGTCCTGAAGCTCAGAATGGAAATGGCAATGGAAGCTCTGGGAAGAAGCCGAACCCTTTCAACAAAGGACATGTGAACCACGTTAGCGTGGAAGAGGTTGAAGCACAGCCTGATGCAGTAATAGGTAAGTTTATGGTTAAGTCATTTACTGCACTCGTTCTTTTTTATACTGGTGCATCGCATTCATACATATCAAGGGGATTTGTGGATAAGTATAAACTGCCAACGCAAGCCCTTAGGTCACCCATGTTAGTAACCTCACCAGGAGCAGAGTATATGGCTAGTTTATGGTGTGAACGGTTACCATTAAGGATTGGTAACTACCTGTTTCCCTCAGACCTAATCGTACTGGAATCACAAGGATTGGATGTGATATTAGGCATGGATTGGTTATCAAAGTATGAAGGGAACATTGAGTGCGCCAGTAAGTCGATTTTGCTTACCACCCCAGAAGGAAGAAGGATTAAGTATGTATTCCGGCATATGCCGAAGAGGATTCAAGTGAATTCCTTATCAGGAGTTGTACAGGAGGAAGTGCCAGTGGTGAAGGATTACCCGGATGTATTTCCAAAAGAGTTGCCAGGCATGCCACCGGATAGAGACATTGGATTCTTGATTGAACTTTTGCCAGGCACAGGGCCAATATCTAAGAGACCGTACAGGATGCCCGCAAAAGATTTGGAGGAGATTAAGAAGCAGATTAAGGAGTTATTGGATAAAGGCTATATTCGCCCAAGTTCGTCACCTTGGGGATCACCAGTACTTCTAGTGGAGAAGAAAGATGGATCGTTGAGGATGGTTGTTGATTACCGTGGATTGAATGAAGTGACCATCAAAAACAAGTACCCACTGCCGATGATAAATGATTTGTTTGACCGCTTACAAGGAGCTAAGGTATTTTCCAAGATCGATCTACGATCAGGATACCATCAGTTAAAGATTCGAGAGCAGGATATACCTAAGACCGCTTTTACCACCAGATATGGGCTATATGAGTATACCGTTATGTCATTTGGTCTGACTAACGCACCTGATGAACAAAGTGTTTATGGAGTTTTTGGATAAGTTCGTCGTGGTGTTCATTGACGATATTTTAGTCTATTCCAAGAATGAAGAAGAACATAAGGAGCATTTGCGTTTGGTACTTGAGAAGCTCAGAGAACATCAGTTATACGCCAAGTTCAGCAAATGTGAATTTTGGCTGAAGGAAGTTGGATTCCTCGGACATGTTATATCCGGAGAAGGAATAGCAGTAGACCCCGCCAAAGTTGACACAGTAACAAGTTGGGAATCACCCACGTCAGTTGGAGAGATCCGGAGTTTCCTTGGACTTGCAGGATACTACCGGAGGTTCATCGAGAATTTCTCGAAGATTGCAAAGCCCATGACTGAGCTATTGAAGAAGGACACCAAATTCAATTGGACTGAGGAATGTGAAGCTAGTTTCCAAGAATTGAAGAAACGATTGGTTACATCACCAGTGTTGATTCTGCCAGATCAACGCAAGGATTATGAAGTTTATTGCGACGCTTCTCGTCGAGCACTTGGAGCAGTGCTTATGCAGGAAGGAAGAGTTGTGTCATATGCTTCACGACAACTTAAACCCCATGAGAAGAATTATGCCACGCATGATTTGGAGTTAGCAGCCGTAGTGCATGCGTTGAAGACATGGAGACATTTTCTCATCGGAAACCATTGTGAGGTGTACACGGATCACAAGAGTTTGAAGTACATTTTCACGCAGAAGGAGTTAAATCTAAGGCAGAGGAGATGGTTGGAGCTTATTAAGGACTATGATATGAGATTGCACTATCACCCAGGAAAGGCTAACGTAGTAGCAGACGCGTTGAGCCGCAAGAGCCATGTCAACACCCTCATGACAGGAGAGTTACCCCAGGAGTTAGCCGAGGATCTTCGCGAGCTATGTTTGGAGATAGTTCCAAGAGGCTATTTAGCGACATTGGAGACTCAGTCTACCTTGATGGAAAAGATCAGAGAAGCTCAGAAGACAGACAAGGAGATTGACGAGATAAAGGAAAAGTTGAGCAAAGGAAAAGCCAAGGGATTTCGTGAGGATGAGTATGATACCTTATGGTTTGTGGACCGCGTTTATGTGCCCAATGATCCGGAGATCAGGAAGTTGATCTTGCAAGAGGCCCATGATTCACCGTACTCGATTCACCCAGGAAATACCAAGATGTATTTGGATTTGAAGGATACTTTCTGGTGGACCGGAATGAAGAAGGATATCGCGGAGTATGTAGCAGTTTGTGATGTGTGTCAGAGAGTGAAGGCAGAACATCAGAAGCCAGCGGGGTTGCTACAACCATTGCCGATACCCGAATGGAAGTGGGATAAACTAGGCATGGATTTTATCACGGGACTGCCCAGGACTCGTTCAGGCTATGACTCAATATGGGCTGTAGTCGACCGGTTGACGAAAATAGCTCATTTCATTCCAGTGAAGACCACGTACAGGAGTGCTAAGTTGGCAAAGATATATATGACCAGAATCGTATGTTTTCATGGAGTTCCGAGGACCATTGTATCAGATAGAGGAACCCAGTTTACCTCGAAGTTTTGGAATCAGTTACATGAAACTTTGGGAACCAGGCTAGAATTCAGTACAGCCTTTCACCCACAGACAGATGGACAGACCGAGAGAGTCAATCAGATTTTGGAAGACATGTTGAGAGCTTGTGCACTAGATTATGGATCTAGTTGGGACGACAATTTGCCATATGCAGAGTTCTCTTACAACAGTTATCAAACCAGTTTGAAGATGGCCCCTTTCGAAGCTTTATACGAAAGGAGGTGTAGAACACCATTGTTATGGGACGAAGTTGGAGACCGTCAGTTGTTTGGACCAGATTTGATTAAGGAGTCTGAATAGAAAGTGAGGTTGATTCGCGATAGGCTCAAGGTAGCCCAGTCCAGGCAGAAGAGTTACGCGGATTCTAAACGTAAGGAGACAGTTCACGAAGTCGGAGACAGAGTTTATCTTCGAGTATCACCACTTCGATGAGTGAAGCGCTTTGGAGTTAAGGGAAAGCTAGCGCCCCGTTTTATCGGACCATACAGAGTTTTGGAACGTATGGGAGAAGTTGCCTACAAGCTGGAATTTCCCGAAGGATTGTCAGGAGTTCATGATGTATTTCACGTTTCCTAGTTGAAGAAGTGTCACGCAGAGATGGCTGAGATACCACTGAGAGATACAGTGCCACTGGAAGCGATTCAGCTGGAAAGTGATTTGACCTATGTGGAGAAACCAGTTAAGATTCTTGAGTATGCCAGTAGAGTCACCCGCAGTAAGGTTATCAAGTTTTGCAAAGTCTAGTGGAGTCACCAAACTGAAGATGAAGCCACCTGGGAGCGAGAGGAAGATCTACGGAAGAACCACTCTCACCTATTTTCTAGCCAACCCGAATCTCGAGGGCGAGATTCATCTTAAGGGGGTAGGTTTGTAACATCCCAAATTTTCAATTTGGAATGTTATACATTAGATCATCATTGCATAGCATATTTTATTGCATTTTGGAAAATCCACGATAAATCCTAAGCAACTCAAGGACCCTCGGAGAGAGTTGGGGATTTTCCCGATTTTTCATATTTGATTTTTATCAAATAATAAAACGAGGATTTTGGTTTTAATTATTTCCTCTCCGAAAAATATTTCATATTAAAATAAATGAGAGGAGAAAATATGACTTCTCCAAAATAATTGAAATATTGGAGGTAAAATATTAAAATCAAATATTGGATTTTATTCTGATTTTATTTGCAATTTTAATTCCATTAAAAAAAATTGCACGTTTTCAAAACTGCATTTTTGGGCCAAGAAAATGTTCACCTTGTTCTAATTATTTTAACTAGACGGGGAAAATTTGTTTTATCATTTTTGGATTTTTATTTATTTTTCATCGACTTTTTTTTATATTCGGCGAATATTTAAAAAAACCGCGCCCGACTGGGCCGAGGCCCAGCCGAGCCAGGCCGGCCCGCCCGCGTCGTCTCCCTCCCGCGCACGCTCGCGCCGCCGCCGAGTCCCGCTCGGACACGCCGCCCCGCCGCCGCCTTGCCCCCTCCTCCACGCCACCCCCTCCCCTCCTTATATACCCCCCACCCCGCCTCCTCTCCTCACCCCGCCGCCGCCCCAACCCGCACCCGCCGCCGCTCGCGCCGCCGCCCCGCAGCCGTGCGCCGCCGCCCGCCGCCTCCCGCCGAGCCCCGCCGTCGCCCGAGCCCCGCCGAGTCCCGCCGGAGCTGCCGCCAAGGTAGCCGAGCCGCCGCCGCCCGAGTCCGGTTTTTTTAAAAAAAAACCTAATTCGGTTTATTTTTTTTCTAAACCCTAGTTTTCGTTTTTTTAGATCGGTTTTTTTGGTTGGTTTTTTTACTTAGTGAACGTTCACCGACCCGTTCGTTTTAACGAACGTGTTCGCTGGTTAGTCACAGTTAACGAACGTCCGTTCGTTTAACTCTTCGTCAGTTTTCTTTTTCGTCGGATTTCCCGCGATTTTTTCCAGATCGTGATTTCCGATCAGAACTTCGTTTTCGTTTATCTTTTCGCTCGTTTATCGGAATCAGGCGATTCAAGCGCCTAGAGTTTCGTCCACCCGCCGCCTTGCCCCCTCCTCCACGCCACCCCCTCCCCTCCTTATATACCCCCACCCCGCCTCCTCTCCTCACCCCGCCGCCGCCCCAACCCGCACCCGCCGCCGCCCCGCAGCCGTGCGTCGCCCCCCGCCGCCTCCCGCCGTCGCCCGAGCCCCGCCGCCCCGCCGGAGTCCCGCCAGAGCTGCCGCCGAGGTAGCCGAGCCGCCGCCGCCCGAGTCCCGTTTTTTTAAAAAAAACCTGATTCGGTTTATTTTTCTTTCTAAACCCTAGTTTTCGTTTTTTTAGATCGGTTTTTTGGTTGGTTTTATTACTTAGTGAACGTTCACCGACCCGTTCGTTTTAACGAACGTGTTCGCTGGTTAGTCACAGTTAACGAACGTCCGTTCGTTTAACTGTTCGTCAGTTTTCTTTTTCGTCGGACTTTCCGCGATTTTTTCCAGATCGTGATTTCCGATCAGAACTTCGTTTTCGTTTATCTTTTCGCTCGTTTATCGGAATCAGGTGATTCAAGCGCCTAGAGTTTCGTCTCGAAATTCTCTTTCCGTTTAAGCCACTCAAACAAGTTTTTGCCACTGTAAAATTTGACCTAGATTCAGATTAGTAAACGAAGCTTGTTTCTTTCGCCGTTTGATTTTCGTTGCTTCGTTCGATTTGATTCTTTTTGCAAACCGGAGTTCTTAAGTTGAACTTTCTGGTTAGTTCTTCTATTTGAGTTTTACTTGTGCATTAGATGAGTACTTATTGTTTGCTTGTTTGTTTGCGATAGAGTACCCGGAGTGCGCCGCTTGTTACTTCGAATCTCTAGGTTACGCGGATCATCAGCAAGGCAAGTAACACTTTGATCATACTTTTCCATACCCAGTTTTTATTGCGTTAGATCAATCCTCATACACTGCATGGTTAGGATCTAATTAAACTGTGGGTGCTGGGAAGTAGTTGAGGTAGTACCTATTACCTGTTTTATTTATCAAACCCTTGGGAGTTACTTCTACGTTTGCTTATATTGCCATGCTATGCTTGTAGACGTGGATTGGGTTTGAGAGATATTCATGACAGATGTGAGATTGTTAACTAATGGTTTACTTAAGGTGGCAACTAAAACTCACATCTGGGTGGATTGAGGCACCTGGAGAACCCAGTGCTGCCTGTATTTTTGGATATCCCGGAGTACCCGTGTGATCATCCTATGGACCGCCACCCAGGCTCAAAGGGATCATGAGATTATTCATGCTAGAAACTTCCGTGTGCAGCCACAAGCTATTATGGGCTCTAGCATAGTTGATTAAGTTGTGTGAGCTCTTGAAGAGGTAGACTAGCAGATGTAGGGGATGTAGGTGGTACGGTCTACCCAGAGTAGAGAGTTTACGCTTCTGAAAGACTGTGTCTCGGTCATCCGTTTCTCAAACATCATGCAGTGCGAGAATCAAGCGGAGGCGATCGAGTCTTGTGGGGAAAAGTGCACAAACCTCTGCAGAGTGTACAAACTAATCATGGTTAGCCGTGTCCCCGGTTATGGACAACTTGAGTATCTAGTGTCTGGATTATCATGTGAATCTCATCATCGTGTTACTTTAATTAATTCTGTTGGGTTAATGATGACACTTAATTCGGATTGAGTTGGAGGTACCTTCTCAATGTTTCACAACCACCATGATAGTTAAATAAAATTTATTCCTTTGAAGTAGGGAAAAATTGGCTTTTCGCAAAACTGTAACCATAGAGCTTTCCACCAGCCATATATGCATGTAGTATAGCATTATTATGTTCATTATTCTCTATGTGTTACATTGCCAGCATATTCCATGTGCTGACCCGTTTTTGGGCTGCAACGTTTCATGTTGCAGACTTTTCAGACGACGAGTAAGGTGCCTTAGGTCGTGGTCTTATACTCAGTGATGCCGATGGAGTTGATGGACTCACTTATCTTCGAAGCCTTCCGCTGTTATCGTATTTAGATGGCCTTAAGCCATATTTATCAGACTTATTCTCTAGGAGATATTCGTTGTAATAAGTGTGTGATTGCTACTCTATTATAAGTCCTCCATTTGTACTGTGCGTGTCAGCATTACTGATCCAGGGATGACACTGGTGCACAGCAGCACAGACTGTTTGAGGTCTGGTCGCTACAGCATCCTACTTTAATGGGTACGGTGGTTGATAGGATTTCATCTAACAAAAGTGGGTTGCATGAAGCTTTTATGAGCCTGCTAAGAGGCTTTGAGGTACGCAAAGTAATATATATATATATATATTGATGGTACTGCACACGCTAGGTGTGCCCTATACAGATAGTAGCCCCTGAGAGTCTGGTTGCTGTCCAAAGGCGGCAAACAGAGAATCCTAGTCCCAGGTGATGATCATGCTGCTTTCATGTGCAGGCGGCTGATGGTCCGGTGGCTGGCCGGACTGGTGAGTTTGTCGAACTCAGGCGACAACTTGATGCGGCAGATGCCGACATCGTGCTTGTAAACAAGCGGCTTGATGAGGCACATGGTATGTATTCTCCGGTGGTTAACATATATTAAGAGGATCATGATGCTAGTATCTAAAATATGCTGTGACTGCAGATGGAGCTGCCGTCGTGGAGACCCTTCGGGCGGAGCTTGCCCGAGCCAAGGAACAAGCCAGGAGAAGTGATGCGGCCGCCCTAAAGGCGGTCGAAGAGTTAAGAGCCGAACATGCTGCTCATCGCCACAGCGAAGATAAAATAGCCAAGATGGCTATTGAGCTGAAGGATGCCGCCGACCGGTATGAGCTTCTTGAAAAGGAAAGCCAAGCGAAAACGGCGGACCTGAAGAAAGCCATGGTAGCAGCCAAGGAAACCCGCTCTAAAATCAGAGCGGCGAAGGAGGAGCTTTGTCAAGCCGGAGATATCACGGCTGGGAAGCCCTTTTTGTTGTGGACGAAGTTCGGAGATCCGAAGTATGCCCCTCTGGATCAATTATGGAGTGCTGCAGACGCGTACTTGGACTTGGCAACGAGTGCTGCTAATGCGACTGAGTTTTTCAAAGATCAAAAAGATCACAAAGTGGAAAAGTTGTTCTGGTCGTAGTTCAGTGCTCCAACGCGTCCGCTGCTGTTAAATGAGCAAATGGCCGACTGGGCTGAGCTCCATAGGTTGTCCGGGCTTGCCATGAGGTCTGTTGTGGATCATCTTTGGCCGGAAGGACCAAGGCCGAATAGTTATTTTGGTTTAGTGCAACGATTCCTTGGTGATGTGCCGCATATCGACGCTGTAAAGAGGTCGGCGTGCATAGAGGGTGCGCGGATGGCTCTTGCCCGTGTTAAGACATACTGGGCAGAGATGGAGGCCACCGCTATTGCAACCTGGGGTCCGGCCGTAGGCCAGGTCTCGGCCGAGCACTATTTTGGAGAAGTCCTAGAAGGCGCTCGTTTAATAGAGGCTCAGTGTATCCCAATTGTAAAAACGATGCTATTTGGATTATAAAGGTTGTGTTTATACTTTTGCCTGAAAGTATTATGATGCCTCCTATGCGGCCGTTTATGTATGTATATAACCTGAAAGTTTGCAGTCGTCGGCTTCAGCCCCCACGCATATAATGCGGGGGTGTTCGGAAAAGCGCGTATTCACACTTGATCCAATGTCTTGGTCCATTAAGGAGGTGATAGCGCAGCGAACAAGGCAATCGGACTATATTGCTTTAACACTTTCACTTAGCCATAGGAGTTTGACGGTGGGGCTACTATATAGCCCCTGGTACTTCCGCGCTTATCCGAATACGGTGCGCGTACATACATGGCCGGGAAACCGGTCCTTCGTTAATGCGGAGGAATCGCGAAGATTCCGTTGGGTCCTCGAGTGGTTGACCAGTCTCGCGCTTTATCATGACAGTCAGTTTTCGGCTTTCTCTACTGAGGTGCTCATCCAGATGAACCAGGGCACAATCGCAGCAGTTCTCCCGGTGCCACCTTAGCCGATAGCGCGGAACGTAAGGTAGCAAAACACGGGAGCCGGGCAAACCCAACTATTGACCAAAGACATGATTCGGAGCTGATGCATATAAGGCCAAACTCGCGACGCCGAACACTCCCTAAGGTATTCGAACTTTACAACATATACCGGGCTGAGTAACACCCTTGATAATGAACCCTGAATTTCCAGGTACGTGCATTAGTCTGACGTGGCGAAATGCCAATAACACCAGCATCCCTCTCGGTTGTGTTGAGTATCCAGAGGGTGTGAAGCAACAAGAGACAGTAAGAAAGGTTTACACAGGGTCTTAATTATCTGCAGCAAAGTGATCAGTAGCAAAGTAATATGATAGTTTTGATAGTAGTAACAGCAGGAACGGTAACGGTAACAGTGATAGCAATATTTTGTAGCAAGTGTAACAGTGATGCACTAAAAAAAAAGACACTTCCGTGATGATACGTGTTTGTCACAGTAGGTCACGTTTTCTGTCATGCATGTACATCCATGACAAATTTATGACAGAATCAAGATAGTCATACCTGTGCTATCGTAGAAGTGTTCCATGACATTACCAAAGTTATCATCACGGAAGTGTCCACTTCCATGACGATAAATCGCGCATCACAGAAGTGCTTTCGTCAAGGGTGACCGACACGTGGCATCCACCGTAACGGAACGCCGTTAAGCTATCGGGTCCTTTTTTGGATCCGATAACCATTAACAGCCCACACCAATGGGGATTTTCCACGTGTAAAATCATCATTGGCCGAAGGAAACACGTGTTGCCTCACCGTTGGGACAGATGGCATCCACTCATTGGACAGGAGGCACCTATGATAGGTCGACATGTGGCCCAGCCCAACAGTGGCCTATTCCGGTGAAAAAGGACGCCTAGTAAAAAATAGCAGGCCGGCCCATATAAGGCCTACTTGTGTCAGGTCCATTTAAGCCCACGGCCCATACGAGATGTGCCAATTCAGCCCGTCAACGGCCCGTTAAAGATTTGACACCATTGCAGCCCATCGTCAGTTCGAGCCCATTAACAACCCGCTATATATTTGGGCTCAATATCGGCCCGATGAGATTTCGGCCTCTTAACGGCCCATTCAGTGGATGGGCCAATTTTCACGATGTACATCTTTTGGCCTTTTAGCGACCCATTTAAATATTGGGCTAATTTCCGGCCCGGTGTGTCTTTCAGCCTGTTGACGACCCATAAAGTAGTTGGGCCATTTGTAGTCGGACCTGAGTTTTAGCCTTTTAGCGACCCATTTAAGTGTTGGGCCAATTTCCGGCCCAGTGTGTCTTTCAACCTGATGACAGCCCATATATCTGTTGGGCCATTTGTAGTCGGACCTGAGTTTTGGCCTTTTAGCAACCCATTTAAGTGTTGGGCCAATTCCCGGCCCTGTGTGCCTTTCAGCCTGTTAACGAACCATAAATGAGTTGGGCCATTTGTAGTCGGACCTGAGTTTTGGCCTTTTAATGGCCCATGCCCTTCATGGTTCAATACCAGCCCGGTTTCTCTTTTGGCCTGCTAAAGGCCCACAACACAGTTGGGCCATTTACAATACGACCTGACTTTCGGCCTCTTAGCGGCCCATGCTCTACATGGTCCAGTACAAGCCCGTTGTCTCTTTCGGCCTGCTAAAGGCCCACAGTATAGTTGGGCCATATGTAGCCCGAACTTAGTAACGGCCTGTTAACGGCCCGGAAATCAATTGGGCCCACCTGTTTCCCATTTCGATGTCAGCCTATTAACGACCCGGGAGTTAAGAGGGCCGACCATTAACTTTCGGCCTGGTAACGACCCATTAACTTAATGGGCCCACTAAAGTTCATACATGTCTTTAGGCTAAATTAGATAATTTGAGCCCATTACAACAAGCAATTATGCACAGGACCAAAACCGATCAAGCAAAGGTACGGCATACAGGGAAAAACGTTGCACATCCAGCATATATTACAGGAAATTACATCCACTGGGCAATCAAAGATTGATGCCAGTGCAAATAAATGAACAGAACCTAATGATCTACAACGTCACAATCTGCAACCTCAGCACGGATGATGCCCATATGCATGTGGGCAAGTTCTTGCTGCATTGCTACACTGTCTCTGAAAACATTGATCAGTTGTTGTGTCGCACGACTCTGCACCTCTGATTCCTCCACCATTTCCATCATTCCTTCAGCCATTAATTGGTTCACAAACATACATTTTTTCCGTTGCATTCGAGACAGAGGATACTGAACAGATTCAGATGGCGATTTTGGTAGGCTTGTATTATTGATAGTGGAGAGTGTCTCGACCACTGCATCATAACAAAAATTAGGAGGGGAACCAAACAGATTAATCATGAGTTATTGGCATATTACCTGGCCTAGATTTATTGGAAAGAAACAATGGGGTTGCCTTGCTGTTTTCAGAGTTTGTCTTCTTATCTTCAGCAGCCTGCACCAAATTAAGACACTAGCATTGCTATCATTGGCCAAGTCAGATAATAGGAAAGCAACATTGGCACAACGAACGTTTGGGCAACTAGCCAACACTAAATTAACACAATATGGCACAACTATCATCAGCCAGGCAAGGTAATACGAAAGCAACATTGACAATGAATGAATGGGCAAGCAGAGCAGGACTACAATTCAGTAATGTGCATGATATGAGATTGTACACTCATGCAGCTCAGTATGCAAAACTACCAGGCAGTTTTCTTTACAAAAATCAACATTGGCGGCTTTAACATTTTGCTACAACAAATTTTAGATCAGACAAAGGTTGAATTCACGCCGATTAACAAAATACATGCTGATGTAAAAATATAGTGATATACAACAGGTACTTACATCAGCATTGGAGCACAGAGAATTCCCGCAAGATATTTTCCTCGAATGCAATCCCAATGAAGAAAATCTTCTATCATTTAACCTTATTTTCTAAAAGAGAGATGGGTAAGAAACATGTAGAAAATATGATCAGAATGCTATAAAATTTCATGATGCGAGGATACGCACACGCTTCTTAGAATGGAGTTGACATTCTTTTGCTGGACTGGAGCGGACTAGTTCTTTGGCCACTGGAATCTGCTTATTATCAGTGGGAGTTGGGTTTCTCTGTGCTGGAGCAGTATCTATGAAAAATGGAGTTGGTTTATTATCTCCTGGCGTTTGGATCTTTTGCAAAGACCTCGTTTGTAACTCTTCAGATTCTAACATAGCTGTCTTCCCCTGCATGCCTTATATAGAAGAATGGTGCTTCAATTATAAAACATGCTACAGCAGAGATGGAATAGGTACTGAAGAATAGAAAGGCATGACATATTGACATGTATTCCCTCCATCCGGAAATAAATGGATGGGTCTACGCATATTTCAGTTTTAGATACATCCAGTTTTATCCATTTCTGCGACATGTAATCCGGACGGAGGGAGTATGATGTAAGAGCTACGGATACGACAGGACAACACAGTAAAAAAACACTGAAAACCCACTGCAGAACCAAAGTAATCAAACCCACTGATATGAGATAGTGCACTCATGCAGCTCAGGATGCAAAACTACCAGGCAGTTTTCCTTACAAAAATCAACATTGTGGCCTTTAATCATACATTTTTCTACAACTAAATTTAGATCAGATAAAGGTTGGATTCACGCCGATTAACAAAATACATGCTGATGTAAAAATATAGTGATATACAACAGGTACTTACATCTGCATTGGAGTACAGAGAATTCCTGCAAGAATCTTTCCTCACAGACGATACCAGTGCTGAAATTCTTCTATCTGTTAAGCTTATTTTCTAAAAGAGAGATGGGTAAGAAACATGTAGAAAATATGATCAACATGCTATAAAATTTCATGATGCAAGGATACGCACATGCTTCTTATAATGGAGTTGACATATTTTTGCTGGACTGGAGCGGACTAGTTCTTTGGCCACTGGAATCTACTTATTATCAATAGGAGTTGGGTTTCTCTGTGCTGGAGCAGTATCTATAAAAACTGGAGTTGGTTTATTATCTCCTGTCGTTTGGATCTTTTGCAAAGACCTGGTTTGTAACCCTTCAGATTCTAACATAGTCGTCTTCCCCTTGCATGCCTTGTATAGAAGAATGGTGCTTCAATTATAAAACATGCTACAACAGAGAGATGGAATAGGTACTGAAGAATAGAAAGGCATGACATATTGACATGTATTCCCTCCATCCGGAAAAAAATGGATGGGTCTAGGCGTATTTCAGTTCTAGATACATCCTTTTTATCCATTTCGGCAACATGTAATCCGGACGGAGGGAGTATGGGGTAAGAGCTAGGGATACGACAGGACAACACAGTAAAAAACACTAGTTGAATGAAAAACTGTATGCTAGCGGAATACGTACAGAAAAAACTAAGGCACCATACACGTGTATGATTGGGAAACTAAGATGGCATTGCAACAGAGCACTAGAACAACACTTCAATGTAAAAAAACATGGTATGGTAGACAGATGAAGTACGTACTGATGAATAACAATGCATAAGATATTCAGAAGCATGATGTCCAAATTAAGCAGATGGCATTGCGATAGAGTAGAATGACAGTACTTGAATTTGAAAACATGTTATCATGAATGGAATAGGTACTGAAAAACAGGAAGGCATGACATATTTACATGCATGATCAGCATGCTAAGCACATGGCATTGCAACAGAGTACATACACTCGAGGACATTATATGCATGTTGTACCCATATCACGGGCCATGTTAGAGCAAGGACCTTGTGGGGTGAAGAGGATTCAACATCTTTCTGCATGTCTTCTGAAGAACTGCCTTTACATGTTCCATCATATTGGGTATCATTGACATCAAGTTTATTGGCCTTTACATTGCTTCGTGAGGTTCTTGTGGATATATCAGTGTGTGCAATTATATCTGACATGCATGGAAGACAACTAGTAGTTAGATTTATGTAATGAGTGCCTATAGGAGACGACATAAATAGTAGGGCTGGGGTTAACTAGCAGCAACAGGTCTCAAAAACTAAAGGGAGAACACAGATGAAAGCTACATAATATGTATCGTTTGTACTCGAGATTAACTAGATGGCACACAAAAGTATTAAAGAACAACATAGGTAATACTAGAAGTGGTATAATACTATAATCACCAGCCTGTGGGATAGCATTGGCTGATGGATAATAACTATGGAACAACGTTACCTAAAGAACAAGTATCTTAGCTGAACTATGGAACAACGTTAACTCCTGAACAAGACCCGTAAGAGATCAGCATGAATATATAGTGAAATGTGATAATCTATTTTCCATGCTTAGATGAATAACAAAGCCATAAATGTTGCACACAAGTAAGATGAGGGTACAACCTAACTGGCCGCCATCCATAGGAGTGAGCATCATGTGCTGACTTGTCGATGGCCCTGTAGTTGTTGTGGCTGTCCATGTCGGGCACGCGCATTCGATGCAAGGAACTGTTGAGTGGGGACTATAGCTCCCTTCTGGTGTATGCTTCCCTTGTTGGAGCAGTTGCGGTGAGTCGAAAGACGGTGTGGCTGAAGATGCAGATAACACATAATGTTAAGAACGATACATCTCTTTGATCTGAAGAAATACACTAAGAGATCAACAGCAAGGTACGAGAGTGGTCACACGTCTGTTGACTGAGACTAAATTGGGGTCACACGATTTTATTTTATTTTGGTATTGTCCGATCTACGGCGGATGACTTGATGGCCGTCTTGTGCCTCCCGGCTGACACTGTTAGGAATCTTCCCCGAAGAGCCAGCGACCAACGGCAGAGCAACTTGCCTCCACCGTCCGTGGCCCCGGCCAAAACCCCGCTCCCCGCCCCACCGCACTGCTGTGGTTGCGCCGCCCCCGGGCTAATCCACAAAGACTCCCCGTCATCCAGATCCGGCGGCGGCAGTACCTTGAACCCATGCAACTCTAAGATAGCCATTTAAGCGCTGCTACCGCGGCGAACTTGCGGGCCCGCACCCTTACGTTAGACACCAGCCAACCGGCAGCCTAGGAGCTCTGCCGCCTCGAGGGGTGCTGCTTCCCATTGGGAATCAATTGGCCCAGAATAAAAATTCAGACAACTGACGCCTAAATAAAGTGATTTGAGATGAGGGTGCGACCTATCTGGCGGCATGGTGAAGTAGGCAGGTCCAGCTGCCGAGTCGGTGAGGCCGGCGCGGTTGCGGTGGCCACCGGCGGCAGGGAAACAACGATGTCGCGACGGTCGACGGCTACGGGGAAGCAGCGCCGGGACTCTAGACGGATCCGAAGTTGGAGCTGCTCCAGCACCATGATCAACGGCGGGGGTGAATCGGCTCCGGTACGGTTCACGCGGCCGTCGTCGAGGCAGCTCCACCGGCACGGAGTAAGAGGCACACGACCTAGTGCACGACGGCAAATGGACAGCGTCTCCGGCATTAGGGAGGAGGGCGGCTGTGAAATTGGTGCGGTGGGGGCGCCATGGAGGAGGGGCTGAGGTTTCGCGGCTCGGGAGAAGGGAGCTTCCGAGGAGAAGGTGATTTGGCGCCCACGAGGTATGGATGGGGGGGGGGAATTGGGATATGGACGCATTTGTCTGAAATGTGAGGGGGAGTTACAGTTCTACCCCTGCCTTTAGGCTTCTCGGCTTGGGTCTGTGTACTGAGGGTCGGGGATAGTAGAGTAACTTTGCTTCTCCCCAAATAGTGGGCGGGAGCGATTTCGGGCGAGGAGGGCGTGTTTTGAAATATAGTGGGCGCGAGCGATTTCGGGCGAGGAGAGCGTGTTTTGAAATAGTGGGCGCGAGCTATTTCGGGCGAGGAGAGCGTGTTTTGCCGACCATGGTTTATGAATTATTTGGCAGATGTTATTTCGGCTGAGGAGAAGGCGCGCTTGGATGAAGTTACGAACCTACCCTCGATGCACAACGGGCCACTTAATGCGTCTCCCACATAGGACGGTAATTTCGTGTCTCCCATTTATTTGCTCGGGCGAATTCCACTGAGCAGAGGATGTTTAACGGTTCGTTCAAAATTTGGGAGAACGAGCATCCACGTCTACCTTACCAAGTCGATTCGAATCAAGCTAAAAAAAGTTGATTCGAATCAAATTTAGAAATATTAGCTTGCCACTTCTTTTTTAGATGGAGAGATGATGCTCGGGAGTAATGTGTTTTTACATGCTCGTTGCTAGCGATTTACTATATGACAAATAGTTGACCCACTCAAAAACGGGAATCAAACCCAAAATAAAATATCTCGATTCAATGAAATAGCTCGTTCACCAGGTCAAAATAGTGAACTAGATCCAAAATTGAACACCTCAATCGAGTAACATGTTGTACAGTATTATAGTACTCCATGAACATGTTGAAAGTCACATTAATGAACTTGTTTGATATACGCATATATCCGTTCATGTGTGGATTGCAGACAACATGTTCTCCAATTTAAATATTTGAATACAAGTTTATATCAAAACATGGTTTATATCAGTCTTTAATGCATAAAACGCGACCTCCCCCTCTCCCCGACTCCTGCTCTCTCTCTCTCTCTCGCCGACAATCTTCAATTCTGCCGCACGCATCCAACACACAAACCTTGTTGGTCCTCTCTCTTTCTCTCCATCTCTCTCTCTATGTGTGTGTGCATGGGTGGGGGGGTCTTTCTAGTTCGCATGCATATATACTCCATCTATAGGTCTCTCTCGCACACTATGTATGATTCTCTAGTCCAAGCTAGATATCTTGGGTGCACTCATCGTACGCACACAAATTCCTTGGCTCGTTGCCCGTAACTCTCTCACGCACAACTCTGTCGTCTAGGAGCTCTTCCCCCTCTCTCTCAAACTCTCCATCTACCTGGGGCACACATACACATGCATATCTCACTCGCACTCGATAGGCCCATCTAAAACTCTATCTCTCTCCATGGTTCTCTCTCCATCTCACACGCACACACACACACACAATCTCATGCCTAGCTAGCCAAGTATGATGGTCTCTCACTCAATTGTAGGCACACACAGTCCCCCCTATATGTATATGACTAGCTAATCTTAGTCTCCATCACAAACATGTGCATGGTCAATCTCGATTTCTCTCGGGGCATCTTTCTATCGCGCACGCACCTCCCTCGATCTCCCACCCATATAGTCCCCTCACGATCTCGAGGGGGTCTCTCTATCACAAACACACCCTCTCGCCCTCCCCATGCGTCCATGTTCTCCGTGTGTCCCTCTCGACCTTTGTTCCTTATTGGCCAGACCTCTATTGGACATGTGCTATAGGGGTGTCTCTCTCCATTGCAAACAATCACACACTAGCTATCTTCGTGTATCTCCTCACCTCGCTTTTCTATCTCGGAGATGCATGCGTGATATGTTCGCCTAAGAAACGAAAAAACACACACTCTCTCTAATTTATCGTTTGTTGTCACTTTCTCTTTCACACACATACTTTTTTGCACACTTACTCATTCTCCTTCACACACACTTGATCCCTCTCGACTTAGGCACTCTCCTCGGTCCATAGCATATTGATTTATTGAGAAGTCAAACATCACAAAGTTTGACCATGTACGTGGAGAAAAACAATTACATCTGGAACGACAAACATATACCATTAGATTCACCATGAGATGTAGTTTCGTATGATGTATCTTTGGTATTGAAGATATAAATAACATTTGTGTAAACCTGATCAAAGTTTCCAAAGTTTGACTTCTAAAAAAGTTACATGCACTGCATTATCGAGCGAATGGAATATCTCTTTCCCCCTCTCAGCTATCTGACGCACCACTCAGCCTTATCGGGGCTCCTCAATCTCTCTCAAACTTTATATCTCCCTGGTTCACACATACACATGTCTCGCTCGCGCTATACATATTGACCCATCCAACACTCTCTGCCCTTGTTCTCTCTCTATGTGACACGCACCCCCCTAATAAGTACCATAATCCCTCACTCCATCATAGGCGCAAGCACTCCCCCCCCCCCTAAGTATGATTATCTCTCACTAGCCATCAGGAACACACGTATTGTCTCCTTCCATCCATACGTCTATCTCGATATCTCTCGGGGTATCTTCTATCGCGCACACACCTAGTCACTCGATCTCCCACCCATGTAGTCCCATCACGATCTCCAGGGGATCTCTCTCTGTGACAAACATACACTCTCTCCTCCCCGTGTCTGCATTTTCTCCGTACGTCTCTCTCGACCTCTCTCCCTTGTTTGTCAGACCCCTCTTGGCCACGTGCTAGGGGTCTTGCTCTCTCGGTTGCAAACAACCACACACTATCTCCTCACCTTGCTTCCGTTGTCGAAGATGCATCTGTGATATGTTTGCATAAGACACACATGTTTTTTCTCGACTTTTATCGAGTGTTGTCCATGTCTCTTTCACACACGCACACACACTTTTTTCACTCACTCTTTCTCTCTCTCTCTCTCTAGTTAGGGACTCTCTCACGTCCATAAGCATATGGATGTTTTGAAAAGTCAAACCTCAGAAAAGTTTGACCAGGTATATGTGGAGAAAAACATTTACATCTGGAAAGGTCATTAGATTCATCACAACATGTACTTACTTCATACTATCATTTATCTTTGGTATTGTAGATATAAGTAATTTCTTTATAAACTTGGTCAAAGTTTCAAATGTTTGACTTTAAAAAAATGTTGGAACTACATTATCGAACGGAGGGAGTAGCTCTTTCTCTCTCTCTGCTATCTCTCACGGGCCTCCCCTCTCACACGAACACTCTTTACCGACGGATTATACGCTCACTGTGTCAGCATATAGCTCCGTATATTGTTTAGTTGACCGGTCAACCAGTCCACATGCTGCCTTGTCAGCTCGTGTTATGTATCTTCGTGTGCTGGCCCATGTGGCAGTGGGTGAAAATAAGTAAACTAGAGGCCCATCTGACACGCGGTGAAGTAAACAAAGTTGAAACCACTCGGGGTAGCACCCCGCACGCTAGTAAATTGAGGGCGCATTGAGGACACACTTCTTCCGCGTGGAGGACGCACTCGCGCACAATTCACCACTGCGCGGCGGCATGCACAGAAGGACGCACTCGCGCACACCCAGCACACAACACACACCAGCACACGTGTACACCGGCGTCGCCGCCGGTTGAGATGGACGGCGAGGCAGCCAACAAGCGGAGGCGGCTCGAGCTAAAACCGCATCCGGCGAGCCTGGAATTCATCAGCAGCCTCCCCGACGACATGTTGCTCGTCATCATCGGCCTCCTCCCCACCAAATCTGTCGTGCGGACCGCCCTGCTCTCCCGGCGGTGGCGCCTCCTCTCGCGCCGCGTCCCCCTCAACCTCACCGTCGACAGCTGCCTCTGCGACGGGGATTGCAAACGCATGGCCGCAGTCTCCAAGATCCTTTCATCGCACCCTGGGCCAGCCAGACGCCTTGACATCCGCATGTTCAGTACCAACTGCAAGGTCCAACCCAAGTTCGACGAGTGGTTCTTATCCCCCGCCCTAGATCAGCTCGAGGAGCTCAGCTTTGAAGCTGGTCGATGTCGCTCTTTGCCGCCGTCCGCGCTCCACCTCGCGCCAACGCTGCGTCGCGCCAGCTTCAGCTCCTGCTATCTTCCCCAGATTAATGATGCACCCACCCTTCTTCTCCCTCAACTCAAGCAGCTCGACCTCTTCGACATTGTCATCTCTAAGAAGGCTATGGAGCACCTGCTCCGCAGCTGTACTGCGCTCGAGTACCTTCATCTTGAGCAGATCCATGGGTTCATTAGCCTCCACATCGCCTCGACGAATCTCCGATGGATTTATGTGTCTTGCTGGCCCTGCAACAAGACATCAATTGGGAAGAGATCACTCCAGCTGTTCCACGTTATGGTCACTGAGAATGCGCCTTTCCTTGAGAGATTGCTTGTATCGGATCTAGAAGGTCCAACAAAAACCAGGGTAATTGACACGCCAAAATTGACAGCGTTGGTGCACTCGTCTGCCAAATTATCCTAACTCTTTATTGGATCCGTAATCGTTCAGGTACAACACTCATCTTCTTCTCCGTCTTCTTGAAATTCACATTTTTAAATTTCTTCTTGATGTATTTACGACCGTCTTCCAGAAAATGATTCCCACAAGCTTGACCCAGTCTATGCGCACAGTGCAGATCTTGGCAATAAAATCTATCGGCCCCAATCTGAATCAAGTTGTTGGATTCCTTACATGCTTTCCGTGCACGGAGAAGCTACTCATCGAGGTGAAACTTCTTTCCTATTAGTAAACGGTAATCACAACGTAGCTCAAATTTTGTAATTTTCCCAAATTACGGTGACAAGTGTAGTGTTCAAAACTGCATCTACGCACTGCACCGAAAGAAATGTTTTTAGTATTTCTTCTCACGTGATCACCTGCATCGTTTTGTTGTTGTACTACTATAGTAGCCTAGGCTAGTCATAGTGGAAAGTAACTTAGACTACTCCAGTAACTCTATGGTTACCCTAAGAACAAGTACTACCTCCGTCCTGGTTTACTCTTCCTATTTTGTAGTATGAAAATTTGACCATAGATTTAACTAACAAAATGTTAATGCATGTCACTAAGAACTATATCGTTGGATTCGTATTTGAACATAATTTCAAATGGTGTAATTTTTAGTGACATGCATTGGCATTTTCTTACATAAATATATGGTCAAAATTTTATACTAAATAAGAGGTAGTACAAAAGTGGGCTATAACGGCCCTCCACTATGTAGGCCAAAACACGTGCCAAATTCACTTGTGATGCATTTGACATCGATGCCCCTCCATTGCTCACCTGGTGCCCCAATCTGGATCACCTACTTTGCTCCGGTGCCAAATTAACTTACGCAATGAAAAACACTTGCGTGGGAGAGAGAGAGGACTGAGGCAATAAAAAAACACTTGTTTGGGAGAGTGAGAGGCTGATGTTGTTGGTTTGATTGATTTGTTTATACATGTGGGTCTGTGTGCACAGCGGTGCCAACTCTCTCACATCGCGAGAGCGGTGCCAAAATCGTTTGATTTGACATCGATGTGTATTATGTGGCATACTTTTGCGAAATATGGCATCGGCCACATAGTGGAAGGCAACAAATGCCCAAGCTCTTCACATACTCCTAGGTAAATGAGAGGAAAGAGAGAGAGAGAGTGAAAAAATATCACTAGCCAGCCAACCCTATCGTATGAGCGAATGATATTGGTACCTCTTGATGACACGGCAATCTTATACAGCCATCTGCTCTAATATGTTCTCTTCTTTTGCAGATAAAAAAAAGACCCGAAAGTGAAAAATGTGCTGCACTATAACAATCTCATCGAATGCCTTGATCTCCATCTTATAGAAATTGATTTGATCGACTACCGAGGCAGCACATCTGAGATTAAATTGGCCAGGTTCTTTGTTCTGGAGGCAAGTGTGCTCAAGGTAATGAGGTTTGGCGTTCTCTGGCGCAATAATGAATGGCGTGCTGATCACCGCAAGCGTCTAAGCCTAAATGACAAAGTCTTCGCAGAAGCTGAATTTGTTTTTGAAACATCAAGTGGCCAGAGACTCGAAAACTTATTTGCCCATTAGTGACTTGTCGGGGCAGTGGATTTTAGTTTGTACGATAATGCTGCATCCACCTAAAGTAACGAAAGTTCTTACGTAAACTTCCTAGTAATTCCCTCTTCGTAGGTGCAGCATTACTCCTAAGATTTGTAATATCAGTTTGAAACTTGTAATATTGCCATGTCCTATTCCTGCGTTTTCAAAATCCTGGGAATCAAACAGGTCCTGAGTTGGTGATGATGTTGTGCCTGCCATCTTTCACCAATAGCCGTCGGATGTAGATCTGACGCATACAAACCAAACTTCTCCAGTTTTGCAAAAAGATGCCCGCACTTGTTGCCTATTTACAAACAACTCCTTGTCTCTCACAATCAGCCTTATCTCCTCCCCACCACATCTAGAAGGCCATGGAAAAATCTGTGCGATGGCCGCTGCCGGCGCCGTCCACCCCCCAATCTTGGTGTTCCGTGCAATGCACGGGCATCTACGCACGGGAAATTATGTCGAACACGGCTAGTTGTAAGCAGGCTAGGTCTACAGCCATGATGATAGTGATTGCAGACGATGAGCCTGACTATGGTATGCCGAACACGGCGCCTATACTCAGGTGTCATCTCTGGCGTAGGGTCTTGTCACTTCACTGTGAGGAGCAGCACGTAATAATTTGACCAACGGGTAGTACAGTGCTACTACGTTGGTAGTACTATGCCTAGTAGTACTAGCACCACCGTCTGGATTTAGTAGTACTACCACGTCCATCTGGATTTAGTATTTGACTAGCAATATCTAGTAATGCATGTCACAAAAAATGTACTACTCCCTCTGTAAATAAATACATGGTGTATTGTTTTATTCCTATCGGCGAGGTAACTTAATGTCTTTTTGCTACTTAATAGGATTACATGCAATGAACTAACCACCGCATGTGATGTTTGGTAGTCTCAAGTCATTGAAAGCATGCACTGGCACGGAGGGGGACGCAGCTTCATTTACTTACTGCACCTGCCTTTGGGTGTATGACATGTGGGTCCAACGGGTGGCTGGCCAACCTGTCATACAGCCAAAGGCAGGTGCAGTAGAGGGGCGAGGAGTAGATGGCCAACACGCACGTGAATTCAACGCAGTCTGCACTTCTCATATAAAGGCTCCCTCCAGTCCAATCTACGAAATCCTACGCACCTACGCACTGAAGGGCAAGAGTGATCACTCCAATCGCAAGATTAGTTGACTAGAAGCTAGACCCATGGAGGCGATGAGCGCGAGCATCAGCCGGCTGTGCCAGACGGTCCACGACGCCGGCCTGCGGCCCGGCACCGAGGAACGTCTCCAGGTAGTGCTTGAGGCCGCCAGGGCGAGCGGCCGCTTGGACGACAGCTTTGTCTCCTTGTTCGACGAGGTCCTCGTCGGCTTCCTCGACAAGTTCACCGTCGTCAAGAAGCTCGCGGACGACCTTGACGTACGCCTCCAGCCCACGCGCCCAGGCTCTGCGATGCCTGCCACCCTCAACGGCCTCTATGGTGACAACCTCTTCGACGCACTGGTGGCCCTGCGACTGCCCGCCGTCGCGCCGGCGAATGTCCACCTCGAGGTCGCGCTCGCCGCGTAGCGCCTGGCACAGCAAGACACCATCGACATAATCACCCACGTCTACGCGCAAATCGTCCACAAGGACTACTACATGCAAGAGGAGGACGATAGGACGCTGGCCTTCTTGGACCGCAGGGCAACCTTGGACGGCATTGTTCAGAAGCACGTTGAGCTTGCCGCCAACGTCGCTGATCCTCACACGTCGGTTGGTGACCCGGTGCACTAGGGCGTGAGGATGTCGTTGATGGATCCGTATGTATCTTTATCTTTCCATCAAATCCATGTAGTAGTATATGGTTGTACTAGTAATTATCTTACCTTTCGCATCAACTTCATAATTCTCCTACGTACTCCATGCATGAACCGCGCCAGAACCAAACTTCTCATTACTCTAGGGAAAATCGTTATTTCTATCTATCGGTCGCCCCATGGAGCAGAACCAAATTTTACAAGTTACAAGTTCAAAAGGAAAAGCCTGTCGTGTTTGCGTCGCACCCCCACACGGTTTGTCCGGCACGCCGCTCAAGGGGGAATGCGTGCTGTGTTGCATTTTCACTTACAAGTGGGACCGCAGTTGAGCAAACCGACTATTGGCAAACCCCCACCCCGCCCACCGCGCGATGGCTGAGAAAACAGGAGGGAGAAGAGATGGCTGTAGCTAGCACGGACTCCAAGAAAATTGGTGTCGGATGGGACTCGTGTGGGTGGCGTGTGCCGTACTGCTTGACATGAATGCTAGTTATGGCCCATGCCACCCCACTATATCGAGGTGCTGGTTACTCCACTATATCGAGTACATAGAACAAATGTCCTGGAGTCCGTGCTCAGCCCTCCTCTATCTCTCTTCTCAGCCAGCCAGTAGACGCCCGGAGCCCATCGTCTGTTTGCTCATATGCGGTCCCACATGTCAGGGAAAACGCAACAGGACCCACTGAACCTACACATCATTCACCTCGACGTGTTGGTGATGAAAAACAAATCCAATAAAGATCTTCGGTGGCCGCTTTTGGAGTTACTCAAGAGTAGTAAGATTCTATTTACAGTTTAACCCAAGATGCACATCACGTGGCTTGACCTACCACTCTATTTTCTTGCATGACACGACCTGGATGCTGGATGTCCCACGTGTCGGCAAAAGGAGGAAGAACTCGACCAAATCTTCGGTTGTGCTCTCGGATTAGACTAGTTGTGCTAACTAAAAAATTTATTGTGTAGAATGGATGCAAGTTTTGGTATTGGGAAGAAGAGTACAACGATATATTGATAGAGCGCAATTTAGTAGATGTTCTAGCACTTTTAGCTAGCATAGAGGCTAGAGATGAGACTAGTGCACTTCTTGATAGAATAGAGGCTAGACACGTCTACTTCTTTACACTCGAAGAAGAAAGAAGCACGCAAGATCGAGCCTCCGCAGATCAAGAATGAATGCATCGAGAAGGCACTAATCCAACTTACGGGAGCAGTTATGGAAGTTGGATATCTTCTAAAATGTATTCTTGTGGTTCTTGTTTTCTTTGGTCTTGCTTTTCTAGTCAAAATTTCGGTGATGTATTTCCATGTACCAAAAAATCAATGATGAAAAAAAGATATGTGTTTGCAAAGCAAAATGTACGCGGTCGGGATGCGGTCGCACGTTCGGCGCACGACCACCGCATCCGAGAAATGGCCCGGACACGACCCCATTGCCCTACCCAAACGGACAGAATCCGGGCAAAACGGAGGTCCGTTTGGGGTCGTGCGTTGGAGTTGGCCTTACAAGTGGGACCGCAGTTGAGGAAACCGACTATCGGCAAACCCCCACCTCGCCCGCCGCGCGATGGCTGAGTTAGAGAAATGACTAGGTTGAAGAGATTGATGTAGCACGGACTCCAAAAAATATGGTGTCAGATGGAAGTCGTGCTGGTGGCGTGTGCCGTACTTCTGGACGCGAATGCTTGTTCTGGCCCATGCCACCCTACTACTCCTAGTACCACTTATAGTAGTAGTATCGAGGATTCGAGGTGCTGGTTACGTACAGCGAACACATTAACATATGGCCCACCTCACACTGTGGCCAAATTTCCTGGAGTCTGTGCTAGGTTAAAAAGTGTTCTTTGTGAGGATGGGTGACTGGTCTCAAGTTTAAAACTTGTTGTATTACGTACGTAGACGTAGAGATAGTGCAACATGTGAAGCTAGTACAAATAGTGTACTATTGTTGATTGGCCTCATCCGATAACCTGTTGCAATGCACGTACAATTATGTATTCGGAATTATTATTTTTGCCTCGTCGCAACACCCACTCAGAGAAGTGACTCGATAGCCATTCATAAATTTAGTAAGTTTATCACAAGCATATCATTTTATTACATACAACAGGTCATCAACCCACAACGACAACGAGGATACATTATAAATACTAAAGTTTTCATCACACAACAAATAACAAGCAATGAAATGAACTTCAACTCAACCAATCCTCGGCGTTGGAAACGCTTGCTTTGAACCACAAGTGATTCTCTGGGAAGGGCCAACTATTGTAAATCTCGAGGCCAACGCAGGACTGATCATCCAGGCTGAAGCGGCCTACTATATCACGATGAGGGTAGGTAACCACCGAAATGTCCAACCTATAGATACAGTTGCTTCTCATAAATGGTAGTAACGTTGTGTCAACAGCGGCTGGATCGGCTTTCACCATCATTGGATAGTTTTGTCCAAGGAAGAGCGAGTTTTCTCCAAGACTATCAATACTATACCAGGGAGAAGGTGTTGGTGCTAGCACAGTAGTATCCATCCCGAATACCATGCAACGGGTGTTGGAATAGGTCCGGAGAGTGCAACCATGGGAGACAACACCTGCTTCCTTTGTAGTAACATCAGTAGTGGGCTGTATACAGACAAGAAGGGGTGATCCATCGGAAGTTGCTAGGCGCCACTGAGTATATGGGCCCTCCTCGTCCTCATGCTCGTGATCATCACCATCGTCATCTCGCCCTTGGTTATAAAAAATTTCAAGTATAGGTGGTGGAATGTTCACAGGACCTTGGAAACACAAGAAGAAGGTTAATTAGTAGAGAAGGGAAACTTGCTAACTCGCATGCATGTGGATGAAACAATTATAATTACGGTGGAAGACAAACGTACCGAAACTACGAGGATCCCATGCAAAAATAGTGCCACGAGTGGTGGCAGCAAACACATGATCCTCATATTCAATTGCATCATAGTACACATCCGTGTATAGAAACTGATTTTTGAGCAATATCCATCCAGTCGAACCACGAAGGATGGCAACAAGCTTGTCGAAGATAGGAACAACTTGATAGTTCTTGTAATTCCAAGAGCGGTTGGGAACTCGACAAATTGCTATCTTCAGTAGACGACAGTCACCATGATCGTATTTGAACGTACGTAGATCATCTGTGTGCTCAACCTCAGGGCAATAGGAGATTTTTGGAAGTGGAATCCGCTGACGAGTGTACACATTCACAAGTTCCCACTCGCAATTGTACCCAATATAAACAACTCAATCTCCATTTGCGCCAGCCCAGGACTTACCCTTAAGCGATGGCATCTTGACATCACACGTATCATTATCAAGCGGCATCAACTTGCACAAGGCGAGGTCTCCGTCGTCCGCTCGCCAGCGAGCAGGGTCATGGCGAAGAAGATAGGGGAGATCAAACCGCTCCTGGACCCTTGGGTTCCTTGTAATGATGTTATTAGTTGAGTCGAGAATGGGCTTGAACGAACCTGCCATGCTAGCCGAGGTGATGACGTCACACCGATCAATGAGTTCCTCCACCACGTCATCTTTCAGACCGGGGCAAGAATAACGGGGTCATTTCTGGCTTGTTCCCTCCATGGAGAAGACGATCGAACAATGGCAGAAGGAAGGGTGAAGGCAAATGGAGGAGGGAGGAAGAGCGTGCGACAGCAGTTCCAAATCGAGAGGGAAAGGCGAGGAGTCGGTGGACGGTTGCCAGTTTGCCACGGTACACGAAGAGGCGCCCCGGCCTACACGTCCTTTCGGAAATTGTACAAAAGGACTCGTCGTCGTCTCACTGACATGTTGGAACGGGACCACATGTCAACGAAACATGGTGTGTAATTTCTCGTGCAAAATGCGATCTGGCCGCGTTGGCCCGAGGTGCCGCATTAGTTATCGACCTTTATTTTTTTTAACATACAATCTGAGTGGATAACTCCTGTGGTCATCACACGTGAGCAGATGGTGGGCTAGGTGGGCAGGCGGTAAGTGCTAAAAGAGTTGATCTCGAAAAAAGAGTTGATCCAATGCTTGGTTTTGTTTGGATTTTCCAACTATGAACATTGGATAGAGTGAATCAATGGCTTACGTTCAAAGTTATTCTCATACTATAGAATGGTATACGAACATGGAGAGATTTGGTTGATTTTATATCGCTGAATAATATAAAATATTATGAGTGCAGACGCTCCACCCCGAGGTTTGTTGCTCCTTCTCGGTCGTCGGGAATCTATGTTCTTCCACTCTTTCGTTTAAGACATGAGCTTTGTTCATCCTTTTGCCGACACGCGGGACATCTATATGCCTCCATTTTACAAAATCATACTATATGCCTCCATGACACGCGGGAAATCTAGCATCAAGGTGGCGTGTCATGCAAGAAAATGGAGATATGCAGTGCGTAAGTGAGTCGTGCACTTCGATGGCACCTAGTACTACACAATATTTTTTCTCCTCGATGGCACGTGAATAGTGCATGTACTCAATGACAGAGCACGGGATGGTAGCCATGGACATGGTCGGCCCTTTTTGAAGAGAGTACTAATAAATAACTTTGATGTGTCCCGTCAACTCGCAGAACGACGAGAAGCTTGCTTACTACGCCTTCTCCCTCGCCAACGCGTGCGCGGTGGCTCGCAGCACGAGGAGAAACTTTTGCTTACAAGTGGTGGACGTGCAGCAATTCATTTGGTGTCAGATTGCCAGAAGTACTACTGTAGTACCATCATTATTGTTCGACTTCCGGAAGAGGAGAAGAGCCATGCGCAAGGTCACCTACTAACCTAGTACAGTACTACTATAGCCAAAGATGGTCCACCTTTTGGAGCATGGTTAATAAATATAGGCGGTCTTGCAGTGGCACATCATTTAGAGCAAGTACTCTCTTCGTAGGAACAAAGGAAGTGAAACAAAAGTTGGAGTGGATGCTAGATTGCCAATTAAAACATGATTACATAGGGAAAAAATCCTATAGCATTCTATCCTATGAATCAAACGACCAATGTAGGAAAATTATGAGGGGGGTCTCTCCAACAGTTTTCCTGGGCTCGCACCTAGCATCACGGTGGTCGAACTTGGAGTCATTCATCTGGTACACGTGGCATCTCAGATCTGGACACAAGGTGACGCGACCTCTCACTTCCTCCGCCATTTGAAGCGGCGCGCCGGTGGAGGGCTAGCATACTCCAATATTAGGTTGGCTCTATGTGATGTGGCAACTTCATATACTAACCGGATGCTGGCTATACTACTACGGTACTCACACTCCATGAAGTGTCTCGAAAACCATTCATAAATTGAGTCTATGACATGCATTTGCAACTGAAATGTACCATTCATTAAATACAACAAGTCATCAACACACAACGACAACAAGGATACATGTTGGATTATAGATTATTTCCAACAAAACATTCTAACAAATACTAAAGTTTTCATCACACAACAAATAACAAGCAATGAAATGAACTTCAACTCAACCAATCCTGGGCGTTGGAAACGCTTGCTTTGAACCATAGGTGCTCTGGGAAGGGCCAGCTATTGTCAATATCGAGAGCAACGCAGGATTGATCATCCAGGTTGAAGCGGCATATATCAGGACCAGGGTAGGGAACCACCGAAATGTCCGAGGTATATATACAGTTGCTTCTCATAAATGGTAGTAACGTTGTGTCAACAGCAGCTGGATCGCCTTTCACCATCATTGGATAGTTTGGTCCAAGGAAGAGCGAGTTTGCTCCAAGACTATCAATATTGAACCAGGGAGAAGGTGTTGGCGCTAGCACACAAGTATTTGTCCTGAATACCATGCAACGGGTGTTGGAATAGGTCAGGAGAGCGCGACCATGGGAGACAACACCTGCTTCCTCAGTAATAACAGTCTGAGTGCACTGTATACAGACAAGAAGAGGTGATCCATCGGAATTAGTTGCCAGGCGCCACTGAGTATATAAGTTCTGCTCCTCCTAATGCTCGTGATCATCACCATCGTCATCTCCCCCTTGCTTATAATTTTTTTCAAGTATAGGTGGTGGAAGGTTCACAGGACCTTGGAAAGACAAGAAGAAGGTTAATTATAATTACGGTGGAAGACAAACATACTGAAACTACGAGGATACCATGCAAAAACAGTGCCACGAGTGGTGGCAGCAAACACAAGATCCTCGTATTCAATTGCATCACAGCACACATCCGTGTATAGAAACTGATTTTTGAGCAATATCCATCCAGTCGAACCATGAAGGACGGCAACAAGCTTGTCGAAGATAGCAACAACTTGATAGTTCTTGTAATTCCAATAGCGGTTGGGAACTCGACAAATTGCTATCTTCAGTAGACAACAGTCACGATGATCGTATTTGAACGTACGTAGATCATCTGTGTGCTCAACCTCAGGGCACTCGGAGATTTTTGGAAGTGGAATCCGCTGACGAGTGTACACATTCACAAGTTCCCACTCGCAATTGTACCCAATATAAAAAACCCAATCTCCATTTGTGCCAGCCCAGAACTTAACCTTAAGCGATGGCATCTTGACATCACACGTATCATTATCAAGCGGCATCAACTTGCACAAGGCGAGGCCTCCGTCGTCCGCGCCCATGCGAACAGGCTTATAGCGAAGAAGATAAGGGAGATCAAACCGCTCCTGGACCCTTGGGTTCGTTGTAAGGATGTTATTAGTTGAGTCGAGAATGGGCTTGAACGAACCTGCCATGCTAGCCGAGGTGATGACGTCGCACCGATCAATGAGTTCCCCCACCACGTCATCTTTCAGATCGGGGCAAGAATAACGGGGTCGTTTCCGGCTTGTTCCCTCCATGGAGAGGACGATCGAACAATGGCATAAGGAAGGGTGAAGGAAAATGGAGGAGGGAGGAAGAGCGTGCGATAGCAGTTCCAAATCGAGAGGGAAAGGCGAAGAGTCGGTGGACGGTTGCCAGTTTGCCACGGTACACGAAGAGGCGCCCCGGCCTACACGTCCTTTCGGAAATTGTACAAAAGGACTCGCCGTCGTCTCACTGACATGTTGGAACGGGACCACATGTCAACGAAACATGGTGTGTAATTTCTCGTGCAAAATGCGATCTGGCCGCGTTGGCCCGAGGTGCCGCATTATTTCTCGACTTTATTTTTTAATGGTGTGCCGTTCAGTTTTGAAGCACGACTAACTGGTACTGTTTGCAGAGAAAATATAAAGTACTCTACTGCTACTCCACCTCTAGTACTAGTAGTATAAAAAAGATATATAGGCTGGAGCTTCAGAGCTTTCTTGCTAAGGGCTGCCCACTTGCTTCTCACACTATCACCCTCTCTCCACATCTAAAAAAGACGGCCTCTCTCTCCCTCCTCACCGGTGGTCACAGATCCGCTGGGGAAGAAAAGGACGTGCAACGTTGACGCATTCATCGTCGGCGAGCGAGGTCACACACTGATGACAAGGCCGTCCTCTCAGACCTAGCGCCCGCGCGGGATGGCCTCCGTCCCCAAGCTCGCAGCCGTAGTGCGTGCACAGGACGACGACCATGAGCGAAGCCACTTCCCGCCGACCGTCAGGTATGCTACCTCTTTTCGAACCATACCCTTGTTCTATTGCCCCATATGCCACGAGCGTAGAATTTTGTTTGGGCAAAAACAAATTAATTTCGCAGCACTTAGATCTTGCCCAGGCTCTAAACTTGAGCTGGCTCCGCCACTGTCGCTGCATGTGGATCTTTTTCCACTCCACCATCTTCCCAATTTCCTGTCCTATGCTCTGCTGGTCATGCAGACGAAAACCTTAATTTGCACTATTAAAGGAAACCTTACTTCATGCAGACTAATCCATGTCTGGGTTGAATAAGGAAAGGAAGGGAGACTGTACTGTCCAAGAGAGTAGGCATCGGACCCGCATCTAGGTTGAAAAGGGGAAAATCAGTAGCTAAGGAACGAGTCTCGTGTCTCTTGGTTGAAGAAGGGTAGAAAGGCATGACAACGCAATAGAGAATGACCAGGTCGATCGGTTTGTTGTCCTCACATAGGAAAAAGGTGGCTAAAGAGAACAAAAATGGGACGTAATCCACATATGCTGCCTGGATATTTGTTGCTCTGGGCAACCATACCTCCCTCACCACTCTATGCGTCCGTGGAGGTACATCGTACTGGTGCGCCCACTGTCCGAATGGGTCTCCCATGCTCTTATTGCCACTTTTTTGCTGTTAGTATAACGCCAGCGGTAAAGTCAACCAATGCTACTGCTAAAGTGATGCCACATTTAACTAATGCCGCACTCAGTCTAATGCCACCGATAAATTTAAGCAATGCCATTTAATGTCTCTGGATTATTTCAGGGTTAGCTGTTGATTGTGGATGTATTAAAGATTTTTCAGCTAAGGCATTCTAATGTTGTTGCACAGCCAGTATACCAACGATGAAACTTGTTACTACCTTCAGATTTTTGCACTGTTAATGCTTATAGATTACATACCTCACTTTCATGAGATAAGTCAATTTTTTGTACAGTGTCACCAAAATGCCAAGGCGCTGATGTCATTTTATTTTGGTTAAACTGCACAAAAAATTATGAAGACAAGAGGAAAGGTCAAGAGTGGGCACCTCCTCCTTTGGCTATTGTATTGATTCGTTCGATCAAGTTTTTATGTTTGATCGATTATCAAGATTGGGATAGCAATTTTTCATGTCCACTCGAGTTCGAAATGATATTTACCTTGAAGGTACATGGTTTGCAATTTTTTAATACTGTCATTAGTTAATAATGCTAGTTACCTTCAGACTTTTGTATTTGGTTTAATGCTCTTGCACAGCTAGTATACCAATGCTGAAACTTGTTACCTTTACATTTTGTATTGTTAATTCTTATAGAAATCTTCCAGTGCTAGAGCTTATGGAAATCTGTTCAGTAAAACCATTGTACTGTACCCTGTAATAAAATAACTACTCTACTGTTGCACTAGCCACTGGATTAGTGTATATTTGTACTATTCGAATGGTGTTGCATTAGCGTATGGACATATATAAAGTGTGGCAAGCTTTCCCAGATATGTGCTCAAGAAAACTACTACCTGTTTTTCTAAATACTGAACGTTTGGGTACTTTAAATTGAACTGCGAAAACGTCTTATATTAAGGAACAGAGGGTGTAGAGTTCACTCAAATTATCCCGGTAAAGCTAGTCACACCTTTGTTAAAATTAATGTTCATTATGTTATCGGAGGAGGTCTGTATGTTTGTCTCTAATGCCTGTCGACTACATACCTGACATCATGATGTAATGTTAAGTCATTTCCTTTTGTACAGTGTCACTGAATTGTCAAGGCGGTGATGGCATTTTATTTTAGTTGAACTGCACAAAATATGCTTAAAAGAAGAGGAAAGGTCAGGAATCGATCATTCTTTCAGAAAGAACTATATATGCCTTTCTGACATCAGCCGTTGTTGCCTTATTTATTCCTTCAAACAGGTGGTTAGAAACAGTCTTGCTACCTTTTCCCATTAAGAAATTGGAATGCTTATATTTGTGAGTCTATGCTTCAACTAGTGCCACTTTTATAGTAATCACACTTTCAATATCTATGCAAACAGGGATGCTCGATTTTAGTGGAACTGCACAAAAAGTCCAACTGGTTCAACATTAGGAGCATGTTTTCTTCCAAACCTTTATATCCAATTGGTGGCACTATGAGCTGTTCATTACGAAGGTACATGGTTTGCTACTATCTTGCTACTCTTTTTGTACTGTCATTAGATAGTAATACTAGTGGTTTGCATGTGAATTTATTGGCAGGGTGGACCTACATTGGAGGTGCAGGACAGGATTCAATGATTGGATGCTCAATTTCGGTTGTATCGATTTCACCTCTTCCATCACTGCGAACATGGATATCCTTGGTCTGATGAAGAATAGGCGCTATATTTCTGCTCTGAACCAGCAAATCAATTCAGTATGAAATTGTCCAGGGCAAAACATGACTGTATCAAATTGTCCAGTGCAAAACATGACAGATGCTAAGCGGAAGAGACATGTTTAAACCGAAAATACAAGGTGGGGTATATGTTTACTAGCTGCTTGATATTTGTGCAGACAAAGATGTCTGCCCGTTGCTATTTGGCAAACACACAAAGTGACCGCAATTTTGGTTGAACTGCACAAGAGAATAGTATAGTCACTGCATGCAGTGCCATTTGAAAATAGACACAGAAAGATTGGATAGTCACTTCATGGACTGCAGAAAAGTAGTACTGTACTATTTATTGGCCAACACTAGGTGCTTCATTGCTTTGGTGTTATTATACAATGGGCATCATTTTGCCTAAGTTAAAGTTTGTATTCCGAAAATAGTCTCGCCGTGTGATCGAGAGAAGACCAAATCATATTGCAGCGGATGTTCCTCCATCATGTGTGGTTCATTCTCATGGTTCCAGCTGTTGGTGAAACCACTTACGTTTGCAAGAGGAATTGTAGACTTCACAAACAAATTTGTCTTTCAGTCTGTACTGAATGTTGGCCAAGAGAAGCATCCATGTTAGTAGGAAGAACAGATGTTTTTTCTAGATCTTTGCTTTTGGAGCTACATATTTATATATGATCTGTGAATCATTGAGATGCATTAACATGTTGATCTTATGTATGGGAATCGTACTAGTTGGTTTTGAATTTGGGCTACTAATGTGAACATATTACAATGCCAGGCCTGTGAGTCTCGTGTGAACATTTTGAACGGATCGGCTCTTACTGCTGTGCACAGCATGATCCTTATTTCTGTGTTCTCAGTGTTTACAAGTTACTAACAGTTCCTTATTTCTGTTCGCTCAGTGTTTACAAGTTACTGATCGATCACTAGCTAGCCTACTAATGCGCTCCTGGCAGTTTTAGTTCCGACGCAAGATCCGAAGTGGTAGTTTTTTGAATAAAAATGCCTACCTCTGAAGAAACTGACAAGCTGCTCTGAAGAAAATGCCATGCGAATCTGAAGAAACTGCCAGCAAAAACGTTCGCAAATGCCTTATCTCCCAGCGAACGTTCATCAGCTAATGCGATCGTACACGTACACCATCCGACCTACTCGATCCTACACGTACACTATCCGACCTACTCGATCCTACACGGATAAATAGCGGATCACGCACGTACTACCTCCTTTCCGGTTTGCAGGGCTCAATTCAAAAAACGACCTACTCGATCCTACACGAATAAATAGCGGATCACGCACGTACTACCTCCTTTCCGGTTTGCAGGGCTTAATTCAAAAATCTAACCAACCAAGGTAGATGATGAGTGGTGGAATCATTTTTGACAAGGAGGGAGTACCTCATCTGGATGATTCGAGTGCACTCGTTTGACCGTCATGCCGGCGTGCGACCCAGCACGGACGGGACGCACCACTGAAGGGACGGGACGACACAGTCATAATTTCAGTTTTTCTAGTTTTCCACGGCAAGCTGGCGCGCTAAGCCATGCCTGCTTATGCATTGAATTCCGATGACCGCGATGACCGTCGCGTTTCCCGCGACACGCTAGTTCGCCTACCTTCCGCCTATAATTACTGTTTCCCGGGCTTCTCCGGTGGCACCATCACCCAACTCGCCCTATCCTCATAAGCCCCCACCGGCCCGACGTTGCTCGCCACTTATCCTCGCTCTTGCCACGTCCGCCATGCCCCCGCCCGTCCGCGATAGGCGACACCGGGGGCGGTCACCGCCGGAACTAGTGTTCGGTTTTTCACCGGAAGGCAGACGGAGGGAGGAGGCATTCTATCGGTCTTTAGATGGCAATGCGAAGATCGAGGAGTTCTTGGAGCGCGACCGCCTGGCGGAGGAGCAGGAGTTGTTGGAGCGCGACCGCTTGGCGGAGGAGCAACGTATCACCGATTTGCGCCGCCAGCGGGACATGGAGCAGCAATGCACCGACGCTCTGAGTCGCGAGCAGAGTGCCAGCAACTGGGCCGACTACGTGGAGGCCGGCGCCCGGCAAATAGCCCTGGAGGCTGTCGGTCACGCACGCGTTCGCGACGCCGATTTTTACTACCAGCTCGTCAAGTGGGTTTCCCGCTTAGAAGCCGAAGCTTCGGTGGACCACGCCGGCATGGAAAGGGCCAACGCGCGTGAGCAACGCGCCCTATCGCACCTCTGGCAAGTCCGAGGCGAGGCGGAGGACGCCGGTGCCGGCGTTTAGCGTGTACCGCAGATGGCGGCCGGCATCGTCTAGTTAGTACTTGTACGCTACTAGAGTATTAGTGGGAGTAGATAGTTAACCTGGCTATGATGGTTGTCAACGTGGAAGTTCAGTACTCTATATGTGGATCAGACCTGTTACTTTGCTCTGAATGTTGAACTTTCCGTTTGAACGTATGGAATGGGCTGTTATTTTTTTAAATGGGTTGTATTTGTCCTCCACGGGTTTAGAGGCTGACTTGTGGGCCTACCAAGTTGACGCGTACACAATCAGGAGATGATTGTACGTGGAGAGGATGACAGCAGGGACCCGCCAAGGTCATGGCAGTACGCAAGCAAGTGCCTCCTTATTTCAAGCCAATAAAAAAATGGCTCCTCCTAATGGATTTCTGACATCTGGGTCCCATGCCATTGTCAACGTAGTCAATAAACGAGAGAATTGCACAACGAGCGGCTGACACCAGGGACCCAGCAGCTCGCCCAGTTATTTTTGTTTTGGGTTAATTTGATAAATGCCACTCCAAATCTGGTGTTTCCGAGAAATGCCACTGCAATTTCCAAACTTTGAAAAATGCCATTTCATGCCATTTCCAGTGGCATTTTTCGAAGTCTGGAGTGGCGTTTTTCAAAGTTTGCAAATTGCAGTGGCGTTTTCCAAAGTTTGCAAAAATTGCAGTGGCATTTTTCAAAGTTTGGAAATTGCAGTGGCATTTTTATGAATCGCCATAATTGGAGTGGCATTTATCTAATTTGTTTTTGAGACGGAAGCAGGGTGTCAACTGGGCTGTGCGGGGCACTCTGGCCTGTCTAGACAGCCTTCTCTTTTATGTTTACCACAGACCAGCCCAGTAGTTTTTTTTCTTTCTGAAAATGGCTAGCCCAGTTTTTTTTGTGATTTGCCAAGTAAGTCGCTTTGTCAGGCCTGTTGGGCTGCAAATCTTTCAAGACGAGGAGAGCTTCATTCGGCTGGACGAGAAAATGGCCTATCAGTAATGAGAAATGGGCTGTACATTTTTAAAACACATCAAACCGGCAATTAGTTTCAAATTTCTTTTTTTCATTTCGAGATTTTAAATTGCATTAATTTTTATGCGTGGACAATTTGTTGGATTTTATATTGATATACATTTATTTTTAAAATCAGTTTGAATGTGACTCGAAATTTCGGGATTAAAAACAGTTCGGACCGCACCGAAATATGCAAAATTTCGTATAATTTTTTAACCGTGGCCACAATATGGGCTGTAATGCTAACAAAAAGAATATGGGCTCCAAAAAAACCTTAAGAATTAGCAAATGGGCTGTAAATTATTAGAAATAATGGCAGATGGGCTGTATGCTGTTTTCCACAGATTTGAGGCTTTCCTAAAAAAAGGTTGACGCACAAGCAGTGACTGTTGGATGTCCATCCAACGGCCGTCGTGCTTCTTCAATCTCTGCTCTTCCTGCTCCAGCCGCTCAAACAAGCGCCGGCGGGACTGCCTGCTCCCTCCTCCCCGCGGCCGGCTGTGCTGCCGCGCAGGCCTCACCGCCCCACTGTACTCCCATCGCTGGCCTAGCCATCCCTCTACTCACCCACACCTGCTGTTATTCTCCGGCGACGGCAGACGAACCAGTAAACCCTCGTACAGTCGTACTCCCCTACGCGTGGGAAACAACTGCCGAGTCTTCCCTGCCTCCGTGTCGTTCCCTTCCTAGGCCTCGCCGTCGTCCACCGCCCTGGTGCTCTCGGCGCGGCCTGGTCAACGTGGTCAACGACCGACATGCATCTGAAGTGGACTGTACGTGGAGAGGCTGACAGCTGGGTCCACGGCCGCACGCAAGGAAATGCCTCCTTATTACGCGCAAAATAATGATTCCTCCACCTGACATCTGGGACCCACCGAAAGGGCCTCTGTATTTCGCGAAAAAACATTACCGTCACTGACAGCTCGAACCCACCAGCTATATCTTCGCACGCAAGGAAGTGCGTCCTTATTACGCACAAAAAAATGAATACTCCCCCTGCTAGCTGGGACCCAGTATAGTGGCAGGCTGACTTGTGGGCCTACTAAGTTGACGGGGACGGAGGGACTTGTCAACTTAGTCAATATGCACGATTCTAGCTCCAACGACCGTACGATGTCCATCCAACGGCCGTAGTGCTTCTTCAACCTCTAGTCTTGTTGCTCCAGCCGCCCAAAGCAGCGCCGGTCGTGCCGCATGCTCCTGCCTCCCGTGGCCGGCTGTGCTGCCGCGGAGGCCTCACCGCCCCCTACTATTCCCACCGCTGGCCAGGCCCTGCGGCGACGGCAGCCCAACACCGCAGCCGAACCAGTGAACCCTCGTACTCCTCTCCACGCGGGCTTCCACTGCCGCGTCTTCCCCGGCTCCGCGTCGTCCCCTTCCTAGGCCTCACCGTCGTCCACCGCCCCGGTGCTCTCGGCGCGGCATGGTCAACGTGGTCAAGGAACGGCTTCCATTGGACGTGGACTATACGTGGAGAGGCTGACAGCTGGGTCCATGGCCGCAGCAAGGAAGTGCCTCCTTATTACGCGCAAAATAATTATTCCTCGACCTGACAGCAGAGACCCACCGGACGGGCAACTGTATTTCGCGAAAAAAATGTTTCCCCCTGACTGCTGGGACCTACCAGCTATATCTTCGCACACAAGGAAGTGCGTCCGGGCAAAAAAAACGATTCGCCCCCCTGACTGCTGGGACCCACCAGCTACATCTTCGCACGCAAGGAAGTGCCTGACAGTCGGGACCCACCTGGTCGAAGCGTACGTAGCGTTGTCATTCTGGTCGCGAACGTGTACGTACATACTGGTCATTGTAGAGGCGCGCACGTAGCATGTACACGTACGTACAGCGGCCAGGGTGCAAGAAAGAAAATACGGCCATGTACGTACATACGGGCAGGGTCTCGGACGCCTACTCGCTCATACGTACGGCCAGGGCTCGTGTACATGGCTGGGTCGGAAAGGAGAAACAACGTCGTCGTCGTGTTCATGGGGAGCCAACCGGCTGGGTCGGAACGAAATGCGTCGTCGTGTTCATCTGGAGGGCTTGGACGGAACAACCGATGGAAATGAGGCCTGGCGTACCGCAGAACGGAGGAAACGGCCTTGTGTTCGACCGACCACGTTCGAAACGAGATCCTGTTCATCGGGAGGGGTCTGCCATACCGCAAAACGGAGGAAACAGACCTCCTACGGTCGAAACGGGGGTCCTGTTGATCGGGAGGGGTGTGGCGGCCGCAAAACGGAGGAAACGGACTTGTGTTGGAGCGCTATGGTCGAAACGGGGGTCCTGTTCATCGGGAGGGGTGTGGCGTACCGCATAACAGGACTCCACGGGATACTGTTCATCTCCCCCGTCGACCTCCTCCAGCCTCCACGGGCTACTGTTCATCCACCGTCAACCTCCTCCAGCCTCCACCTGCGACTGTTCATCCATGGGCTCCTGTTCATCCAGCCTCCACCGCGCGCTACTCCACCGGCTACTGTTCAACCAGCCCTCTCCACGGGCTCCTGTTCAACCACCCCTCCACGGGCTACTGTTCATCCAGCCCTCCACTGTCTATTGTTCATCCTGCCCTCCACGGGGTGGTCCTGTTCATCCTGCCCTCCACGGGGTCCTGTTCATCCAGCCCCAACCGGCTCGAACGATCGGGGTCCTGTTCATCCAGAGGCAACGCCACGGGGTCCTGTTCATCCACCCCCACCGGGAATTGTTCATCCAACCCCCCCCCCAGCAATGCTCACTGTTCATCCAGAGGCAGCATCGATCGGCTTCAGTTAGCAACAGTAGCGAAGGAATCGCTCAATCAGGTTCAGTTAACAGCAATCGATCGATCGCTCGGGTTCAGTAACGCGTAGCCTGTAGTGCAATCGCTCGGGTTCAGTAACACGTAGCCTGCAGTGCAATCGCTCGGGTTCAGTAACACGTAGCCTGCAGTGCAATCGCTCGGGTTCAGTTAGAGCCCAACGCCTCGCACCCACGCGCGTGCGTGTACGAGAGAAACGTGCATCGCTCGGCCCCGACCACCCACCCTAACCGGGAACACCCCGATATTTTCCTCGCCCTCGCTTCTACCACGGTTTTTTCCGTCATGGACGGCCCAAAGAATGTTATGCAGCCGCGTCTCCGGCCCGCCCAGGACGAAAAGCCCATTTTCTGTCATGATTTTTTGTCATAGAAGTAGGACCCCACCACATCTATGATGATACCATGTTTTGTCACAATTATCATCATAGAAGTGTCATAAGTATGACAGAAAAAAATTTCGTTCGGCCCAAAATGTCACGGATGTGTCTTTTTTTGTAGTGATGATAACAGTCGTAACTTAGCAAGAACAATATAAGGTAAATTCGTAGGCATTGGATCGGCGACTTGTTGGATGATATTCATCATGAAACAGTTATAACCTAGGGCGATATGGCACTAGCTCCAGTTCGTCAATTTAATGTAGGCATGTATTCCATAAATAGTCATACATGCTTATGGAAAGAACTTGCATGACATCTTTTGTCCTACCCTCCCGTGGCAGCGGGGTCCATATTGGAAACTAAGGGATATTAAGGCCTCCTTTTAATAGAGAACCGGAACAAAGCATAACACATAGCGAATACATGAACTCCTCAAACTAAGGTCATCACCGGGGGTGGTCCCGCCTATTGTCACTCCGGGGTTGCCGGATCATAACACGTAGTAGGTGACTATAACTTGCAAGATCGGATCTAGAACATGGATATAATGATGATAACATAAACGGTTCACATATGAGTTCATGGCACCCGGGCCCAATGTGACAAGCATTAAGCATAGCAAAGTCATAGCAACATCAATCTAAGAATATAGTGGATACTAGGGATCAAGCCCTAACAAAACTAACTCGATTACATGATGAATCTCATCCAACTCCTCACCGACCAGCGAGCCTACGAAGGAATTACTCACTCCCGGTAGGGAGCATCATGGAATTGGCAATGGAGAAGGGTTGGTGATGACGAAGAACAAAGACCCCCTCTCCGGAGCCCCAAACGGACTCCAGATCTGGCCTCCCGATGAAGAATAGGAGGTGACGGCGGCTCCGTCTCGTGGATCGCGATAATTCTTTCTCTTCCTTTTTTTCTGGAACAATGTGATTTTATAGCGTCGGTTTCAGGGTCTGCGGGGCCACCAGGTGGGGACAACCCACCTGGGCGCGCCAGGAGAGGGGGGCGCGCCCTGGTGGGTTGTGCCCACCCAGGGGCCCCTCTCCGGTAGGTCTTGACTCCAGAAATTCTTATTTATTTTATAAAAATTCCTTGCAAGTTTCGTTCCATTCCGAGAACTTTTATTTTAGCACAAAAACAACACCATGGTAGTTCTGCTAAAAACAGCGTCAGTCCGGGGTTAGTTTCATTCAAATCATGCAAATTAGAGTCCAAAACAAGAGGAAAAGCATTAGGAAAAGTAGATACGTTGGAGACGTATCATCGTCGCCGGAGGAGGAACCGCTGGAGAGGTCCTTGAAGAAGACCATGGCAACCCCGGCGGTAGGATGCGAGACGGCGAGAGCGAGGAAGGGGCTATAGCTTAGGAAGGAAGGAAGGAAGGAGGAAACAGGGAAATGTGACTTGTGGTCGGGGAGAAAAGGGGGTGGGGAAGGGGGAGGGGGCGGGGGTAGATATTTTGGCGGTAGGCCAAAATTTTGGAAATGTGGAGGGAAACTTTGCGCGTGGTGCCGCCGGACCATTCACTTTGAACGATTGTGTGCATCGCAAATGATTCTTCTGCTTTACGTGCATGGGATGAGTGTGATAATTCAAATTTTGGTGGAAATTTCCCCGGGTACATCATTGCATAATTTAAGATCGCTTGCTAATTTGGGCACACAAAAGAGCGTACAGCAGACAGGCCACACTTACTGAATCGAGCAATTTTAGTAATTAAACAAAGCCAGTTGACCTAAACATTGCTCTAACAAAAGACCAGCATTAAAACAAAGCCTAAGTATGCATAATTTTAACAAATCCGCCGTCGCGCCGGCCTATGCATCGCCGGTGTGAGATGAGACGTCGATGACTTGTCCTGGCGACATGCCGTCGTTGGTGGACTCCACGTCCCCCCTGCTGAAGTCGACCGCGTCCTCGTCCTCGGTGCCACCCTCAAGGTTGTAGTACTCGTAGTAGTGGTTGCGCCAGAGCTAGCATTGGTACTCCACCGCTGATTCCTCGACGGACAGACTCTTCTCTACCTCGACCTCGGCCACGCGCAACTCCTCCTCCCGGCGCTCCTCGATCTCCGCCGCCTCCTGCATCTCCAGCTCCCGCTCGACGACCTCATGAGGAAGCAGGTGCTCCATGGCCGCCGCCGCCTTTTTGGACGTGGGTTGTGCTACCTCTTGAGCATGCGTTGGTTTTCCCTTGAAGAGGAAAGGGTGATGCAGCAAAGTAGCGTAAGTATTTCCCTCAGTTTTTGAAAACCAAGGTATCAATCCAGTAGGAGGTTACAGGCAAGTCGCCTTGTACCTGCACAAACAAATAAGAACCTTGCAACCAACGCGATAAAGGGGTTGTCAATCCCTTCACGGCCACTTGCAAAAGTGAGATCTGATAGAGATAATAAGATAAATATTTTTGGTATTTTTATGATATAGATTGGAAAGTAAAGATTGCAAAATAAAATAGATCGGAAACTTATATGATGGATGATAGCCTCAGGGGCCATAGGTTTCACTAGTGGCTTCCCTCAAGATAGCATAATCTACGGTGGGTGAACAAATTACTGTCGAGCAATTGATAGAAAAGCGCATAGTTATGTGAATATCTAGGCATGATCATGTATATAGGCATCACGTCCGCGACAAGTAGACCGAAACGATTCTACATCTACTACTATTACTCCACACATCGACCGCTATCCAGCATGCATCTAGAGTATTAAGTTCATAAGAACAGAGTAACACATTAGGCAAGATGACATAATGTAGAGGGATAAACTCAAGCAATATGAATGAAACCCCATCTTTTTATCCTCGATGGCAACAATACAATACGTGCCTTGCTGCCCCTGCTGTCACTGGGAAAGGACACCGCAAGATTGAACCCAAAGCTAAGCACTTCTCCCATTGCAAGAAAGATCAATCTAGTAGGCCAAACCAAACTGATAATTCGAAGAGACTTGCAAAGATAACAAATCATACATATAAGAATTCAGAGAAGAACCAAATATTGTTCATAGATAATCTTGATCATAAACCCACAATTCATCGGATCTCGAAAAACACACCGCAAAAAGAATTACATCGAATAGATCTCCAAGAGAATCGAGGAGAACTTTGTATTGAGATCCAAAGAGAGAGAAGAAGCCATCTAGCTAATAACTATGGACCCGAAGGTCTGTGGTAAACTACTCACACATCATCGGAGAGGCTATGGTGTTGATATAGAAGCCCTCCATGATCTATTCCCCCTCAGGCGGAGCGCCGGAAAAGGCCCCAAGATGGGATCTCACGGGTACAGAAGGTTGCGGTGGTGGAAATAGGGTTTCGTGGTGCTCTCGGATGTTTTCAGGGTATATGAGTATATATAGGCGAAGGAAGTAGGTCGGTGGAGCCACGAGGGGCCCACGAGGGTGGGGGGCGCGCCTCCCTACCTCGTGGCCGCCTCGTTGCTTCCTTGACATCCACTTCCAGTCTCCTGGATTGTGTTTGTTCCAAAAATAACTCTCCTGAAGGTTTCATTCCGTTTGGATTCCGTTTGATATTCCTTTTCTACGAAACACTGAAATAGGCAAAAAAACAGCAATTTGCACTGGGCCTTTGGTTAGTAGGTTAGTCCCAAAAATAATATAAAAGTGCATAATAAAGCCCATTAAACATCCAAAACAGATAATATAATAGCATGGAACAATCAAAAATTATAGATACGTTGGAGACGTATCAAGCATCCCCAAGCTTAATTCCTGCTCGTCCTCGAGTAGGTAAATGATAAAAACAGAATTTTTGATGTGGAATGCTACCTAGCATAATTCTCAATGTAATTTTCTTTATTGTGGCATGAATGTTCAGATCCGAAAGATTCAAGATAAAAGTTTAATATTGACATAAATATAATAGTACTTCAAGCATACTAACAAAGTAATCGTGTCTTCTCGAAATAACATGGCCAAACAAAGTTATCCCTACAAAATCATATAGTCTGGCTATGCTCTATCTTCATCACACAAAATATTTAAATCATGCATAACCCCGATGACAAGCCAAGCAATTGTTTCATACTTTTGATGTTCTCAAACTTTTTCAATCTTCACGCAATACATGAGCATGAGCCATGGACATAACACTATATGTGGAATAGAAGGGTGGTTGTGGAGAAGACAAAAAGGAGAAGATAGTATCACATCAACTAGGCGTATCAACGGGCTATGGAGATGCCCATCAATAGATATCAATGTGAGTGAATAGGGATTGCCATGCAACGGATGCACTAGAGCTATAAGCGTATGAAATCTCAACAAAAGAAACTAAGTGGGTGTGCTTCCAACTTGCTTGCTCACGAAGACCTAGGGCATTTTGAGGAAGCCCATCATTAGAATATACAAGCCAAGTTCTATAATGTAAAATTCCCACTAGTATATGAAGGTGAAAACATAGGAGACTCTCCATCATGAAGATCATGGTGCTACTTCGAAGCACAAGTGTGGTAAAAGGATAGTAACATTGTCCCTTCTCTCTTTTTTCTCTCGTTTTTTTTATTTGGGCCTTTTCTCTTTTTTATGGCCTCTTCTCTTTCTTCTTTTTTTTCGTCCGGAGTCTCATCCCGACTTGTGGGGGAATCACAGTCTCCATCATCCTTTCCTCACTGGGATAATGCTCTAATAATTATGATCATCACACTTTTATTTACTTACAACTCAAAAATTACAACTCAATGCCTAGAACAAAAAATGACTCCATGTGAATGCCGTCGGCGGTGTACTGGGATATGCAATGAATCAAGAGTGACATGTATGAAAGAATTATGAAGGTGGCTTTGCCACAAATACGATGTCAACTACATGATCATGCAAAGCAATATGACAATGATGAAACGTGTCATAACAAAAGAAACGGTGGTAAGTTGCATGGCAATATATCTCGGAATGGCTATAGAAATGCCATAATAGATAGGTATGGTGGCTGTTTTGAGGACGGTATATGGTGGTGTATGATACCGGCGAAAGGTGCGCGGTATTAGAGAGCCTAGCAATGGTGGAAGGGTGAGAGTGCGTATAATCCATGGACTCAGCATTAGTCATAAAGAACTCACATACTTATTGAAAAAATCTACTAGTTATCGAAATGAAGTACTACGTGCTCCTAGGGGGATAGATTGGTAGGAAAAGACCATTGCTCGTCCCCGACCACCACTCATAAGGAAGACAATCAATAAATAAATCATGCTCCAACTTCATCACATAACGGTTCACCATACGTGCATGCTACGGGAATCACAAACTTTAGAACAAGTATTTCTCAAATTCACAACTACTAAACTAGCATGACTATAATATCACCATCTTCATATCTCAAAACAATTATCAAGTGTCGAACTTCTCATAGTATTCGATGCACTTTATATGATAGTTTTTATCATACCCATCTTGGATGTTCATCATATTAGGACTAATTTTATAGCCAAAGAGAATTACCATGCTGTTTTATAGGACTCTCAAAATAATATAAGTGAAGCATGAGAGATCAATAATTTCTATAAAATAAAACCACCACAGTGCTCTAAAAGATATAAGCGAAGCACTAGAGCAAAATTATCTAGCTCAAAAGATATAAGTGAAGCACATAGAGTATTCTAATAAATTCCGATTCATGTGTGTCTCTCCCAAAAGGTGTGTACAGCAAGGATGATTGTGGTAAACTAAAAAGCAAAGACTCAATTCATACAAGACGCTCCAAGCAAAACATATATCATGTGGTGAATAAAAATATAGCATCAAGTAAAGTTACCGATAGACGAAGACGAAAGAGGGGATGCCTTCCGTGGCATCCCCAAGCTTAGGTTTTTGGTTGTCCTTGAATTTTACCTTGGGGTGCCTTGGGCATCCCCAAGCTTAGGCTCTTGCCACTCCTTATTCCATAATCCATCAAATCTTTACCCAAAAACTTGAAATCTTCACAACACAAAACTCAACAGAAAATCTCATGAGCTCCGTTAGTATAAGAAAACAAATAACCACTTTAAGGTACTGTAATGAACTCATTCTTTATTTATATTGGTGTTAAACCTACTGTATTCCAACTTCTCTATGGTTCATACCCCCCGATACTAGCCATAGATTCATCAAAATAAGCAAACAACACACGAAAAACAGAATCTGTCAAAAACAGAACAGTCTGTAGTAATCTGTATCAAAAGCAAACTTTCTGTAAATCCAAACTTCTGCCAAAATAGGAAGACCCAAATAATTTTTGTATTGATCTACTGCAATTGGAATCAGTATTTTATCACGTTCTGGTAATTTTTAACAATTGTTTTCGTGAGCAGAAAGTTTCTGTCTTTTCCAGCAAGATCAAATAATTATCACCCAAGAAGATCCTATAGGTTTTACTTGGTACAAACACTAATTAAAACATAAAACCACATCTAACCAGAGGCCAGATGAAATATTTATTACTAAACAGAAACAAAAAGCAAGAAACAAAAATAAAATTGGGTTGCCTCCCAACAAGCGCTATCATTTAACGCCCCTAGCTAGGCATAAAAACAAGAATAGATCTAGGTATTCCCATCTTTGGTATGCAAATCATAAGTGGCTCTCATAATAGATTCATAAGGTAATTTAATTTTATTTCTAGGAAAGTATTCCATGCCTTTCCTTAATGAAAATTGGAATCTAATACTCCCTTCCTTCATATCAATAATTGCACCAATCGTTCTAAGGAAAGGTTTACCAAGAATAATAGGACATGTAGGATTGCAATCTATATCAAGAACAATGAACTACGGGCACATAATTCCTATTTGCAACAATAAGAACATCATTAATCCTTCCCATAGGTTTCTTAATGGTGGAATCCGCAAGATGCAAATTTAAAGAAAAATCATCAAATTCACGGAAACCTAACACATCACACAAAGTTTTTGGAATCGTGGAAACACTAGCACCCAAATCACACAAAGCATAGAATTCGTGATCTTTAATCTTAATTTTAATAGTAGGTTCCCACTCATCATAAAGTTTTCTAGGGATAGGAACTTCTAATTCAAGTTTTTCTTCATAAGATTGCATTAAAGCATCAACGATTTGTTTGGTAAAAGCTTTATTTTGACTATAAGCATGAGGAGAATTTAGCACGGATTGCAACAAGGAAATACAATCTATCAAAGAGCAATTAGCGTAATTAAATTCCTTGATCCAAAATAGTGGGTTCATTGCTATGTAAAGTTTTGATCTCTTCAATCCCACTTTTACCAATTTTTGCATCAAGATCTAAAAACTCCGAATCATTGGGACGCCTTCTAACTAAAGTTGACTCATCTCCAGTCCCATCATTATCAAGATTCAAATTAGAAAACAAAGATTTAATAGGGGACACATCAATCACTTTTAGATCTTCATCATTATTATCATGAAAACTAGAAGAACACGCTTTCATAAAGCAATCTTTTTTAGCACGCATCCTAGCGGTTCTTTCTTTGCACTCATCAATGGAAATTCTCATGGCTTTGAGAGACTCATTGATATCATGCTTAGGTGGAATAGATCTAAGTTTCAAAGAATCAACATCAAGAGAAATTCTATCCACGTTCCTAGCCAACTCATCAATCTTAGGCAAATTTTCTTCAAGCAAGGCATTGAAATTCTTTTGTGAAATCATAAATTCTTTAACACTAGTCTCAAAATCAAAGGGCATCTTATTAAAATTTCCATAAGAGTTGTTGTAGGAATTACCATAATTATTAGAGGAATTACTAGGAAACGGCCTAGGATTATAGTTTCCTCTATACGCGTTGTTACCAAAATTGTTCGTACCAACAAAATTCACATCCATAGATTCATTATTATTCTCAATCAAAGTGGACAAAGGAATATCATTAGAATCAGAGGAAACACTCTTATTAGCAAACAATTTCATAAGTTCATCCATCTTTCCACTCAAAACATTAATCTTTTCTATCGCGTGAACCTTTTTACTAGTAGATCTTTCGGTGTGCCATTGAGAATAATTAACCATAATATTATCTAGGAGTTTAGTAGCTTCTCCTAAAGTGATTTCCATAAAAGTGCCTCCCACGGCCGAATCTAAAAGATTTCTAGAAGCAAAATTCAATCAAGCATAAATTTTTTGTATGATCATCCATAAATTCAAACCATGTGTAGGGCAATTACGTATCATTAATTTCATCCTCTCACAAGCTTGTGCAACATGTTCATGATCAAGTTGCTTAAAATTCATAATATCGTTTCTAAGAGAGATGATCTTAGCGGGAGGAAAATACTTAGAGATAAAAGCATCTTTGCACTTATTCCATGAATCAATACTATTTTTAGGCAAAGACGAAAACCAAGTTTTAGCATGACCTCTAAGCAAAAACGGAAATAACTTCAATTTAACAATATCATTATCCACGTCTTTCTTCTTTTGCATATCACACAAATCAACAAAGTTGTTTAGATGGGTAGCGGCATCTTTACTAGGAAGGCCAGAGAATTGATCTTTCATAACAAGATTCAGCAAAGCGGCATTAATTTCACAAGATTCAGCATCGGTGATAGGAGCAATCGGAGTGCTAAGAAAATCAATGTTGGTATTGGAAAAGTCACACAATTTAGTATTGTCTTGAGCCATCGTGACAAACAATCCAACACACAAGCACACAAGAAGCAAGCGAAAAGAGATGAACGAAAAAAGAGGGCGAATAAAACGGCAAAGGTGAAGTGGGGGAGAGGAAAACGAGAGGCAAATGGCAAATAATGTAATGCGAGGGATAAGAGTTTGTGATGGATACTTGGTATGTCTTGACTTTTGCGTAGATCTCCCCGGTAATGGTGCCAGAAAAGGCTAGTTGCTGGGAGATCAAATCTTGACTTGACTTGGCGTAAGCCTCCCCGGCAACGGTGCCAGAAATCCTTCTTGCTACCTCTTGAGCATGCGTTGGTTTTCCCTTGAAGAGGAAAGGGTGATGCAGCAAAGTAGCGTAAGTATTTCCCTCAGTTTTTTTGAGAACCAAGGTATCAATCCAGTAGGAGGTTACACGCAAGTCGCCTTGTACCTGCACAAACAAATAATAACCTTGCAACCAATGCGATAAAGGGGTTGTCAATCCCTTCACGGCCACTTGCAAAAGTGAGATCTGGTAGAGATAATAAGATAAATATTTTTGATATTTTTATGATATAGATTGGAAAGTAAAGATTGCAAAATAAAATAGATCGGAAACTTATATGATGGATGATAGACCCAGGGGCCATAGGTTTTACTAGTGGCGTCTCTCAAGATAGCATATTCTACAGTGGGTGAACAAATTACTGTCGAGCAATTGATAGAAAAGCGCATAGTTATGAGAATATCTAGGCATGATCATGTATATAGGCATCACGTCCGCGACAAGTAGACCGAAACGATTCTGCATCTACTACTATTACTCCACACATCGACCGCTATCCAGCATGCATCTAGAGTATTAAACTCATAAGAACAGAGTAATGCATTAGGCAAGATGACATGATGTAGAGGGATAAACTCAAGCAATATGATATAAACCCCATCTTTTTATCCTCGATGGCAACAATACAATACGTGCCTTACTGCCCCTGCTGTCACTTGGAAAGGACACCGCAAGATTGAACCCAAAGCTAAGCACTTCTCCCATTGCAAGAAAGATCAATCTAGTAGGCCAAACCAAACTGATAATTCGAAGAGACTTGCAAAGATATCAATTCATATATATATATATATATAAGAATTTAGAGAAGAACCAAATATTGTTCATAGATAATCTTGATCATAAACCCACAATTCATCGGATCTCGACAAACACACCGCAAAAATAATTACATCGAATAGATCTCCAAGAGAATCGAGGACAACTTTGTATTGAGATCCAAAGAGAGCGAAGAAGCCATCTAGCTAATAACTATGGACCCGAAGGTCTGTGGTAAACTACTCACACATCATTGGAGAGGCTATGGTGTTGATGTAGAAGCCCTCCGTGATCGATTCCCCTCCGGTGGAGCGCCGGAAAAGGCCCCAAGATGGGATCTCACGGGTACAGAAGGTTGCGGCGGTGGAAATAGGGTTTCGTGGTGCTTTCGGATGTTTTCAGGGTATATGAGTATATATAGGTGAAGAAAGTAGGTCGGTGGAGCCACGAGGGGCCCACGAGGGTGGGGGCGTGCCTACCCCCTGGGCGCGCCTCCTTACCTCGTGGCCGCCTCGTTGCTTCCTTGACGTCCACTCCAAGTCTCCTGGATTGTGTTTGTTCCAAAAATAACTCTCCCGAAGGTTTCATTCCATTTGATATTCATTTTCTGCGAAACACTGAAATAGGCAAAAAAAACAGCAATTTGCACTGGGCCTTTGGTTACTAGGTTAGTCCCAAAAATAATATAAAAATACATAATAAAGCCCATTAAACATCCAAAACAGATAATATAATAGTATGGAACAATAAAAAATTATAGATACGTTGGAGACGTATCAAGCATCCCCAAGCTTAATTCCTGCTCGTCCTCGAGTAGGTAAATGATAAAAACATAATTTTTGATGTGGAATGCTACCTAGCATAATTCTCAATGTAAATTTTTTTATTGTGGCATGAATGTTCAGATCCGAAAGATTCAAGATAAAATTTTAATATTGATATAAAAATAAAAAACATGATCAGAAAAATATGAAACCTTGCTTGATGTAATGTCATGCCACCAAGATGATGTTGTAAAAAATTTGGCCTGTTTGAAAAAACTTTGGACACCCCCCTCACAAACCGGAGCAACTCACTAGAAGGCTCGTGGTTCCGAGAGGGAACAATGCATGTTTGATAACGAACGGGAGATAGCTTCCTCTTATGGCCTTCAAATTTTTTTCTATGTTTAACGTGCACTAATACAACTGTCATGTGAAAATTTGGAAAATTTCAGGGGGCATTTGACATTTAAAGACATTTAAGTGATTTTCTAGCCATTTAATGACTGTAATTCAAATTTGAACTACATCTACATTCAACGGCTAACCATAACGGTTTGAAAAATCATATTTGTGTACTTGTGTGCGAGTTAATTCCATGTGCAGAAAATTAGAAGGAATTTTCAAACATATTGGTCTCACGACATGGGCACATGCATGGAGTGCCATGGTATTTTAATCCCAAAAATTAAAAAATGATCACAAAAACATGAAACCTTGCTTGATGTAATGTCATGCCACCAAGATGATGTGGTAAACAAATTGGCCTGTTTGATGAAAGTTTGGACACTCCCCTCACAAACCGGAGCAACTCACTAGAAGGCTCGTGGTTCCGAGAGGGAACAATGCATGTTTGATGACGAACGGGAGATAGCTTCCTCTTACGGCCTTCAATTTTTTTCTATGTTTAACGTGCACTAATACAACTATCATGTGAAAATATGGAAAATTTCAGGGGTCATTTGACCTTTAAAGACATCTAAGTGATCTTCTAGCCATTTAATGACTATAATTCAAATGTGAACTACATCTACATTCAACGGCTAACATAACGGTTTGAAAAATCATATTTGTGTACTTGTGTGCAAATTAATTTCATGTGCAGTAAATTAGAAGGAATTTTCAAACATATTGGTCTCACGGAATGGGCACATGCATGGAGTGCCATGGCATTTTAATTCCAAAAAATTAAAAAATGATCACAAAAACATGAAACCTTGCTTGATGTAATGTCATGCCACCAAGATGATGTGGTAAAAAAAATTGGTCTGTTTGACAAAAGTTTGGACACCCCCCCCCCCTCACAAACCGGAGCAACTCACTATAAGGTTCGTGGTTCCGAGAGGGAACAATGTATGTTTGATGATGAACGGGAGATAGCCTCCTCTTACGGCCTTCAATTTTTTTCTCCGTTTAACATGCACTAATACAATTGTCATGTGAAAATTTGGAAAACTTCACGGGTCATTTGATCTTTTAAAGACATTTAAGTGATTTTCTAGCCATTTAATGACCGTAATTCAAATTTGAACTACATTTACATGCAACGGGTAACCATAACAGTTTGAAAAATCATATTTTTGTGTACTTGTGTGCGAGTTAAAAAATCATCAGACGATGTAAATATCTGGTGTTCAAAAAAGAAAATGTAAAGATCTGGCAAGACAACCGGCCCCCACACGATTGGCACTCTATCTCGCGGCTCGAGGTTTGGTAGGTGAGTGGCGGGGATCAATAATCAGACACGGTTCTGTATTGGAAATCGTCAGCTATTATGTTCGCACACGGATTTTGCTGTGGGTATCGTGTGTAATTCAAACTACAGTACTTGTAAATTCCGGCGACCAGCGTGTGTACTGTTCCCGTTGATCTAGATTCTGGCCGCCAATAAATACTACCTTGCTCACGTCGTCCTGCCTGCATTCTCATCTACATCCTCCCCTCGCTCGCCCTCTCTCTCTCTCTCAAATATGTGCCATGGCGCCGCTCTGCCCATGCGCCGACGAGGAGTCGCCGCCCCATGAGGACGCTCACTCGAATAGCAGCGACGAGGACCCCTACGCACCACCGGACGAGGTTGCGCCAGACCCCCCAACTTTGGATTGGTTTTGGGGCCAATACAATCTTTGTCTGTGGAAGTGGTTGCCACCGACTGAGAAAGCTAGGCAAGTGGCGTTCAAGAAGGAGATGCCGGAGGAGGAAGCCAGGTACCAGGCGGCCTGTGAAGCCCGTGATGCCGCTTGGAAAAAGGAGGCGGTGGAGCTTTGGGGGCGGGCGTGTCGTCGTGCGGAGGAGGTGTGCGAAGACAGGTACTTTGCGAGGAAGGTCAAAGGCGCTGGGCGCCTCATCGCTGCATGGAGGTGGGCCGATAAGCTCCAGCGTGCCACTAACGAGGAGCTCCGGTGGGCGCCCAACAAAATGGCAAGATCGTTCGCACTCGTCCGCCAGCAAGAGGCAGATCGGTACGTCAAGCGCTGCGAGGCGAGGAGGCAGAGTACTGCCTCCGCACTGGGAAGACGCCGCGCACCAGGCAGGTACTGGCGAGGGGCTGCCGGAATACTGGCCCCAGGAGGGATTATTAGTTTTAGTAGTTTTCATTTTATGCATTGTACCTAGTAGTTAAGTATCATCACGTATATGTTATGATATTATATATATTCTGTGATGAACTAACGAACAATTAATATATATATATTATGAATTCCATTTTCTATCTGTTTTTTATACTAATTTGAATCTAGTTGTTATCATCCACATATACAGAATGGAAAGCGTATATACACACACATTGAAACAGAACATATAAGAACAAAAAACAGAGTACACACATTGAAACAGAGCAATAAACAGAGCAATACTATGATTGCTATGAATACATAGCTATTCACGTCGAAATGACTCAACAAAATAAAACGCGTCCATGAGACCATGACCAGCAGCCCTTGCATACGGTAGCTCTTGGCTCTGCCTGAACTCGTGCAGGCGTTCGTCCAAGCGGTCGACACGCTCACGGTACATCTAGAGCGCGATCTCGAGCTCCAAGTTGGCTATTTCATCGGAGATCACCAGCTCGAGGATGCGACGACCATGTTCCTCTACTGCGCCCAGGTGGACACCTAGGCCAAGGAGGCGGTCAAGCCTACCGACTAGCGCGTTGGCATCGAGCGGGCCGCGGACAAGGCAAACAGCGCGACCCATGCGAACAGCGCGGCGGGCGTCCGGTGCAAGTACGGCGCGGCCGGCCTCTGGTGCAAGTACGGCGCAGAGGGCCTCTGCCCACTCCTAGTGAGGAATGGGGGTACTGACGGGACGTGTACCCAGCTGCGACGCTATGTCGACAGCAGGCAAGCGCTGATGGATCCGCTCTTGCTGTGCGGTGCGCCGCGCCTCTCGCTCTGCGGTGCTCCAACGGTCTCGCCGTGCGGCGAGCCGCAACCTATCGGCGCGGACGCGCCTAGCTTGCTCTGCGGCGCGCCATCGATCGTGTTGTGTGGCGAGCTGTAGCCTGTCGGCGCTGACATGTCTATCTTTATCTGCGGCGCTCAAGCGCCATGCGCCAAAGGTCTGCTCAACCTAGCAATGACGCGCATCACGGCGTCGTCCATCGCGTTGCTAGGGAGCGCCTTGGCCCCGACGGGCCGTGGCACCTGCTTGTTTTCCTCGTCGATGAGGTTGATGGCAGAGGCGGCGCTTTGGTGGGTTGACATGCTTGGAAAAGGTGGATGTGCTACAGGCTGCGCTTGTCGCCTCCGTGCGTCGCGTGCCGCCTAGGTTTATGCGCAATATCGCTGGGTGGCGGGAAACAGGTGAGGAAATGGCGGGAAACAATGGCATGTTCATAAAACACCATCAATTAATAGAAACTTAGCATAGAAGGAACATCGAGCTAGCACAAGAAGTAGATGATGATCAGATGAACACGAACCACACTAAGGAACCCATCGGTGATGAATTCATCAATCGCGAACGGTTGAATACTAGCAAGCATTTGCCCACAACACACACGGCTTATTCCATCACAAACAGGTCGGATGGATCAACTGTATGCCACGTATCGCACATTATCAAAAAGTAATGCGGTAGATCTTCTTTGACATGTGTTAAAAAATAAAAAACAAGGACCTCGAGGTTAAATTAACTCATGGGATGGGTCATATCAGTCATTTAATTTGACAGATATGACCCATCCTATCAGTTAATTTAACATCAACACAACTTCCCATCCAGTCACCCATCTGATGGCTGCTCCAGCCTGAGCACACTTAACTTGAGAGTTCTCTTACATGAGCTACTGGTGGAATAGCTAGTCCTTGCTGATATAGCATGCCTCTTCGCATCCTTATGGCGTATCCGGATGACCGCCCGTCCCCCAATGGCCAATAGATGTTGTGTAGACATAGCATATCACATACGTCTTATTAGAAGCAATCGTCTGTGTTATTATCGGTCTTCACACACATTTCTGATTACAGACCTGTTTGCCGCGTATCACACACATCTTGTTATATTGAACCGTTTCTGTTCTCCTGTCTCAACGCAAACAGTTCATCCGAGTGAACCGCATGCCGTATATCGCACACACCTTGATCTGCCTGACCGTTTCTTTTGTGTTGCCTAATCACAAACAGTTCATCCGAGTGAAGCGTATGCTACATATCGCACACACCTTCATCTGGTATCCCGTTTCTTTTGTTCCTCCTCATCGCAAACAGTTAATTTAACTGAACTGCATGCCCTGAATCGCACATGCAACCAAAATCTGAATCGTGTTTGATGCATCCATCATCGCAAACGTTTTGCACCTTTTTGATGGTTTTTTTACACTATCGTTTGCGATTATTGCATCACATACAGCTTCGTCGAAGGGTCTCTGATTGTAGTGTCGCGTTAGCAGCATCCTGCAGTAGTGCAATATCTGTTCATTATGCAAGATTACTGGTTTTACTATTTTCACTGTGAGCATCGCATAATTAGTGTGTTATTTGGTTTTTATTTGTTTTCTTGTGTCTATAAGTGTTTTGGAACAACCTATGACCAAACATGATGAAAGAGCCAAAGATGGGTTCAGTATGTACGACTGTCGGCACCAGACTTAGGCATTTGGGAGATCAAAAATGATTTTTCTTAAGCGCTCAAAATTAGGATCTGATACTACCGACGCATCGGCGTCGTTCTGATGGTTCCAACGAGCTCAAGAACGTAAAAAAGGAGTTCGTATGAGAAAGTTACGACAGTTTAACCGAAGGATTCCAGAGTCATAGATGGTGTATCGTACGAGCGTGGACAGTCGTATTGGCTCTCATACTGCCCTGAGACAGCTCCGAAATTTGCCTCTTTGGACCGGATTCTTCATTGTTTTCTTCCAATTTTGTTCTCATGTGATCTTTGGCCGATAAGGAGGGATTTGGGAGAGGATTTTTCTCATCTTAAGCCCTTGGATCAACATCTCTGGAGGAGGCTTTGGGAAAGCATTATAAATTCTTCTCCAACTCCAGCCGTCGTTATAATCACGTCATTCCTCCAAGATCAATCTCCATTGCTGCTCCATCTCCACTTGCATAGAAGAAGGGTAAGTCCAAGGAAAGAGGAGGAGGCTCCGCTACCACGCGCACCGGCCTTCGAGTCGGTGCCATCTCCATCACGCAACCCTCATCACCACCACTGTTGGCGTCATCATCATCGCACCACCATTGGAGATGTCTTGTCCATCACCATCATGCCTTCTCCCTTTACTAGCTCAATGCCAGCTTGTAACTTGATCCTAACTTTTATGTCGTACATTTACTTGTTAGGGTAGTTGTACTAGGTCTTGGGGATATGGATGAACTCTATATATTTACTTGTTATGGTCATTTATTTGCGTGTTCATGTTTGAGTTAGCGGCCTTCATGAATGTTGAGACGAGCGCCCACTCGCATTGTAGCCGTGATTGGTCGTGGAGCATATTATTGTCGTTTGTAGAGGTGAGGATGTCGAGGTAATTCAAGGTGACTGTAAAATCCTCAAGTCTGTGTCTTTGCAATTGATAGGAGACTAACAGGAAAACCCACATCTGACTGCGTCCATGGGGAAACATTTAATTAACCGTATGTGCTTCAAGAAAAGAAGGTCCACCTTGTTCATTTCAGTAGTATATCATTCCTATTAAGCTGGGATATCACATACACCCGCACTCAAAGAACTTGTTCCCTCTTGGCACACATTTGTGCATCTAGTCTAGTACATGTGTTGAAGGAAATATGCCCTAGAGGCAATAATAAAGTTGTTATTTATATTTCCTTATATCATGATAAATGTTTATTATTCATGCTAGCATTATACTAACCGGAAACTTAGTACAGGTTTGAATACATAGACAAACAGAGTGTCACTAGTATGCCTCTACTTGACTAGCTTGTTGAATCAAAGATGGTTAAGTTTCCTAGCCATAGACATGAGTTGTCATTTGATTAATGGGATCACATCATTAGAAAATGATGTGATTGACTTGACCCATTCCGTTAGCTTAGCACTTGATCGTTTAGTATGTTGCTATTGCTTTATTCATGACTTATACATGTTCCTATGACTATGAGATTATGCAACTCCCAAATACCGGAGGAACAATTTGTGTGCTACCAAACGTCACAACGTAACTGGGTGATTATAAAGGTGCTCTACAGGTGTCTCCGATGGTACTTGTTGAGTTGGCATAGATCAAGATTAGGATTTGTCACTCCGATTGTCGGAGAGGTATCTCTGGGACCTCTCGGTAATGCACATCACTATAAGCCTTGCAAGCAATGTGACTAATGAGTTGGTTGCGGGATGATGCATTATGGAACGAGTAAAGAGGCTTGCCGGTAACGAGATTGAACTAGGTATTGAGATACCGACGATCGAATCTCGGGCAAGTAACATACCGATGACAAAGGGAATAATGTATGTTGTTATGCGGTTTGACCGATAAAGATCTTCGTAGAATATGTAGGAGCCAATATGAGCATCCAGGTTCCACTATTGGTTATTGACCGGTCTCGGTCATGTCTACATAGTTCTCGAATCCGTAGGGTCCACACGCTTAACGTTTGGTGACGATCGGTATTATGAGTTTATGTGATTTGATGTACCGAAGGTTGTTCGGAGTCCCGGATGAGATCACGGACATGACGAGGAGTCTCGAAATGGTCGAGATGTAAAGATCGATATATTGGAAGGCTATATTCGGACATTGGAAAGGTTCCGAGTGGTTCGGGCATTTTTCCGGAGTACCGGGAGGTTACCGGAACCCCCCGGGACAAGTTATGGGCCTTATGGGCCATAAGAAGGAAGCACACCAGCCCACAAGGGGCTGGTGCGCCCCCCTTGGGTAGGAGGCCGAATTGGAATAGGTTTGGGGGGCGGCGGCCCCCCTTTCCTTCTCTCCGACTCCTCCTTCCCTTCCTCTCCTACTCCAACTAGGGAAGGGGGGGAATCCTACTCCCGGTGGGAGTAGGACTCCCCTAGGGCGCACCATAGAGAGGGCCGGCCCCTCCCCACCTCGACTCCTTTATATACGGGGGAGGGGGCACCCCAGAGGCACACAAGTTGATCATTGATCTTTTAGCCGTGTGCGGTGCCCTCCTCCACCATAATCCACCTCGGTCATATCGTAGCGGTGCTTAGGCGAAGCCCTGCATTGGTAGCATCATCATCACCGTCATCACGCTGTCGTGCTAATGGAACTCTCCCTCGAAGCTCTGCTGGATCGTGAGTTCATGGGACGTCACCGAGCTGAACGTGTGCTGACCTCGGAGGTGCCGTGCGTTCGGTACTTGGATCGGTCGAATCATGAAGACGTACGACTACATCAACCGTGTCGTCATAACGCGTCCGCTTACGGTCTACGAGGGTACGTGGACGACACTCTCCCCTCTCGTTGCTATGCATCACCATGATCTTGCGTGTGCGTAGGAATTTTTTTAAAATTACTACGTTCCCCAACATGTGTCGTGTCCCATGCCACGAGGGCCACACATGCCATGTGCCACATGGCCGTGCACCTGACCGGAACACGCCCGTGTAACCGCGAGTTTCCACTATGATAACAATTATAACGCCCTAGCTAAACACACTAGTTCCTAGCCATTGCGCCTGGCTATCGTCTAGGATCTAGACTGCCCCGTAGACCAACAATAGTCTTTTTTTTGCGTACTTTGTCCACACTCGTGCACACCCGGGATCAACTTTCCAGTCGGTCACACATCATCAAATTGCTTCAACCAGGCACGTTTAGCTTTGAGATCCCTCTCGGATGGGCTCCTGGAAAAGAAGGCGCACCTTGCTTATATGAGTAATGTATAATTCCTATTAAGCTGTGATTTCACAATTAAGTCCATATTTCAAATCTGAACTATCTTAAGGATCAACTCTGTCAATATCAACCAAGTTCTAACCTTGCCCTCTCCTCAAACCGGTTTTTGGTGAGTTGAAGTGGTTTTGACCAGTTTACCGCCCAGTGAGCCGCCTAGTTAGATGTCACATCACCTAGTATTTGCTTGTATTTTAAAAAAATGTCATGAAAGTTTGAAACTTTCATAGCTTGATCACCAGGGTAGTCTTGATTTCACATAATTGTTTAGAAAAAGTTGGAAACTTTAATTTTTTGGGTCAAATTTTCACAAAAGGGGTTGTATATGTATTTCTTTTATCAGTTTGGCAAAAAGTTTTGAAACTTTCCCATATTGATAACAATGGTAGTGTTAATTTTACAAAAAAACATTCTTTTCTGTGCATTTCTTTTTTTGGGTCAAATTTTGACAAGAAAGGGGTTGATATGTATTTTCCCCATGCTTTTTTATCTGTTTGGCAAAAAGGTTTTATAATTTCCTAGAATGATCAGCGTGTAGTATTCATTTTACAGAAAATTCTTGTTTTCCCTGGACACTTTCTTTTTAGGTCAAATTTTAACAAAAAAGGGGTCGAATATGTATTTTTCTTGTATTTTAAAATTTGTTTGACAAAATGATTTGAAGCTTTCCTGGGCCGATGACCATGGTAGTGTTGATTTTGCAGAAAATTTTCAATTGAAACCGGGCACTTTCATTTTTTTTCAATTGTTTACACAAAACCGGGTTCAATATGTATTTTGCTTGCATTTTTTAAATATTTTTGTCAAATAAGTTTGAAACTTTCCTAGAATGATAATCATTGTAGTGTTGATATGATGTTTTCAAAACAAAATCTAGGCACTTTTGTTTTTGTGACATGGCAGCTGACTAGACGGGTGACTCAACGGTCTTTTTTGCAGGGAACAAAATTGTACTTGTCAAAAATATTCTTATATTATGGGACAGAGGGAGTATTACTTACAGTTTGTCTAATTCACATCTAGATGTTTTTTAAGGATGTCACATCTAACCTTCCACAAATATATAATGGAGCAACAAGAAACAAAAAAAACTAGGACAAAAAAATAAACCACAAATAGAGTGAAAATCAGCTTAGATGTGACATAACTATGTCATATCTAGATGTGTCCTAGACAGACCCACTTACTTAAGAGAAGGTAATACAATCGGACTGACACAATGTTTTGGTCTCATCTCGCCCGGAACGTAGCTAGACATCGGTTCTAGTACCAATCGGCCCAATTGTGCTAAGCAATGGCTAACACGGTCAACATGTCAAAACCCCTTCAACTCATCAAAATCTGGTTTGAGGAGGCAGAGTTGAAACTTGACCGATTTTGATTGTTCAGATTGATAACCTAGACGGTTTCAAAGTTTAAGGTTGATTCTTAGACATTTGTGTTAGTTCAGGGTTGAAATATGAACTTCTTTAGACTTATAATATCCCACGCTCTATAATATTGTACAACGTAAGGATGCTTATATCGCTACAGTATTATAGTCGGTTCCACCAAATATTTAGTTCAGGGGGGCTTTAGTGGGTGAACGTTGGATATCTTGGCTACATCTAGTCCGTAGGCTGATGAATGTTCAACTCTCTGACCAGCCAGATACCATTCGATGGAAATTATCCAGTGGCGGTAGTTTCACAGTGAAATCTATGTACCTGGACTTATCTCTGACCAGCCAGAAACTATTCGATGGAAATTATCCAGTGGCAGTAGTTTCACAGTGAAATCTATGTACCTGGACTTAATTAACTCTGGGCCAGTGACGAGATCACTTCACATATGGAAGGTTAAAGTTCCGCCATGAATCAAAATCTTCATGTGGTTTGTCCACAAGGAAATGATTCTAACCAAGGATAACATGGTTAAGCGAAGATGGGTGGGTAGTTCATGATGTTGTTTTTGTGACCAAAATGAAACCATAAAACACTTCTTTCTTGATTGTCCTCTTGCCAAACTACTTTGGCGTATGATACATATAGTCTTTAACGTTTCTCCTCCAATTAGCATCGACACGTTATTTGAGACGTGGCTAATTGGAGTGGAATCAAATATCGCGGGACATATTCGGATAGGGATATGGGCACTATGGGCTATATGGAATTGCAGAAATGATATAATCTTTAACAGGAAAATTTTCATCAACTTTTTGCAGGTTATATACAGAGCCACTACTTGAATCCGTACGTGGTCGTTACTCACTCATGCGTACTCCAGGGAGCTTTTGGCTATTGGGTGTAACCGGTGGAAGATTGTAGAACGGGTTATCTACAATCGATTTGGATGGCGATCCAATAATAAGATAGGTGTTTAGTCATCTAGGCCTATTTTTTGCCGGTTGTGGCAGTTCTTTTAATCTTTGTTGGTTTTATCCTCCTTTTCTGAACTTGCGACTTTGTTTGGGAACTTCATTTCAATAAAATGGCTGCATGCATTATTCTGATGCAGAGGCCGGGGTTATCCTTCTTTAAAAAAAACATGGTTTATGATTCTTGTGGCCCGTAGAACGTATCTGCTATTTTATGTGATCCACAGTTTATTCTGACCTTATTTAATCCTCTTTTTCATGTTTGATCAATCTGTTCCGATGCTAAATGTCAAAACTTTAGTGAAACTATACACTGTTTACGGTGAGTTGTTGGTTGAAATCAAATGCCAATTTTGCCCATTTGAAAGATGGTATTGCTAAAAATCAGTCGGCTGAGACTTTGCGAAGTCTCAGTCGACGGCCCAGCCGTTCGATCTTCAGCAGCTGGTAGATTCGCGCTGGGAGCGCTTTGTCCCTATTTCGGCCTTTCTAAGGCCTGGGCCGGCCCACTTTGTTTTCTCCCCGTCAAACTCGTGATCCCCTGTGTGAGCGCTGCTGATGGGCTGGGGCTATGCTGTGTTTCGGTGCGGGTTTTTTTTCTATGTTTGTTTTTGGGCCGCATTAAAGTGAACAAGGGGAAGCGGCCACCCCGTGGAGTGAGTTCCCCCCCCCCCAATTCTTCTCCATCTTTTTCTTGTTTGTCTTGTTTTTTTTTGCGGAAGTTGTTTGTCTTGTTCTTGTTGGTGGTACACCATAGATCTGAAGAGATTAGGGTAGTTTTTTGTGTGGATCAAGTGAAGATTAATAGCTTCAACTGTATAGTCGACTCCAGGATTTTTAGTTATTTTTACGTGTCATTATTGTTCAAGCAATCAATAGATTGAAGGTGTTTTTTCTGTGGTTCATGCGGATGTAAGGTTTCGGGTAGTTTTTGTAGTGCATCAAGGGCGGCCAGAGTGAGCGGCTGCTTTTGTTTTTTTGTTAGGTGCTGCGGATGTAACGCCAAGTAAACTGCACTCTGTAGTGTTTAATTTCAGTCAGGTTCAGTTAGTTTAGTTCTTTTTGCTTCTTAGTCTGAAATTCATGTCTGCTACACTGTAGGAGTTCGTCACTGTGCCCATGTATCCAGTAGAGTAGATGTGATTTTGTATGTCTATATCCCCCCCCCCCCCCCATGCCTGTTTTTTTTGTTTTGTATCAAATATGTGATTAGTAGTTTGAAGCAGAGAATCACCCCCATAATTTAGCCCTTATCTTTTTAGGTTTGATTTTTCTGTGCGTTCATGCGCAATAGTGTCTCTCGCTCTCGCGTGTCTATCGGCAATGTCGGTGTGGTGGATTTTTTATGATGAAACTGGATTCTTTGCTTGTAGCTAGATTCACTTACCTCGATAAATAAAGCCCCATTTTTATGTGTCACCGTTTTTTGTCATTCAGATTTTCTTTTTGTTTTTTTTGCTGCGTTTTTTTAGGTTCTTTCCAGTAAAGATTATTTTACAACCAGTAGTACTAAATTTCTTAGTAGGCCAAGAGACTGAGATGCAGTGTGTTTCTCCGCTGGATTGTACTGGAAGTAGTTTTTTATCAACATGTTTTTTTATGCTTGTAGGTACTTATAGAGAAATTTTTACACGCTCTGTTACATCCTCTGTACAGAGAGTATAGTGCACTTTTTTTACACCCTCTGTTCATGAGTAGGTGACAAGAGAGATGTGTGTTTAGGATTTTTTTGCTAAGTTGAACATTCTTTTTTGTTTTTTAGTATATCAACCTCTGCTAGTTATCCTTTTTTTGGACACTTTTTCCTTCTTTTTTATCTGGTGAGTGCTATCACTTATACTGTTCTTTACTGGGATATTTTTGGTGTCTCAAGAAGTGCTTCTCTCATATCCCCTCATACACATTACTGAAACCATTAGTAGGAGTGATTCAATCCCTTGTTTTGTTTTATTCTAGTCGAGATTAGTAGGTCGAAGAATAGGATTTTGCTGAACCATTACTTTCGCGAAATCAGTTCCATGTTTTTTGAGGATTATCTCTGAACTCAAATCCCCTCATATATTACTGGGCCATCATTAGGAGTTGTATAGTCCATTTGTTTGTTTTACTTAGGTTTTTCGCTGAAATCTTTTCTCTCGAAACAAGAGAGATTTTTTATTACTGAATGTATTAGCAGTAGTGTGGTATGTTTATTTTATTTCTCATAACCCCTATCTAATCTGCACCATATTATTTCTGAAATCTTTTCTTTTTGTAAATAGGAGATATTACTGCTGATATCTATCACTAGAGAGTGGGGTTTTTTTTGCTTAGACTCTTTTTTTTTAATTCAGAAGCATGTTCAAATCTATCTTTTTTTGCGTAATGAAAAGGAGAATGATTTAATGAAAGTAAGTTTCCAGCAGCAGCGTGTTTTCTTTAGTTTTCTTTTTTTCGTGCTAAAAACCATATGAAATTAGTGTGATGTTCATTTTTTCTTTTGTATATGAATTAATATGGTCTTTTGATAGATTCATCATCCTTTTTATCTCCACATCGCAAATGTAAATATGTTTCTTTTTTTCATCAGCGGCGACGCCAATGATATATTATCATTATCTTGAAATCCTTTCTCTTCGGAAGCATACAAGTTTTTTTGCACTAAAAATCATTTAGCTGAATATGTATGCGTATCAGTAGCACAAATTTTATGTTTTTGGCCTTTTTATTTATGCGCATAGGAGATGCTTTGCAGAGTTTGTCTTCTAACTTGGTCGCAACCGGGGGACCTTTGTTTTGTCAGAGGGGCAGCGTCGAGAGAGAGGGGGCAAGTTACATGTCCCAACACTAGGCACACAACTACATGTCTTCTAACTTGGTCGCAACTGGGGACCTTTGTTTTCTCGGAGGAGAAAAGGCCCCAACTGCATGCTCAACTATACACACGCAACTGCAGGTCTTTTTTCCAGCATGGTCACAATTGCATGTGTTATAACTTTGTCCTAACTCGAGTTTTTCATTTTTTTTGTTGTACGGGGAGAGGGGCCAGTTACATGTCCCAAACCAGGAAAGACAACCGCATGTTTTCTAACTTTAACGCACCTGGGTGACCTTTGTTTTTGTCGGAGGGGGCGGTGTCGAGAGAGATGGGGCCAGTTGCATGTCCCAGAATAGACACACAACTGCATGTCTTCAAACATTGGTCGCAACTTGTGGGACCTTTGTTTTGTCGGAGGAGGCGGCGTCGAGAGAGAGGGGCCCAGTTACATGCCCCACACTACGCACGCAACTGCATGTCTTCGAGCATGGTCGCAACAGCATGCCTTATAACTTGGTTGCAACTCTGACTTTGCCAGTTTCTTGTCCCACAATGGGCACACAACTGCATGTCTTCTTACTTGGTTGCAACTGGGGACCTTTGTTTTGTTGGAGGGAGCGGCGTCGAGAGAGATGGTCGCAATTGGGGGGGAGGGGGGTTGTCGGAGGGGGCCACATCGAGAGAGATTGGTTCAGGTGCATGTTCCACACTAGGCACACAACTCCATGTCTTCTAACTTGGTCGCAACTTGGGGAACCTTTGCTTTGTCGAAGGGGGCGACGCTGAGAGAGAGGGGCCCAGTTGCATGCCCCACACTAGGCACGCAACTGCATGTCTTCGAGCATGTCGCAACTGCATGTCTTATAACTTGGTTGCAACTCGACTTTTGCCAGTTTTATGTCCCACAATGGGCACGCAATTGCATGTCTTCTGACTTCGTCGCAACCAGGGGGCCTTTTGTTTTGTCGGAGGGGGCGGCATCGAGAGAGCCGGGGCCCAGTTGCATGTCCCACACTAGGCAAACAACTACATGTCTTCTTACATGGTTGCAATTGGGGGACCTTTGTTTTGTCGGAGGGGACGCGTCGAGAGAGATGGGTCCAGTTGCATGTCCCACACTAGGCACGCAACCGCATGTCTTCTGACTTGGTCGCAACTTGGGGGGACCTTTGTTTTGTCGGAGGTGGCGGCGTCGAGAGAGAGGGGCCCAGTTGCATGCCCCACACTAGACGCGCAACTGCATGTCTTCAAGCATGGTCGCAACTACATGTCTTATAACTTGGTTGCAACTCCGACTTTGCCAGTTTCATGTCCCACAATATCATGACAAATGTAAAGAAGTGCTTCATTTTCTTTTTCTTTTTAGTGTACATGGAACTGAAAATGAAAATAAAAGAAAAACACAAACAAAAGAAAAATAATAAAAGGAAACAAGCAAAAACGAACAAAAAAACTAGACATGGGAAAATCGTACAAAGACCTAACGGTAGGCTAGTGGTGCGCTTCAAGAAGAATTAGCGCCCAGAAAAATCACGAGGCAATTGAAAATCTGCACATTTTTGTCTCTATCACGGGCTTGTACTTTTTTGTTCAACACCCTTCCATGTGTGTGTATAAAACAAATTAACAAGGGAATTTCCCAGTCCAAATAAACAAAAACAAACAAACAAACAAAGGGAACAAGGAAAGCCCACAAATCAGGCTGATACAGCCCATCAGACGTAAGCCAAGAAATGGGCCTAATCTACTTTAGGTGACATCAGCTGACGAAGTCTCAGTCGACTGAGACCTAGACAGACCCTTTGAAAGACCTGAAAAATCGAAATCATTGATTGTGACAGTATCTTTTCCGAGACCCAGATTCAGTAGAATGCAATGTTATGATCAAATCGGGGGACCTAGTTATGGTGGTTAAGGAAAGAAGGGATAAGGAGCGTGCAATAGGCAGAAGAGCATTAGTTTCAAGCGAAATTTGTCAGACAGCAGCTAATATGTCATGGAACAACATTTCTTCAGAACCGTGGACATGAAGGAGAAGCTTGGTATGGTGCAAAACTGTCGATCCTAATAAGTTTCTAAACGTTGAGGAGTCTGCCTGCCACAAAGATACAGTTGAATTTAAAATCTGAAAACGCGCTCGAGCATTTCCTGTTTGAATACACGCCATACATACATCAAGTGGCCTGCTGGCATGAGTGAAATCACCAAGGTTCCCACAGTCAAATAGGCATGGAGTCTGCTAAAAAAGGGACAGACATTGGAACTGCTAGAACAAAAGGCTTGGAGTCATATAGAGGAGCAATGGAGCAACAGGGTGCAGGAGCAATGGAGCATGCTGCATGCATGGCCATATCATGCATATCCCGGTCGATCGATCGATCGATCGGCTAGTGCGGTGCGTGCGTGCGCGCGCGAGTGCCCTCCTTTAAGCGTGCCCGCTTTCTCTGACGAGCCGTCTATTCAGTCGCCGTCCGCCACTGAAAGGCGTCAGTGTCGCGTATGTGCAATGCAGTGCAGCGGGGCAGCTTTAAGTGTGGAGTATGTAGCGTGGAGTCACTCTCGCGGAGGGGGAATCGTCCCCTGGTGTCTGCCGGAAACAGGGGTTTGTGTCGCGGCTCCGCCGTTGATCTCGGGCTCGACGGCGCCGGTTGGTTTAGAACAGGGGCTGGCGATGAAATTTCTGCGCGGACAGGGCCTGTCGTCCGCAGTACGTGTTCTAATCAACGGTCAGTAGACGTGAGAGAGATGTCCCCTTGTTGCTACCATGCTGTCATTCTTCGTTGAACATCTGTCGCTTGAGCTGAGAATGAGACTGGTGAGGGGTGACCATGTGAAGATGTTTTTTCAGTTTTTTAAAGGGTTATTAAATGATGTACTTTATTGCTCAAAGTTCAGAGGCATTGTTACAGATTCCTGGCGCTCCATAAGCCAAACATGTCTACCTTGAACACACACACACACACATGTACTGGTTTTTTTCTTCTTCTGTTGAGCGGCACACATGTGCTGGTGAAGTGGAAAGTTTAGAGACACTCAGCAGGCTACCGGAAAGCCCAATCGCTTACCAGCCGTCCGTGCTAGGCCCGAGCCCTCCTCGACCCAGCAAGCAGTACCATGTCATAAAAGCCCGTATGCAATTCACAGTTTCATCAATTCCTATTTAGATGAAACAAAGGTCATGGTGCCAAACAAAGGGAGTAGAAGCAGCACAAGGGTGCGGCCAACTGGCTGGATTGCACCGCCGGAGAACTTCTCTGAGATCAACGTAGATGCTACAGTACATCGTCAAGGGCATGTTGGAGCTGTGGGGGCTTATCTGTCGTGACCGAGCGGGGGTATTTCTTGGAGCATCTGCTATGGTGTACAACAATGGCGATCCGGCTACTTTGGAGGCGATGGCCATTCGTGAGAGGTTGGACCTGGCTACAGATTTGCATATCCAGCAGATACAACTCGCATCAGATTACAAGGGAGTGGTTGAAGAAACTCAGAGTGGAAGTGGAGCTACTTACGGGGCAATCATCAAGGAGATCAAGCAACAGCAATCTACTTTTATTTCTTGTAATTTAGTTAATGAATTTAGGAGCTCAAATGTTGAGACTCACAACTTCGCGAGACATGCTTTAACCTTGGGTCCTGGCTGCCCTGTCTGGTTTGGCCAGCCCGTGGGGATTCCGTTCGTCTTTGTAAACACTGTGACGGTTTGAAATAAAAGTCTCGCGAGGTTGTCTAAAAAAAATGTGTACACACGCACATCCAGCCAGTGAAGCAGAGAAAAAAGAGACAAAGTACAGCCGCATGCTCCGAGCTCCAACTACGGTGACCGGCTGGATCGGAGGGGATGGTGGCAGGCAGAGGAGCGCATGTGGCGACGCCGTGCAAAGCCGCGCGCACAATGGAGCACGGCATGCACTGTGCCTCTGCATGTTCCTTCCTGTTCATTATTGGTGGTCCAGTCCGGTGCAGAGCCTCGAGCGAGACTCCAGCCAGCCAGAGCGCCACGCCGATCCATCGCGCGCGCTGGCCGAGACAGGCCACATGCGCTGCCATGCCGGTGCCGCTGCCACTGCCACACAAGGCGAGCTTTAGGTTTAGCTCGATCGATCGCCTGCACGGCACGGCCACCACGGCCGTCGTTCAGGCAGGCAAGCGCCCGGCCGGCCGGCCGTACGCGTCGCATGCATGCAGATGCGTGCATGAGATTTGCACTGGTGGGTGGTAGGATACGTACGGGACTACGGAGCCAGACCCACGCACCAATTATTCATGCAGCTTTAGGTCGTTCGCAGTCGCGGGGCGGTTCATCCATGTGATGGGAAAACGAAACCGACCGAGAGCTAGCAGGGGAGGGGAAACCTTCATGGCCGATGGTCATCCATCTCGATGGGTTCCTCCTAGTAGCTCGGCTTTTGCAAGCCACGTTCGCTTTGCCATTTTGGTGCGTCGCGCGCCGACGAGCCGTGTCCCGTCCTGTCTCCCATGTGCTCCATCGCCTGCCGGCCTGCCCGTATGATGCCGGGGTCGATGTGATTGTCTGACACGACACAAGAGTTTCTTTTAACTGTATATATATAGTCTGTTCAATATTAATTTGCTGGGAAGGAGCACAAGAGAAATAGAGTGTGTACTACGTGGCTCGCTGGAGACTACGTATATTACCTGATGGTCTAACGGAGGCGTGCGCTTTAAGACTACCCACAATGGGAGTAACATTGATAGTAACATCACACATATCTAGGTTAAATAGATTATGTGGCATGTAATAAATGAAAAAAGAGATGAAAATGGTAACATAGCTAGTTAGACTACCCACAGTGGGAGTAACATAGGTAGTAACATCACACATATCTAGATAAAATAGATGATGTGGCAAGCAATAAATGAAGAAATGGAGGGAAGTGGTAACATAGCTAGTTACTAGTAGTATGAGTAACATCACACATATCAAGGCAAAATGAGTCTATAGCCTAATAAATAAAGTGTTGCATGTTACCACACATATGTTACTCCCCACTATAGAGGTAGTAACATACTCCCTCCTTTCTGGTTTATAGGGCTTATCTCAAAATTTTAGTTTTTTCATTTTATAAGGCTCAATTTGGTTGTTTCCCATCACATGTTCAGATTTCAAGGTGCATTAAATCATTGCATGCAAGTACTAAGAGAAAATTGACCAATGCATATAATTTATGAAGCATGCATTGCAATTAATGCATTGGTAAACATACTTTTTTGAGGAAAACAAGAGTATTAATTGGGTGCTTTTGCAAACTACAAAAAGTATTCCACCACTCACCATCTACCTTGGTTGGTGAGATTTTTGAATTGAGCCTTATAAACCGGAAAGGAGGGAGTAGACTAGTAACATGTGCATGTTACTAGTTTATGTTACTACCCATTGTGGCCAGTCTTATTACTAGTATGAGTAACATCACACATATCAAGGCAAGGTGTGTCTCTAACCTAATAAATGAAGTAATTCATGTTACCACACATATGTTACTCCCCACTATAGAGGTAGTAACATAGACTAGTAACATGCATGTTACTATTCTATGTTACTACCCATTGTGGCTAGTCTAATTATTTCTCAATGATGCGGATGCGGTGACTCATGATGGGCATGCGCGCGCGGTGGCTGTCATTTCTCGGGTGATCTCGGAATCACCGCCAGCCGCGGCTGCATGTGCATGCGACGGCGACGGCGTGAGCTGTCCGTGTCCCCACCGGAAGGGGGCAATTGCATTTTTGCCCCTAGTTGGAACCTACCCATGGGTTTTGCCCTTACTTTTTGACTCTGCTAAGTTTTGCCCTTAGATTTTCCCCCGAGGTCACCCGAATGCCCTTTGACCATTTGACCAATACTTTGAAAATTCATATGAACTCGGAAAAATGCAAAGAAGATATCAAAATGTTCAGACAAACATTACCTTTATGTGCATATCATTTACATTAAGGACAAAAGTATCGTTTAAACTACCAAAGGTTAATAATGTTATTAACATTATTAAAAATAAAAAGGGCATACAAAAACTTTTTTCAAGAATAAAAATTACATGCAAATGTAGGTGATGTTTTCTGAACATCCAGATATCTTTTTGTATTTTTCCTGAGTTCATATCAACTTTTTATGAATATTCAAATGACTTTGACCATTATTTTGAAACTTCATAACGAGTTGATATGAACTCCGAAAAATGCAAATAAGATATCAGAATGTTTAGAAAACGTCACCTACATTTGCATGTAATTTTTTTATACCTTTTTATTTTTAATAATGTTAAAAACATTAATAAACTTAGGTAGCTTAAAAGGTACTTTTTTCCTGAATGCAAATGACATACACATAAAGGTAATGTTTATCTAAACATTTTGATATCTTATTTGCATTTTTATGAGTTCATATCAATTTGTTATGAATTTTCAAAGTATTGGTCAAACAGCCAAAGGGCATTCGGGCGACCTCGGAGGAAAATCTAAGGGCAAAACTGAGCAGAGTCGAAATGTAAGGGCAAAACCCGTGGGTAGGTTCCAACTAGGGGCAAAAATGCATTTGTCCCCACCGGAAGCAGCATATGCATGCAGTGGCTCTGAGGCTGAGTTTGGTCTGACCCCGATCAGGCTCCGTGTCCGACGACCCGCGCATGAATCCAACCCAATTCCAAAGCCCCCGCCCGGTTGCTGCCCATTTGCATTCTTCTCCACACCTCCAGTAGGTGCTACAAGGCGGTATACTGATGCCGCCCAGCCACAGGCATTCAGATTCAGGAATTAAGACGTGTGGCTCCCTTTCTCTTGGAGCCGTCGTGGCCAGGACCCGCTCCCTTCAAAATGGCGAGCTACGGCTTCTATGAGAGATTATTTGCACCTAATTTGCTCATTTCGATCTTTAGATTAACTTATCACCGTCGGACCGAAAGGAAAACCAAACTAGTCGACCCAACTGTTTGGTGATTACACAATTATCTGATCGCCTGCTCTCATCCGAGAGTGAGCGCTAGCTGCTATACTAGTTGGACTTGCATGCTCATTCATACGACCAGGCCGAGGATATACAGAGGGAGTAGTATATAAATAGGAAGAAGGCCTCCTATGTTATATGTGTAAAATGATATGGGAAGCGTAAGAACCCTTTGTCTCGGGCCGCATGTATATATTAAGCGAAAGCCTTGGCATACAAGTTACAGAGAAAGAGATCGAGAGATCGACCAGGAAGGTCGTTACAGAGAGATCGGGGAGAAGAAGAGATAGAGATGAGGTACAGAATTTAAACAAACTCCTAACCCTATACATCTCCTATACGTCTATTCCAACACTCCCCGTCAATCTGAACCTCAAGAAGCTTTGCTAAGGTTAAGATTGTACTTAAATTCATTCAACCTTCTCTCGGTAAGAGGCTTCGTAAACCCATCTGCAAGTTGATCTCCTGTGGGAATAAACCGAATCTCAAGAAGCTTCTGAGCTACTCTTTCTCTGACAAAATGAAAGTCAACTTCAATGTGTTTTGTCCGTGCATGAAAAACAGGATTTGCTGAGAGATAAGTTGCACCAATATTGTCACACCATAACCTCGCAGCCTGTGGAGCCTTAATTCCAAGCTCTTAGAGTAATGTCTGTATCCACATCACTTCAGCTGTAGCATTAGCCACGGCCTTATATTCAGCCTCTGTGCTTGACCTAGAAATAGTGACCTGTTTTCTTGCGCTCCATGACACAAGATTAGTTCCCAGAAACACAGCAAAACCACCTGTAGACTTTCTATCATCAGCACATCCTGCCCAGTCAGCATCAGAGTATGCAGTAACAAGCATAAAAGAGGAAATGGTAATTTCAAGTCCAAGACCTTCTGAGAACTTGAGATACCTTAGAATTCTTTTAACTGCAGTCCAATGAGTAGTTCTAGGTGCATGTAAATACTGGCATACCTTGTTTACTGAATAAGACATATCAGGACATGTGAGTGTTAAATACTGCAAAGCACCTACAACACTCCTATAATTTGTTGCATCCTCTGGTCCAAGAACTTCTCCACTTTCCCCTGTAAGCTTTTCTGAGGTAGAAATTGGTGCATTGACTAGCTTAAAATTCTCCAATCCTACTCTCCTGAGAATATCAGTTGTATATTTTCATGTGAGAGAAGTATGCCATCTTTAACTTGCTTTACCTCTATACCAAGAAAATAGTGAAGATCACCCAAGTCCTTGAGAGCAAATTCCAACTTGAGATCCTTAAGCAGGCAAGTAGTGGCATCTGAACTTGAACTAGCAACAATTATATCATCAACATAAACAAGCACAAAGATAGTGACATTGCCTTTATTAAAGAAGAACAATGAGGTATCTGCCTTGGATGGTATGAACCCAAGATGTTGCAACTGCATACTCAATCTGGAATACCAGGCTCTTGGGGCCTGCTTCAAACCATACAAAGCTTTATCCAACTTACAGACATGTCGTGGTGTGCTGGGATTCTCATAACCTGGTGGTTGCCGCATGAACACTTCTTCCTCAAGAACACCATGAAGAAACGTGTTCTGAATATCTAGCTGTCTTAGACTCCATCCTTTGGAAATAGCACTAGAGAAGACAAGACGAATAGTAGTTGACTTAACAACATGACTAAAGGTATCTTCATAATCAATCCCAAACCTCTGTTTAAATCCTTTGGCAACTAATCTAGCCTTATATCTGTCTATGCTTACATTAGACTTCCTTTTTATCTTATATACCCATTTACAATCAATAACATTGTCTCCATACTTTGGTGGAACCAAGTGCCAAGTCTTATTTTTCATAAGTGCATTATATTCATTGTCCATAGATTCCTTCCAATCCTTATTAGCAAGAGTGTCATGCAAATGAATTGGTTCACTAGTAGTGGTCAGAAAGGCACGTTTGATTTTGTCATACCTTATCGTACCATCATTGTACTGTTTTTCCTTGACAATACCTGACCGAGACCGTGTTTGCCAAAGAGAAGATGTAGGGGGCACAGGAGCAGCCGCTGCCACAGACGATCCGGCCAGATCCCGATCCGATGCGGGCGACAACCCAGCCGGCTCCTGATCCATGGCGGATCCATGCACTAAATCAGCCGAGGGACCGGGCGCGCACCCGCGACCAGCCGCTGTGGGGTCAGGCGCACCCACGGTCGGGCGCTGAGGAGGCCCGCGCAGACTTGGCGACGGGTGACTCGTCCCTCCTGCACATGGGCTAGCAGGCGGCTCGGTGCGTGGAGACGTGGCACGAGGTGATGTGGCGGGACCGACACGAGGCGATGCTGCGGGACCGGTGGGCGCCACCCGGTCGGCGCGGTCGGCCACCAGGCCGCATGAGTCCAACCGCACGGGGGGATCCTCCTGGGATCGCGCGCCGCCAGAGGCAGTAGGCTGGACGGGCGAATCCGCCTGGGATCACGCGCTGTCAGCCGGATTAGCAGCAGTTTCCGTGCCCACCTTGTTTGTTTCCTCACACATAAAATGACAACACGAATTAGCACAAACATCAATAGAATCAGAATTTCCTTGGGATTTTTGTACATGATCAAGTTCAGGTAATTCACCCCCGTGATCAGGTAGTGTGGCAGAGTCTGAAAGGTGCAATTTCTGCACGAAGCAAGGCTCCCACATTTGGGTGTAATTTGGCAAAAGGAAAGAGAGTCTCATCAAAAACAACATCACGAGAAATATAGATGCGTCCAGTAGAGATTTCAAGGCACTTATAACCTTTAGGAAGATTAGTATAGCCAAGAAATACACATTGAGTGGATCTAAACTCAAGCTTATGGTGATTGTATGGACGCAAATTGGGATAGCAAGCACACCCAAATATTTTAAGATAGTTGCAATAAGGTTTTTGATGATAGAGACGCTCTAATGGAGTAGAGTTGCCAATTACTTTGCTAGGAAGCCTATTAATGAGGTAAGTGGCGGTAATAAATGCTTCATCCTAGTACTTAAGAGGCATGGAAGCATGAGCTAAAAGAGAAAGGCCAACTTCAACAATGTGGCGATGTTTGCGCTCAGCGGAGCCATTCTGTTGATGAGCATGATGACAAGATACATGATGGGCTATCCCAATGCTACGGAAAAAAGAGTTGAGTTTCTCATACTCCCCTCCCCAGTCACTTTGGACTGAAAGGATTTTTCTATCAAATTGTCGCTCAAAAAGTTTCTAAAATTCTTGGAAGATAGAGAAAACCTCATATTTATATCGAAGCAAATATATCCAAGTGAACTTGCTATAATCATCGATAAAACTGACATAATATTTTTTTCTACCAAAAGAATCTCGGGCATGACCCCATACATCACTGAAAATAAGTTCTAATGGCGCATGAGACACACTAGTTGACTTGGGATAAGGAAGCTGCTGGCTCTTGGCACATTGACAAGCTTCACAAACAGACTCACAAATTGGACTATGAGACAAAGAAAGATTGTCTTTATTGACTACTTGTTTGACAATGATCGAAGATGGATGCCCTAATCGTTGATGCCACCATGCCAAAGAAAGCTTGATGACGGAGTAGACTTAACGACGCTTGCGACCTAGTGCTCCGGATGGAATGGGGTAGAGCCCTCCAACGCATCTACCGTGATGAAGGAGTTCCCTCGTTGCCCGATCCTTAATGAAAAAAATAACGAGGGTGAGTTTCAAAGAAGACATTATTATCGGTGGCTAAACGAGACATGGATGCGGTTCTTGTCAGCTCGTGGAACATGAAGCACATTTCTAAGAATGAGATCACGTTTAAGTGTAGGGGAATTAATAGAACCTTGACCGATGTGACGAATATCCATACCTCCACCGCTGGCGGTGTGAATCTGGTCGTTGCCATGGTACCGCTCATGAAGGGCTAGCTGCTCGAGCTCATTGGTCACGTGGTCCGTAGCGCCAGAGTCAACATACCAGACACCGTCACCGCCCTGTTCACGCATGGCAGCAGCAACATGGTGGGCGTCGGGCACGTAGTCCTCGTCGAACCGATGCCATCAGTCAATCACCTCGTGGCCAGACTTTTTGCAAAGCTGGCAGCGAGGGCGACCACGGGAAGGAGGGCGACGGCCGTTGTTGTAGTTGAAGCCGCCGCCGCCACTGGTGTTGTAGCCGCCCCCGCCGTTGGAGCCAGATCCCCAACCAGAGCGAGCGCCATCGCCCTGAGGAGCGCCGCGTCCATGCCCACCGCCGCGTTTCCCCTGGTGACCGCGCCCACGGCCGCGACCACGGGAGGCAGAGTTGACGGAGGATTGTCGAAGGTCGCCGCCATGGAGGAGGGTGAGGCGGGCATCAAAACTGAGCAGCTGCCTGTAGAGCTCCTGGACGGTGATGGGCTCCACCCTGGCGGCGAGCGCAGAGACCACCGGGTTGTACTCCATGTCCAGGCCGGCGAGAATTTTGGAGACGATCTTCGGATCAGAGAGCACCGCAGCAATGCTTGCGACTTCATCGGTGAGGTTTTTGATCTTACCAAGGTAGTCAGCCATGGACACATTACCTTTCTTGAGGTTGGTGAGCTCGATGCGAGTGTTGATCGCTTGGGCTTGGCTCTGAGCAGCGAACATGGTGTGGATGGTGCGCCACACCTCGGCCGGCGTCTGGAGCATGGCGACCTGGGCAAGAATCTCACGAGAAAAAAAACCCATCAAGTTTCCTTGAAGTTGTTGCTGTTGTGCATACCAGAGGGATCTCGCAAAGTTGACGACTTGTTCTTCTTTGCCGTCCTTGGTGGTGGTGAGAGTGGCCGGCGGTGGCAGGTTCTCCTCGTCGAGGTGGTGCTCCATCTATGCGCCTCTGATCTGCGGGAGCACGATGGCCTTCCAGAGCAGGAAGTTGCCCCTCGTAAGCTTCTCTTGTGGTGGCGGTCCGAGGGAGGTGGTGTTGGTGGAGGTGGAAGATGAGGTGGTGGTGAGCGCACCCATGGTGCTTGGCGTCATGGCAGCAACGGTGGTGAACATGATCTCGGTCGCGGAGGTAGCTAGATGCAATCTCTTTCGATCTAATGAGGAAGAGGCTCTGTTACCATATTGAATTCATGCACCAACCGGTTGCTCCAAAATTCCGAACTAATGGAGAAAGGTGAGCAATATATTTTAACAATATATGATTAACATTTTCGTCCAACGGTACAATGGTCAGATTGATCAATCACCTAATTCTGGCTTCCGAGCTACATGGATGAATGAACAAGGGCAAGTGCGCAGCGTGCGTGCGATGCCTACTGGCTAGTAGTACCATGATTGCATATTTGTTACTCTAGCATGCATCTCAACGGTTCTTGTTCATCGCGTTCGTGTTGTACTCCTTCTGTTTCAAAATATAGTGCGTCATCGGTTCCCGTGCTTCAACTTTGACCATAAATTTAATCAACAAGGCCGACTACAGTGGGAGCAAAATTTATATCAATGAATTCGTATTCAAAAGAACTTTTTAATTATATAATTTTTGCTCCCACCGCAGTCGGTCTTGTTGGTTAAATATGGTCAAAGTTGAACCTCGAGAAGCGTGGCCACACTATATTTTGAAACGGAGGGAGTATGCTTAATTTATTCATTTGGAGACGATGTTTGCTTTGTTAATACTAGACAAAACTGTAGACCGGGTTGCAGAACACAAACACATATAGGTACGTCCATCTCGAGGAAAAACAAAGGATAAAGTTTGGACATATCCAACATGAACCCTTAAAACGTACACCACAAATGTCCGCAGGCAGGATAGAGGAGGGAGTCATCTAATGTTTATTTCAAAAAAATCTTCATTTGTTCGTTTGGAGAGAGAGATGAGTGAGGGGTATCATATGGTCGCTTTTGGTTGAACATGTATGTGTGATGTGCAGTTGTGGGAAGAGAGAAGAAAGAGCAGGACAATGTGCTTGCTTTTGGTTGGACATGTCGATGTCCGAACTCCTGCAAAGCTAGGGCAAGTTTGCTTTCAATATATGAAAAACATACATGCACATTGATCCGCAGACATTTTAGGTAAAAGATTACTATAATCCTTTTCCTCAAAAAACTCACAAGCACTGTGGCATGAGGGTGGGGATATGCTGCAGCTCATCGTGCGACGCAGTGTCCACATTCTCGTCGCGGCGGCCATCAGGGTAATTCGCCCGTACGTACGTGCCACCACCGCATGGCCTAGCCAACAAGTAAGTCGTGGGCGCTTAAATGCTCAAAGGCGACGATGGAAATCGAACACCGCCGATGGCTTTGTCTCCGAGCACGAGGCCCGCCTGCAAACGTAGCGCGAGCACGCTGCAACCTAGGATCGTGCCGCCAGAATCACGATGACTTAGGCGGTGATTATGGTGCGACGAGAGGATGAAGGATCGACAACTTTGAGATATGCCTCCGGTTCATTAGGTACCCCCTCCGTTCACGAATATAAGATGTTTTGGATATTTCAATTGAAGGAAATATGCCCTAGAGGCAATAATAAAGTTGTTATTTATATTTCCTTATATCCTGATAAATGTTTATTATTCATGCTAGAATTGTATTACCCAGAAACTTGATACATTTGTCAATACATAGACAAAACAAAGTGTCCCTAGTATGCCTCTACTAAATTAGCTCGTTAGTCAAAGATAGTTTCCTAGCCATAGACATGTATTGTCATTTGATGAACGGGATCACATCATTAGAGAATGATGTGATGGACAAGACCCATCCGTTAGCTTAGCACTATGATCGTTTAGTTTATTGCTATTGCTTTCTTCATGACTTATACATGTTCCTCTAACTATGAGATTATGCAACTCCCGAATACCGGAGGAACACTTAGTGTGCTATCAAACGTCACGACGTAACTGGGTGATTATAAAGATGCTCTACAGATGTCTCCGATGGTGTTTGTTGAGTTGGCATAGATCGAGATTAGGATTTGTCACTCCGATTGTCGGAGAAGTATCTCTGAGCCCTCTCGGTAATGCACATCACTATAAGCCTTGCAAGCAATGTGACTAATGAGTTAGTTGCGGGATGATGCATTATGGAACAAGTAAAGAGACTTGACGGTAACGAGATTGAACTAGGTATGGTGATACCGATGATCGAATCTCGGGCAAGTAACATACCGATGACAAAGGGAACAACGTATGTTGTTATGCGGTTTGACCGATAAAGATCTTCGCAGAATATTCAGGAGCCAATATGAGCATCCAGGTTCCGCTATTGGTTATTGACCGGAGATGTGTCTCGGTCATGTCTACATAGTTCTCAAACCCGTAGGGTCCGCACGCTTAATGTTCGATGACGATTCGTATTATGAGTTTATGTGATTTGATGTACGGAAGGTTGTTCGAAGTCCCGGATGAGATCACGGACATGACGAGGAGTCTCGAAATGGTCGAGACAGAAAGACTAATATATTGGACCATGTTATTCGGACACCGGAAGTGTTCCGGATAGTTTCGGGTAAAACCGGAGTGCCGGAGGGGTTACCGGAACCCCCAGGGGGAACTAATGGGCCACCATGGGCCCTATTGGAGAGAGAGGAGGGCAGCCAGGGCAGGCCGCGCCCACCCCCTTGGAGTCTGAATTGGACAAGAGAAGGGGGGGCGGCGCCCCTGATAATCCCCAAGTGCAGGGAATCATCATAGCAATTCCCAAAGGTGGAAGTGATAAGTATGGAGTGTCGAACCCACAAGGAGCTAAAGGTAAGATCAATATTCTCTCAAGTCCTATCTGCCACTAATACGACTTTACGTATACCGAACGTTTGCTTCCAACTAGAAACGAGAAATAAAACTACGTTGTGGGTATGAAGAGGATAACTTTGCATGATATCAGAGAGCTAAAACATAAAAGTAGGTTCTGTTATCATAAAGTTAGAATATATTACTTAATATTATAAATAGCGAGTGTGGAATAATGATGGGTCGGTGTGTGGAATTATCCTAGGCAATCGTTAACAAGACCGGTAGTCGTCATTGCAATTTCATATGAGGGAGAGGCATAAGCTAACATACTTTCTCTTCTTGGATCATATGCACTTATGATTGGAACTCTAGCAAGCAAGGTAAAACCCAACCATAGCATTAACATATCAAGTCCCTTTTATCCCATATGCCACAACCCCCTTACTCGGGTTTGCTTCTGTCGCTCAAACAACCCACTATAAGCGAATCATGAACGTATTGCAACACCCTACAGCGGGAATCCCTCACGCTTGCACGACACGGAGGGCACCATAGGACAGCACCAAAATAAATCATACAACTCGTACCAATCTAGATCATCAATCAACCCAAAGACAAAGGATATCTACTCAAAACATCATAGGCTGGCAACACATCATTGGATCATAATATGTGGCATAAAGCACCATGTTCAAGTAGGGATTACAGCGGGGTTCGGGAGAGTGGACCGCGTAAAATAGATGAGGATGGTGATGATGATGGTGATGTTGATGAAGACGATCACCGCGGCGATGATTCCCCTCCCGATGGCACTCCGGCGCCACCGAGAGAGAGGAGGAGAGGTTCTCCCGCTTGTGCTTCCTCCTCCATGGCCTCCCCCCTAGATGGGGAGAGGTTCTCCCTCTGGTCCTCGGCCTTCATGGCGATGATGGCCCCTCCGGGATCCTCCTCCATGGCCTCCGGTGATGATAGCCCCCTCCGGCAGGGTGCCAGAGAGGGCCTAGATTGATTTCTCGTGGCTACAGAGGCTTGTGTCGGCGGAACTTCCGATCTAGGTTATTTTCCGGGGGTTTCTGTATTTATAGGAATTTTTGGCATTGGTTTCACGTCAAGGGGGTCTCCGAGTCGTCCACGAGGCAGGGGCCCACGCCCAGGGGGGGTGGGCGCGCCCCCACCCTCGTGGACAGCCCGGGACTCTTCTGGCCCAACTCTTTTACTCCAGGGGCTTCTTTTGGTCCATAAAAAATCATCAAAAATTGGCACATCAATTGGACTCCGTTTGGTATTCCTTTTCTGTAAAACTCAAAGACAAGGGAAAAAACAGAAACTGGCACTGGACTCTAGGTTAATAGGTTAGTCCCAAAAATCATACAAAATAGCATATAAATGCATATAAAACATCTAACATGGATAATATAATAGCATGAATACTTCATAAATTATAGATACGTTGGAGACGTATCAGCATCCCCAAGCTTAATTCCCGCTCATCCTCGAGTAGGTAAATGATAAAAGAAATAATTGATGAAGTGTGAATGCTAGCAGGTGCACAAGTTTGCTCAATGATAATTTCAATCACCTTTTCTAGCATCATTATATGTCATAACAGTAGCTCATCTCATAAAACTTTTCATGATCAGGTAACAAGCTATTCACATGTTAAAGTATAGATCAACTTTCTTGAAAACTAACAAACAGTGCTCTTAGTCATCAAATAATTGCAATTCATCTTATTTTCGGGAAGGGTCTATGTAAGAGCTTTGATTCAGCAAACTCCACATACTCAACTATCATTTAATCTTTCACAATTGCTAACACTCACGTGATATTTATGGGTTCGAAGTTTTAATGGACACAGAGAAAGATAGGGGCTTATAGATTCGCCTCCCAACCTTTTACCTCAAGGGTAATGTCAACAATAATAGTTCATGATAACTTACATCCAATCGGATATATATATCAGGATCTTTCCAACACAATGTGCTTGCCAAAGGATAAAATGTAAAAAGAAAAGGTGAAGAACACCATGACTCTTGCATAAGGTAGAAGATAAAAGTAAAAGAGAGGCCCTTCGCAGAGGGAAGCAGAGGTTGTCATGTGCTTTTAAGGTTGGATGCACAAAATCCTAATGCAAAAGAATGTCACTTTATATCGCCTCTTGTGATAAAGACCTTTATTATGCAGTCCGTCGCTTTTATTTCTTCCCTATCACAAGTTCGTATAAAGCTGATTTTCTTCGCACTAATAGATCATACATATTTAGAGAGCAATTTTTATTGCATGCACCGATGACAACTTACTTGAAGGATCTTACTCAATCCTTAGGTAGGTATGGTGGACTCTCATGGTAAAACTGGTTTAAGGGATGTTTGGAAGCACAAGTAGTATTTCTACTTGGTGCAAAGAATTTGGCTAGCATGAGAGGGAAAGGCAAGCCCAACATGTTGGATGATCCAAGACAATATAACGTTTCGGATATAGGAAAACATAACCCATTAAGTTGTCTTCCTTGTCCAACATCAACCTTTTAGCATGTCATATTTTAATGAGTGCTCACAATTACAAAAGATGTCCAAGATAATATATTTATAGGTGAAATCTCTCTTCCTTCAATATTCTTTCATGAATTGTTCAAGTGACCAATTCTACTTTTGTTAACTTTCAATAAGTTTACTACCTATACTTATTCTTTGTGAAGTCATTACTCCCCACGGTATAAGCATATGAAACATATGTAAATTCAGATTTATGATATTCAATTCATTCAACCATTTACTCATAGGATATATGTGAAGCACGTGAGTAAATGACAAACTAGTCCAAAAAGATATAGGTGAAGAACACTAAGTAGTCAAATGATTAACTAGCCATGGGAGGATTCTTTTTATTCAAGATTTCAGATCCAATGATTTTATTCAAATAGCAAGTAAAATTTAAAATACGCTCCAAGCAAAACACATATCATGTGACTAATAAAAATATAGTGCCGAGTAAGGTATACCGATAGTTTTGAAGACGAAAGAGGGGATGCCTTCCGGGGCATCCCCAAGCTTAGGCGCTTGATGAAGGAAATATGCCCTATAGGCAATAATAAAGTTATTATTTATTTCCTTATATCATGATAAATGTTTATTATTCATGCTAGAATTGTATTAACCGGAAACATAATACTTGTGTGAATACATAGACAAACAGAGTGTCACTAGTATGCCTCTACTTGACTAGCTCGTTGATCAAAGATGGTTATGTTTCCTAGCCATAGACATGAGTTGTCATTTGATTAATGGGATCACATCATTAGGAGAATGATGTGATTGACTTGACCCATTCCGTTAGCTTAGCACTCGATCGTTTAGTATGTTGCTATTGCTTTCTTCATGACTTATACATGTTCCTATGACTATGAGATTATGCAACTCCCGTTTACCGGAGGAACACTTTGTGTGCTACCAAACGTCACAACGTAACTGGGTGATTATAAAGGTGCTCTACAGGTGTCTCCAAAGGTACTTGTTGGGTTGGCGTATTTCGAGATTAGGATTTGTCACTCCGATTGTCGGAGAGGTATCTCTGGGCCCACTCAGTAATACACATCACTATAAGCCTTGCAAGCATTGTAACTAATGAGTTAGTTGCGGGATGATGTATTACGGAACGAGTAAAGAGACTTGCCAGTAACGAGATTGAACTAGGTATCGAGATACCGACGATCGAATCTCGGGCAAGTAACATACCGATGACAAAGGGAACAACGTATGTTGTTATGCGGTCTGACCGATAAAGATCTTCGTAGAATATGTGGGAACCAATATGAGCATCCAGGTTCCGCTATTGGTTATTGACCGGAGAGGTGTCTCGGTCATGTCTACATAGTTCTCGAACCCGTAGGGTCCGCACGCTTAACGTTACGATGACAGTTATATTATGAGTTTATATGTTTTGATGTACCGAAGGTTGTTCGGAGTCCCGGATGTGATCACGGACATGACGAGGAGTCTCGAAATGGTCGAGACATAAAGATTGATATATTGGAAGCCTATGTTTGGATATCGGAAGTGTTCCGGGTGAAATCGGGATTTTTCCGGAGTACCGGGAGGTTACCGGACCCCCCCGGTAACTTAATGGGCCTTAGTGGGCCTAGGTGGAAGAGAGGAGAGGAGGCCAGGGCAGGGCCGCATGCCCCTCCCCCCAGTCCGTATAGGACAAGGAGAGGGGGCGGCGCCCCCCCTTCCTCCCCTCCACCTCTTCCCCCTCTCTCTCCTAGTCCAACATGGAAAAGGGGGGGAGTCCTACTCCCGGTAGGAGTAGGACTCCTCCTGGCGCGCCTCTCCCCTTGGCCGGCCGAACCCCCCCGTGCTCCTTTATATACGGGGGCAGGGGGGCTCCTCTAGACACACAATTGATCAATGATCTCTTAGCCGTGTGCGGTGCCCCCCTCCACCATATTACACCTCGATAATATCGTAGCGGTGCTTAGGCGAAGCCCTGCGTCGGTAGAACATCATCATTGTCACCACGCCGTCGTGCTGACGAAACTCTCCTCAACACTCGGCTGGATCGGAGTTCGAGGGACGTCATCGAGCTGAACGTGTGCTGAACTCGGAGGTGCCGTACGTTCGGTACTTGATCGGTCGGATCGTGAAGACGTACGACTACATCAACCGCGTTGTGTTAACGCTTCCGCTTTCGGTCTACGAGGGTACGTGGACAACACTCTCCCCTCTCGTTGCTATGCATCACCATGATCTTGCGTGTGCGTAGAATTTTTTTGAAATTACTACGTTCCCCAACAGTGGCATCCGAGCCTGGTTTTATGCGTTGATGTTATATGCACGAGTAGAACACAAGTGAGTTGTGGGCGATATAAGTCATACTGCTTACCAGCATGTCATATTTTGGTTCAGCGGTATTGTGAGATGAAGCGGCCCGGACCGACATTACGCGTACGCTTACGCGAGACTGGTTTCACCGTTGCGAGCACTCGTTGCTTAAAGGTGACTGGCGGGTGTCTGTCTCTCTCACTTTAGTTGAACCGAGTGTGGCTACGCCCGGTCCTTGCGAAGGTTAAAACAGCACCAACTTGACAAACTATCGTTGTGGTTTTGATGCGTAGGTAAGAACGGTTCTTGCTAAGCCCGTAGCAGCCACGTAAAACTTGCAACAACAAAGTAGAGGACGTCTAACTTGTTTTTGCAGGGCATGTTGTGATGTGATATGGTCAAGACATGATGCTATATTTTATTGTATGAGATGATCATGTTTTGTAACCGAGTTATCGGCAACTGGCAGGAGCCATATGGTTGTCGCTTTATTGTATGCAATGCAATCGCCATGTAATTGTTTTACTTTATCACTAAGCGGTAGCGATAGTCGTAAAAGCAATAGTTGGCGAGACGACAACGATGCTACGATGGAGATCAAGGTGTCGCGCCGGTGACGATGGTGATCATGACGGTGCTTCGGAGATGGAGATCACAAGCACAAGATGATGATGGCCATATCATATCACTTATATTGATTGCATGTGATGTTTATCTTTTATGCATCTTATCTTGCTTTGATTGACGGTAGCATTATAAGATGATCTCTCACTAAAATTTCAAGATAAAAGTGTTCTCCCTGAGTATGCACCGTTGCCAAAGTTCGTCGTGCCCAGACACCACGTGATGATCGGGTGTGATAAGCTCTACGTCCATCTACAACGGGTGCAAGCCAGTTTTGCACACGCAGAATACTCAGGTTAAACTTGACGAGCCTAGCATATGCAGATATGGCCTCGGAACACTGAGACCGAAAGGTCGAGCGTGAATCATATAGTAGATATGATCAACATAGTGATGTTCACCATTGAAAACTACTCCATTTCACGTGATGATCGGTTATGGTTTAGTTGATTTGGATCACGTAATCACTTAGATGATTAGAGGGATGTCTATCTAAGTGGGAGTTCTTAAGTAATATGATTAATAGAACTTAAATTTATCATGAACTTAGTACCTGATAGTATCTTGCTTGTCTATGTTAATTGTAGATAGATGGCCCGTGCTGTTGTTCCGTTGAATTTTAATGCGTTCCTTGAGAAAGCAAAGTTGAAAGATGATGGTAGCAATTACACGGACTGGGTCCGTAACTTGAGGATTATCCTCATTGCTGCACAGAAGAATTACGTCCTGGAAGCACCGCTGGGTGCCAGGCCTGCTGCAAGAGCAACACCAGAAGTTATGAACGTCTGGCAGAGCAAAGCTGATGACTACTCGATAGTTCAGTGTGCCATGCTTTACGGCTTAGAACCGGGTCTTCAACGACGTTTTGAACGTCATGGAGCATATGAGATGTTCCAGGAGTTGAAGTTAATATTTCAAGCAAATGCCCGGATTGAGAGATATGAAGTCTCCAATAAGTTCTACAGCTGCAAGATGGAAGAGAATAGTTCTGTCAGTGAGCATATACTCAAAATGTCTGGGTATAACAATCACTTGATTCAACTGGGAGTTAATCTTCCGGATGATAGCGTCATTGACAGAATTCTTCAATCACTGCCACCAAGCTACAAGAGCTTCGTGATGAACTATAACATGCAAGGGATGAATAAGACAATTCCCGAGCTCTTCGCAATGCTAAAGGCAGCGGAGGTAGAAATCAAAAAGGAGCATCAAGTGTTGATGGTCAATAAGACCACTAGTTTCAAGAAAAAGGGCAAAGGGAAGAAGAAGGGGAACTTCAAGAAGAACAGCAAGCAAGTTGCTGTTCAGGAGAAGAAACCCAAATCTGGACCTAAGCCTGAGACTGAGTGCTTCTACTGCAAGCAGACTGGTCACTGGAAGCGGAACTGCCCCAAGTATTTGGCGGATAAGAAGGATGGCAAGGTGAACAAAGGTATATGTGATATACATGTTATTGATGTGTACCTTACCAGAGCTCGCAGTAGCACCTGGGTATTTGATACTGGTTCTGTTGCTAATATTTGCAACTCGAAACAGGGACTACGGATTAAGCGAACACTGGCCAAGGACGAGGTGACGATGCGCGTGGGAAACGGTTCCAAAGTCGATGTGATCGCCGTCGGCACGCTACCTCTACATCTACCTTCGGGATTAATATTAGACCTAAATAATTGTTATTTGGTGCCAGCGTTGAGCATGAACATTATATCTGGATCTTGTTTGATGCGAGACGGTTATTCATTTAAATCAGAGAATAATGGTTGTTCTATTTATATGAGTAATATCTTTTATGGTCATGCACCCTTGAAGAGTGGTCTATTTTTAATGAATCTCGGTAGTAGTGACACACATATTCATAATGTCGAAGCCAAAAGATGCAGAGTTGATAATGATAGTGCAACTTATTTGTGGCACTGCCGTTTAGGTCATATCGGTGTAAAGCGCATGAAGAAACTCCATAATGATGGACTTTTGGAATCACTTGATTATGAATCACTTGGTACTTGCGAACCGTGTCTCATGGGCAAGATGACTAAAACACCGTTCTCCGGAACTATGGAGAGAGCAACTAATTTGTTGGAAATCATACATACAGATGTATGTGGTCCGATGAATATTGAGGCTCGTGGCGGATATCGTTATTTTCTCACCTTCACAGATGATTTGAGCAGATATGGGTATATCTACTTAATGAAACATAAGTCTGAAACATTTGAAAAGTTCAAAGAATTTCAGAGCGAAGTTGAAAATCATCGTAACAAGAAAATAAAGTTTCTACGATCAGATCGTGGAGGAGAATATTTGAGTTACGAGTTTGGCCTACATTTGAAACAATGCGGAATAGTTTCGCAACTCACGCCACCCGGAACACCACAACGTAATGGTGTGTCCGAACGTCGTAATCGTACTTTACTAGATATGGTGCGATCTATGATGTCTCTTACTGATTTACCGCTATCGTTTTGGGGTTATGCTTTAGAGACGGCTGCATTCACTCTAAATAGGGCACCATCGAAATCCGTTGAGACGACGCCTTATGAACTATGGTTTGGCAAGAAACCAAAGTTGTCGTTTCTTAAAGTTTGGGGTTGCGATGCTTATGTGAAGAAACTTCAACCTGATAAGCTCGAACCTAAATCGGAGAAATGTGTCTTCATAGGATACCCAAAGGAGACTGTTGGGTACACCTTCTATCACAGATCCGAAGGCAAGACATTCGTTGCTAAGAATGGATCCTTTCTAGAGAAGGAGTTTCTCTCGAAAGAAGTGAGTGGGAGGAAAGTAGAACTTGATGAGGTAACTGTACCTGCTCCCTTATTGGAAAGTAGATCATCACAGAAACCAGTTTCTGCGACACCTACACCAATTAGTGAGGAAGTTAATGATAATGATCATGAAACTTCAGATCAAGTTATTACTGAACCTCGTAGGTCAACCAGATTAAGATCCGCACCAGAGTGGTACGGTAATCCTGTTCTGGAGGTTATGTTACTAGACCATGACGAACCTACGAACTATGAAGAAGCGATGGTGAGCCCAGATTCCGCAAAATGGCTTGAGGCCATGAAATCCGAGATGGGATCCATGTATGAGAACAAAGTATGGACTTTGGTTGACTTGCCCGATGATCGGCAAGCCATTGAAAATAAATGGATCTTCAAGAAGAAGACTGACGCTGACGGTAATGTTACTGTCTATAAAGCTCGACTTGTTGCGAAAGGTTTTCGACAAGTTCAAGGGATTGACTACGATGAGACCTTCTCACCCGTAGCGATGCTCAAGTCTGTCCGAATCATGTTAGCAATTGCCGCATTTTATGATTATGAAATTTGGCAAATGGATGTCAAAACTGCATTCCTGAATGGATTTCTGGAAGAAGAGTTGTATATGATGCAACCGGAAGGTTTTGTCGATCCAAAGGGAGCTAACAAAGTGTGCAAGCTCCAGCGATCCATTTATGGACTGGTGCAAGCCTCTCGGAGTTGGAATAAACGCTTTGATAGTGTGATCAAAGCATTTGGTTTTATACAGACTTTTGGAGAAGCCTGTATTTACAAGAAAGTGAGTGGGAGCTCAGTAGCATTTCTGATATTATATGTGGATGACATATTGCTGATTGGAAATGATATAGAATTTCTGGATAGCATAAAGGGATACTTGAATAAGAGTTTTTCAATGAAAGACCTCGGTGAAGCTGCATATATATTGGGCATCAAGATCTATAGAGATAGATCAAGACGCTTAATTGGACTTTCACAAAGCACATACCTTGACAAAGTTTTGAAGAAGTTCAAAATGGATCAAGCAAAGAAAGGGTTCTTGCCTGTACTACAAGGTGTGAGATTGAGTAAGACTCAATGCCCGACCACTGCAGAAGATAGAGAGAAGATGAAAGATGTTCCCTATGCTTCAGCCATAGGCTCTATCATGTATGCAATGCTGTGTACCAGACCTGATGTGTGCCTTGCTATAAGTTTAGCAGGGAGGTACCAAAGTAATCCAGGAGTGGATCACTGGACAGCGGTCAAGAACATCCTGAAATACCTGAAAAGGACTAAGGATATGTTTCTCGTTTATGGAGGTGACAAAGAGCTCATCGTAAATGGTTACGTTGATGCAAGCTTTGACACTGATCCGGACGATTCTAAATCGCAAACCGGATACGTGTTTACATTGAACGGTGGAGCTGTCAGTTGGTGCAGTTCTAAGCAAAGTGTCGTGGCGGGATCTACGTGTGAAGCGGAGTACATAGCTGCTTCGGAAGCAGCAAATGAAGGAGTCTGGATGAAGGAGTTCATATCCGATCTAGGTGTCATACCTAGTGCATCGGGTCCAATGAAAATCTTTTGTGACAATACTGGTGCAATTGCCTTAGCAAAGGAATCCAGATTTCACAAAAGAACCAAGCACATCAAAAGACGCTTCAATTCCATCCGGGATTTAGTCCAGGTGGGAGACATAGAAATTTGCAAGATACATACGGATCTGAATGTTGCAGACCCGTTGACTAAGCCTCTTCCACGAGCAAAACATGATCAGCACCAAGACTCCATGGGTGTAAGAATCATTACTGTGTAATCTAGATTATTGACTCTAGTGCAAGTGGGAGACTGAAGGAAATATGCCCTAGAGGCAATAATAAAGTTATTATTTATTTCCTTATATCATGATAAATGTTTATTATTCATGCTAGAATTGTATTAACCGGAAACATAATACTTGTGTGAATACATAGACAAACAGAGTGTCACTAGTATGCCTCTACTTGACTAGCTCGTTGATCAAAGATGGTTATGTTTCCTAGCCATAGACATGAGTTGTCATTTGATTAACGGGATCACATCATTAGGAGAATGATGTGATTGACTTGACCCATTCCGTTAGCTTAGCACTCGATCGTTTAGTATGTTGCTATTGCTTTCTTCATGACTTATACATGTTCCTATGACTATGAGATTATGCAACTCCCGTTTACCGGAGGAACACTTTGTGTGCTACCAAACGTCACAACGTAACTGGGTGATTATAAAGGTGCTCTACAGGTGTCTCCAAAGGTACTTGTTGGGTTGGCGTATTTCGAGATTAGGATTTGTCACTCCGATTGTCGGAGAGGTATCTCTGGGCCCACTCAGTAATACACATCACTATAAGCCTTGCAAGCATTGTAACTAATGAGTTAGTTGCGGGATGATGTATTACGGAACGAGTAAAGAGACTTGCCGGTAACGAGATTGAACTAGGTATCGAGATACCGACGATCGAATCTCGGGCAAGTAACATACCGATGACAAAGGGAACAACGTATGTTGTTATGCGGTCTGACCGATAAAGATCTTCGTAGAATATGTGGGAACCAATATGAGCATCCAGGTTCCGCTATTGGTTATTGACCGGAGAGGTGTCTCGGTCATGTCTACATAGTTCTCGAACCCGTAGGGTCCGCACGCTTAACGTTACGATGACAGTTATATTATGAGTTTATATGTTTTGATGTACCGAAGGTTGTTCGGAGTCCCGGATGTGATCACGGACATGACGAGGAGTCTCGAAATGGTCGAGACATAAAGATTGATATATTGGAAGCCTATGTTTGGATATCGGAAGTGTTCCGGGTGAAATCGGGATTTTTCCGGAGTACCGGGAGGTTACCGGAACCCCCCGGTAACTTAATGGGCCTTAGTGGGCCTAGGTGGAAGAGAGGAGAGGAGGCCAGGGCAGGGCCGCACGCCCCTCCCCCCCGAGTCCGAATAGGACAAGGAGAGGGGGGCGGCGCCCCCCTTTCCTTCCTCCCCTCCACCTCTTCCCCCTCTCTCTCCTAGTCCAACATGGAAAAGGGGGGAGTCCCTACTCCCGGTAGGAGTAGGACTCCTCCTGGCGCGCCTCTCCCCTTGGCCGGCCGAACCCCCCCTTGCTCCTTTATATACGGGGGCAGGGGGCACCTCTAGACACACAATTGATCAATTGATCTCTTAGCCGTGTGCGGTGCCCCCCTCCACCATATTACACCTCGATAATATCGTAGCGGTGCTTAGGCGAAGCCCTGCGTCGGTAGAACATCATCATTGTCACCACGCCGTCGTGCTGACGAAACTCTTCCTCAACACTCGGCTGGATCGGAGTTCGAGGGACGTCATCGAGCTGAACGTGTGCTGAACTCGGAGGTGCCGTACGTTTGGTACTTGATCGGTTGGATCGTGAAGACGTACGACTACATCAACCGCGTTGTGTTAACGCTTCCGCTTTCGGTCTACGAGGGTACGTGGACAACACTCTCCCCTCTCGTTGCTATGCATCACCATGATCTTGCGTGTGCGTTGAATTTTTTTGAAATTACTACGTTCCCCAACACTTGAGTCTTCCTTGAATATTACCTTGGGGTGCCTTGGGCATCCCCAATCTTAGGGTCTTTCCACTCCTTATTCTCCTCATATCGATATCTCACCCAAAGCTTGAAAACTTCAATCACACAAAACTTAACGGAACTTCGTGAGATAGGTTAGTATGATAAAGAGTAAACCATTCACTTTGGTACTGTCAAAGACAAGGTTCATAATTGTTCTCACACAATGTCTACTGTACCATATAATTTCTACAATTTATATTTAGAAATATAAGCCATAGAAACTAGAAAACAAGCAAACTATGCAATGAAAACAGAATCTGTCAAAAACAGAACAGTCTGTAATGATCTGAACAGAAACCATACTTCTGCTACTCCAAAAATTATGAAATAAATTGGCAGACGTGAGGAATTTGTCTATTAATCTTCTGCAAAAAGAATCAACTCAAAAGCAGTCTTCTGTAGAAAATGACAGCTAATCTCATGAGCGCAAAGTTTCTGTTTTTTACAGCAAGATCACATTAACTTTCACCCAAGTCTTCCCAAAGGTCTTACTTGGCACTTTATTGAAACAAAAGCTATAAAACATGATTACTACAGTAGCTTAATCATGTAGACACACAAAAACATTAAGGGTAAATATTGGGTTGTCTCCCAACAAGCGCTTTTCTTTAATGCCTTTTAGCTAGGCATGATGATTTCAATGATGCTCACATAAAAGATAAGAATTGAAACATAAAGAGAGCATCATGAAGAATATGACTAGCACATTTAAATATAACCCACTTCCTATGCCTAGGGATTTTGTGAGCACACAATTTATAGGAACAAGAATCAACTAGCATAGGAAGGCAAAACAAGTATAACTTCAAACCTTTAAGCACATAGAGAGGAAACTTGGTATTATTGCTACTCCTACAAGCATATATTCCTCCCTCATAATAATTTTCAGTAGAATAATGAATGAATTCAACAATATAACCATCACATAAAGCATTCTTTTCATGATCTACAAGCATAGAAATTTTTCTACTCTCCACATAAGCAATATTCTTCTCATCGGAATAGTGGGATCACTAATTCCTAAAGTTGACACTTTTCCAACCCACTTTAGATGACAGTATTATTCATATTCCAAAATATATAAGTGAAGTTCATGGATCATTCTATAGACTAACCAATATCCAAGCTCAAAATATATAAGTGAAGCACACGAAGCATTCTATAAAACCATACTCAAAAGATTTAAGTGAAGCACAAAGAGCATTCTATAAGGTCACACTCAAAAGATATAAGTGAAGCACATGAATCATTCTATAAATTGATGAAGAGACATCTCATACTAGCATGGTTCTTAAAGAAAAAGAAACACAAAGGACACAAATCATGTGAACAAAACAAAAACCGAGGTATACCGATATTTGTTGAAGAAGAAAGATGGGATGCCAACCGGGGCATCCCCAAGCTTAGATGCTTGAGTATCCTTTGAAATATTTACTTGGGGTGCCTTGGGCATCCCCAATCTTGAACTCTTGCCTCTCTTTATTCTTCTCATATTGATAGTTCCTCGATCTTCGAACACTTCATCCACACAAAACATTAACAAAAACTTTGTGAGATCCGTTAGTGTAATAAAGCAAACTACCACTTTAAGGTACTGTAATGAACTCATTCTTTATTTATATTGGTGTTAAACCTACTTTATTCCAACTTCTCTATGGTTCATACCCCCCGATAGTAGCCATAGATTCATCAAAATAAGCAAACAACGCGCGAAAAACAGAATCTGTCAAAAACAGGACAGTCTGTAGTAATCTGGAAGTTTAGTAAACTTATGTAACTCCTAAAATTATGAAATAAATTTTAAAATTTGAAAAATTTGTACAGAAGTAATGTGCAAAAATTTTCATACCCATTTGACCTTCCAGTAAAAAATGTAAATTCATGCACTACAGCCAAAGTTTCTGTTTTTGTTCTGCACATAGTAAACAAGCAATCTAATCATCATAAAACCAAAGCTTGGCACATTATTTTTATAATACAATGAATATATACAAGGAGATAATTATTTGAAGAGAAACTTCCATGAAAAATTCTACATTGTTTCCGTGAGCATGAACACAAGTGCTCAAGGTCGACCCTGACTTCTTCAATGCATAACTTTCCAATCACTTCTCTTTTTGAAAAACTTTTTAGGCATGAGAGGCAAGTAATTTTTTTTGTATTTTCATTCTTAAAAATTTATTTTTTTTGTATGTTTCACCCACAACTAAACAGAAACAAAAAGGAAAAATAAAATCTACTTAGTGAAGAAAGCAAACAAGCACACACGAGAATATCAACCCCACGCTATTGCTCCCCGACAACGGCGCCAGAAAAGAGCTTGATAATCCCCAAGTGCAGGGAATCATCGTAGCAATTACCAAAGGTGGAAGTGATAAGTATGGAGTGTCGAACCCACAAGGAGCTAAAGGTAAGATCAATATTCTCTCAAGTCCTATCTGCCACTGATACGACTTTACGTATACCGAACGTTTGCTTCCAACTAGAAACGAGAAATAAAACTACGTTGTGGGTATGAAGAGGATAACTTTGCATGATATCGGAGAGCTAAAACATAAAAGTAGGTGCTGTTATCATAAAGTTAGAATATATTACTTAATATTATAAATAGCGAGTGTGGAATAATGATGGGTCGGTGTGCAGAATTATCCCAGGCAATCGTTAACAAGACCGGCAGTCGTCATTGCAATTTCATATGAGGGAGAGGCATAAGCTAACATACTTTCTCTTCTTGGATCATATGCACTTATGATTGGAACTCTAGCAAGCATCCGCAACTACTAAAGATCATTAAGGTGAAACCCAACCATAGCATTAACATATCAAGTCCCCTTTATCCCATACGCCACAACCCCCTTACTCGGGTTCATGCTTCTGTCACTCAAACAACCCACTATAAGCGAATCATGAACGTATTGCGACACCCTATAGCAGGATTCCCTCACGCTTGCGCGACACGGAGGGCACCGTAGAACAGCACCAAAATAAAACATACAACTCGTACCAATCTAGATCATCAATCAACCCAAAGACAAAGGATATCTACTCAAAACATCATAGGATGGCAACACATCATTGGATCATAATATGTGGCATAAAGCACCATGTTCAAGTAGGGATTACAGCGGGGTGCGGAAGAGTGGACCGCGTAAAATAGATGTGGATGGTGATGATGATGGTGATGTTGATGAAGACGATCACCGCGGCGATGATTCCCCTCCCGATGGCACTCTGGCGCCAGCGAGAGAGAGGAGGAGAGGTTATCCCCCTTGTGCTTCCTCCTCCATGGCCTCCCCCCTAGATGGGGAGAGGTTCTCCCTCTGGTCCTCGGTCTTCATGGCGATGATGGCCCCTCCGGGATCCTCCTCCATGGCCTCCGGTGATGATGGCCCCCTCCGGCAGGGTGCCAGAGAGGGCCTAGATTGATTTCTCGTGGCTACAGAGGCTTGCGGTGGCGGAACTTCCGATCTAGGTTATTTTCTGGGGGTTTCTGTATTTATAGGAATTTTTGGCATTGGTTTCACATCAGGGGGGTCTCCGAGTCGTCCACGAGGCAGGGGCCCACGCCCAGGGGGTGGGCACGCCCCCCACCCTCGTGGACAGCCCGGGACTCTTCTGGCCCAACTCTTTTACTCCAGGGGCTTCTTTTGGTCCATAAAAAAATCATCAAAAATTGTCACGTCAATTGGACTCCGTTTGTATTCCTTTTCTGTAAAACTCAAAAACAAGGAAAAAACAGAAACTGGCACTGGGCTCTAGGTTAATAGGTTAGTCCCAAAAATCATATAAAATAGCATATAAATGCATATAAAGGATCTAACATGGATAATATAATAGCATGAATACTTCATAAATTATAGATACGTTGGAGACGTATCGGGCCCCCTTTGCTACTCTCTCTCCCTCTCCTTCCTTCCGCCTCTCTCCCTCTTGGTGGAATCCTAGTAGGACTTGGAGTCCTAGTAGGACTCCCCTCATTGGGCGCGCCCCCTAGGGCGGGCTGGCCTCCTCCCTCCCTCCTTTATATACGTGGGGAGGGGGCCCTAGAACACACAAGTTTATCTTTTAGCCGTGTGCGGTTCCCCCCTCCACAGAAACACACCTCGGTCATATCGTCATAGTGCTTAGGTGAAGCCCTGCGCCGGTAACTTCATCATCACCGTCACCATGCCGTCATTCTGATGAAACTCTCCCTCGGCCTCAACTGGATCAAGAGTTCGAGGGACTTCACCGAGCCGAACGTGTGCAGATCACGGAGGTGCCGTGCGTTCGGTACTTGGATCGGTTGGATCGCGAAGACGTTCGACTACATCAACCGCGTTACTAAACGCTTCCGCTTTCGGGGTACGTGGACACACTCTCCCCGCTCATTGCTACGAAGATCTTGTGTGATCGTAGGATTTTTTTTAAATACTACGTTCCCCAACAGTGGTATCAGGGCCAGGTCTATGCGTAGATGTTATATGCACGAGTAGAACACAAAGAGTTGTGGGCGATAATAGTCATACTGCTTACCAGCATGTCATACTTTGATTTGGCGGTATTGTTGGATGAAGCTGCCCAGACCGACATTACATGGCCGCGTTCATGAGACTGGTTCTACCGCCATGCTTCGCACATAGGTGACTAGTGGGTGTCTGTTTCTCCAACTTTAGTTGAATCGAGTGTGACTATGCCCGGTCCTTGTTGAAGGTTAAAATAGCACACTTGATGAAAAATCGCTGTGGTTTTGATGCGTAGGTAAGAACGGTTCTTGCAAAGCCCATAGCAGCCACGTAAAACTTGCAAACAACAAAGTAGAGGACGTCTAACTTGTTTTTGCAGGGCTTGCTGTGGTGTGATATGGTCAAGACGTGATGATATATAAATTGTTGTATGAGATGATCATGTTTTGTAATAGTTATCGGCAACTAGCAGGAGCCATATGGTTGTCGCTTTATTGTATGAAATGCAATCGCCATGTAATTGCTTTACTGTATCACTAAGCGGTAGCGATAGTCGTAGAAGCAATAGTTGGCGAGACGACAATGATGGTTCAATGGAGATCAAGGTGTCAAGCCGGTGACGATGGTGATCATGACGGTGCTTTGGAGATGGAGATCAAAGGCACAAGATGATGATGGCCATATCATATCACTTATTTTGCTTAGTACGGCGGTAGCATTAGAAGATGATCTCCCACTAAATTTCAAGGTACAAGTGTTCTCCCCGAGTATGCACCGTTGCGACAGTTCGTCGTGCCGAGACACCACGTGATGATCGGGTGTGATAAGCTCTACGTTCACATACAACGGGTGCAAGCCAATTTTGCACACGCAGAATACTCGGGTTAAACTTGACGAGCCTAGCATATGCAGATATAGCCTCGGAAAACTGAGACCGAAAGGTCGAGCGTGAATCATATAGTAGATATGATCAACATAGTGATGTTCACCATTGAAAACTACTCCATCTCACGTGATCATCAGACATGGTTTAGTTGATATGGATCACGTGATGACTTAGATGATTAGAGGGATGTCTATATAAGTGGGAGTTCTTAAGTAATATGATTAATTGAACTTTAATTTATCATGACCTTAGTACCTGATAGTATTTTGCATGTCTATGTTGTTGTAGATAAATGGCCCGTGCTACTGTTCCATTGAATTTTAATGCGTTCCTAGAGAAAGCTAAGTTGAAAGATGATGGTAGCAACTACACGGACTGGGTCCATAACTTGAGGATTATCTTCATTGCTACACAGAAGAATTACGTCCTGGAAGCACCGGTAGGTGCAAGACCCGCTACAGGAGCAACACCGGACGTTATGAACGCCTGGCAGAGCAAAGCTGATGACTACCTGATAGTTCAGTGTGCCATGCTTTATGGCTTAGAACCGGGACTTCAACGACGTTTTGAACGTCATGGAGCATATGAGATGTTCTAGGAGTTGAAGTTAATATTTCAAGCAAATGCCCGGATTGAGAGATATGAAGTCTCCAATAAGTTCTACAGCTGCAAAATGGAGGAGAATAGTTCTGTCAGTGAACATATACTCAAAATTTCTGGGTACCACACTCACTTGACTCAACTGGGAGTTATTTCGGTTGATAGTGTCATTGACAGAATTCTTCAATCACTGCCACCAAGCTACAAAAGCTTCGTGATGAACTATAATATGCAAGGGATGGATAAGACGATTCCCGAGCTCTTCGCGATGTTAAAGGCTGCGGAGGTAGAAATCAAGAAGGAGCTTCAAGTGTTGATGGTTAACAATACCACTAGTTTCAAGAAGATGGGCAAAGGGAAGAAGGGGAACTTCAAGAAGAACGGCTAGCAAGTTGCTGCTCAAGTGGATAAGCCCAAGTCTGGACCTAAGCCTGAGACTGAGTGCTCCTACTGCAAAGGGACTAGTCACTGGAAGCGGAACTGCCCCAAGTATTTGGCGGATAAGAAGGATGGCAAAGTGAAAGGTATATTTGATATACATGTTATTGATGTGTACCTTACTAATGCTCGTAGTAGCGCCTGGGTATTTGATACTGGTTCTGTTGCTCATATTTGTAACTCAAAACAGGGGCTATGGATTAAGCGAAGATTGGCTAAGGACGAGGTGACGATGCGCGTGGGAAATGGTTCCAAAGTCGATGTGATCGCTGTCGGCACGCTACCTCTACATCTACCTTCGGGATTAGTTTTAGACCTGAATAATTGTTATTTGGTGCCAGCGTTAAGCATGAACATTATATCTGGATCTTGTTTGATGCGAGACGGTTATTCATTTAAATCAGAGAATAATGACTGTTCTATTTATATGAGTAATATCTTTTATGGTCATGCACCCTTGATGAGTGGTCTATTTTTATTGAATCTCGATAGTAGTGATACACATATTCATAGTATTGAAGCCAAAAGATATAAGTTTAATAATGATAGTGAAAATTATTTGTGGCACTGCCGCTTAGGTCATATTGGTGTAAAGCGCATGAAGAAACTACATGCTGATGGGCTTTTGGAATCACTTGATTATCAATCACTTGATGCTTGCGAGCCTGAAAGGATCGAGAAGAGGTGTCTAGAGGGGGGGGGGTGAATAGACTCTTAGCAAGAAAAGTTGCAGTTTTTAAATTCTTTAAGTTGAAGTGGAGTTTTAGCACAAGTTCAAACATTCACAATACATATCAAGCAAGCATGACAAGAGTATATGAGCAGCGGAAAGTAAATCATGCAAGTTGCAAGAATGTAAAGGGATGGGATTGGAGTGTGCAAACGCAATAGGAGACACAGATGTTTTTGTTGTGGTTCCGATAGGTGGTGCTATCGTACATCCACGTTGATGGAGACTTCAACCCACGAAGGGTAACAGCTGTGCGAGTCCATGGAGGGCTCCACCCACGAAGGGTCCACGAAGAAGCAACCTTGTCTATTCCACCATGGCCATCGCCCACGAAGGACTTGCCTCACTAGGGTAGATCTTCACGAAGTAGGCGATCTCCTTGCCTGTACAAAGTCCTTGGTTCAACTCCACAATCTTGACGGAGGCTCCCAAGTGACACCTAACCAATCTAGGAGACACCACTCTCCAAGAGGTAATAGATGGTGTGTTGATGATGAACTCCTTGCTCTTGTGCTTCAAATGATAGTCTCCCCAACACTCAACTCTCTCTCATAGGATTGGATTTGGTAGAAAGATGATTTGAGTGGAAAGCAACTTGGGGAAGGCTAGAGATCAAGATTTATGTGGTTGGAATGGAATATCTTGACCTCAACACAAGTGTAGGTGGTTCTCTCTCAGAAAATGTATGTTGAAAGTGTAGGCATGTTCTGATGGCTCTCTTTACGAATGAAGAGTGGGTGGAGGGGTATATATAGCCTCCACACAAAATCTAACCGTTACACACAAATCACCAAACTCGGTGTGACCGAATCAGAAAACTCGGTCAGACCGATTTTGTTCAAAATGTGAACGTTAGGATTTTCGGTGGGACCGACATAATCAACTCGGTAGGACCGATGTGCTAGGGTTAGGGTAAAGCCTCATCTCGGTTTGACCAATTACACAAACTCAGTGGGACCTATTTGGGTAATAAGCAAAACAGAGAGTTGGCCAAGCAAACTCGGTGGAACCGATTTCATATTTCGGTGAGGCCGAAATTAATGCAATAGGCAACAGAGAGTTTGCAAGCCCATCTCGGTGAGAACGAGATCCCATCGGTGAGAACGAATTGATTAGGGTTTCTCGCAGTGGCTATGTCAAGTGAACTCGGTGGCGCCAGATAGAAAGATTCGGTGGGGCTGAGTTTGACTTTTGGTTTGGGACATATGTGGATGTGAGAAAGTGGTTGAGGGCTTTGGAGCATATCACTAAGCACTTTGAGCAAGCAAGCCATTAAGCAACACCTCATCCCCTCTTAATAGTATTGGCTTTCCTATGGACTCAATGTGATCTTGGATCGCTAAAATGAAAAATGTAGAGTCCTGAGCTTTGAGCTTGAGCCAATCCTTTGTCCTTATCATCTTGAAGGGGTTCCACATCCTCTTGTCCATGCCACTCCTCTGTTGGACTTATCTGAAATATACTAGATGAAAGCATTAGTCCAACAAGAGATATGTTGACATTAATTACCAAAATCACCCAGGGAGCACTTGTGCTTTCAATCTCCCCCTTTTTGTAATTGATGACAACATACATCAAAGCTTTAGATAAAGATATGGAGAATAACAAGTAAAGCTTTGGAAAGACATGTAACATGCATAGGCTCCCCCTACATGTATGCAATCATGTAAATATGGAACATAAGAGCATATGAGTGCATAATCATGACAGAGCAAGCAATGAGTTACATGTATCTTGGCTATATGCATCAGAGCAAATGATGTGAATATAGGAAATGTACCTTCATTGTAACGCCCACGATGCGGCTATATCTCCCACGTGTCGAGGCACGACTTAGAGGCATAACCGCATTGTGGTTTTGTCGCAACAAGGGTCATCTTCACACAATCCCATGTAATGAACAAGAATGGGATAAAGAGTTGGCTTACAATCGCCACTTCACACAATACATAAATAAATCATACATCAATTAGAGTACACACATAGGTCCGACTACGGAACCAAAATAAAAGAAGACAACCCCAAATGCTAGATCCCCGATCGTCCCAACTGGGCTCCACTACTGATCATCAGGAAACGAAACATAGTAACGACCACGGTCCTCGTCGAACTCCCATTTGAGTTCGGTAGCATCACCTGCACTGGTATCGTCGGCACCTGCAACTGTTTGGAAGTATCCGTGAGTCACGAGGACTCAGCAATCTCACACCCGCGAGATCAAGACTATTTAAGCTTGTAGGTAGGATGGGGTAATGAGGTAGAGCTGCAGCAAGCACTAAGCAAATATAGTGGCTAACATACGCAAATAAGAGCGAGAAGAGAAGCAACGGAACGGTCGAGAAGCTAGAAATGATCAAGAGGTGATCCTGAACTCCTACTTACGTCAAACATAACCCAAGAACCGTGTTCACTTCCCGGACTCCGCCGAAAAGAGACCATCACGGCTACACACGCGGTTGATGCGTTTTAATTAAGTCGAGTGCCAAGTTCTCTACAACCGGACATTAACAAATTCCCATCTGCCACATAACCGCGGGCATGGCTTTCGAAAGATAATACCCTGCAGGGGTGTCCCAACTTAGCCCATTATAAGCTCTCACGGTCAACGAAGGATATTCCTTCTTCCGGGAAGACCCAATCAGTCTCGGAATCCCGGTTTACAAGACATTTCGACAATGGTAAAACAAGACCAGCAAAGCCGCCCAAATGTGCCGACAAATCCCGATAGGAGCTGCACATATCTCGTTCTCAGGGCACACCGGATTGTCCAAGCTTCCGATAGGTGAGCCCAGAGTTGCCCCTGGTGGCCACCGGCGACTGACGGGTTGGACCAACACTCAGAGGAGCACTGGCCCGGGGGTTTAAAATAAGATGACCCTTGAGTCTGCAGAACCCAAGGGAAAAAGGCTTAGGTAGGCAAATGGTAAAAAACCAAGGTTGGGCCTTGCTGGAGGAGTTTTATTCAAGGCGAACTGTCAAGGGGGTCCCATAAATCACCCAACCGCGTAAGGAACGCAAAATCAAGGAACATAACACCGGTATGACGGAAACTAGGGCGGCAAGAGTGGAACAAAACACCAGGCATAAGGCCGAGCCTTCCACCCTTTACCAAGTATATAGATGCATTAATTAAATAAGAGATATTGTGATATCCCAAAAATAACCATGTTCCAACAAGGAACAAACTTCATCTTCACCTGCAACTAGCAACGCTATAAGAGGGGCTGAGCAAAAGCGGTAACATAGCCAAACAACGGTTTGCTAGGAAAGGTGGGTTAGAGGCTTGACATGGCAATATGGGAGGCATGATATAGCAAGTGGTAGGTAGCGCGGCATAGCAATAGAGCGAACAACTAGCAAGCAAAGATAGAAGTGATTTCGAGGGTATGGTCATCTTGCCTGAGATCCCGCAAGGAAGAAGAACGAGTCCATGAAGAAGACAAACGGACGAAGTCGAACGAATCCTCACAAACGCGACGTTATCGGAACTAACCCGAAGAAGCAACACCGGAAAGAAGCAAACGACATGGTGAACAACCATCACATGAACATGGCATGATGCACAATCAAGTATGATGCATGTCCGGTTTAATGAGGCATGGCAAATGCAACAAACAACACTACAAATTAAGTGGAGCTCAATATGCAACGAGTTGCATATTAACGAAACACCACATCAAATATTTAGTTCTCTCTCGTTTATGTACCCAACAATATTAAATGTTGATTAACATGGCAAGAGGTGAAGCATAAGTAAACTAACTATTTAGGCAAGTTTAAATGAGGCCGGAACAACAAACAACAATTCCGGAAAATCCCCATATGCATATTTTGGATTTGGTACTGTTCTGTCCTAAAGCATATTTTAGAGTTGTTAAACATGCAAACAAAGTGCACCATGTTAATCTATGCATTTTTCTACCCCATTTACATATAAAGTTTATTAAAAATGGAGCTACGGTTATTTAGTTATGAAATTAATCATTTTAACATGGCATTCGAGCAAATTTAAACAAACAGCATTTTAAACATGGATGAGAGTGACATATTATGAAGCTAGACAGAAATCTAAGCATTTTACATATATGACATGTTTAATTTGAATGCATGGATAAATACTTATTAACACTTTAATATGATGGCATTTTTCTGTAAATTTGCATGCACAGGATATTTAGCAAATTCGTCCAGGGAAAAAAACATCCACGGGCTGAAACTGGTGCAAGCTGGGCTGAACAGAGAGGAGGGGCTGTGGGGAGCTCACCCATGGGCTCGGCCCAGTCGGTGGAAGAGGAGGCCGGATTTGGGAGGCGGGGCTGGGCCTTGGCGCTGGGCCTCGCAGGCAGATCAAAGCGAGAGGCAGGGCGTGGTAAACGCAGGGGGGTGGTGTTCTGTCGCTCGAAGCAGAGGAAGCAGGGGTGCGACGGCTTCAGGCGGTGCAGGCGCGGCAACAGGGCGATGCAGGCGGAGCGGCAGCGTCAAGCCTCCTGGATCCGCGCGACGAGGAGGAAGACTGGGCGCGGGCGAGCTCGTGCCCGAGCGCCTGTAGATGGCGCGGCGGCAGAGCTTGCTGCAGGGTCGGCCATGGTGACGAGCAGTGATGGGGTTCGTGCAGGGAGGGTCGAGGACGAGGCCTCGGGCGCTCGCTGCTGGAGAAGCTCCTGCTCCTGTTCGAGCAAACAGAAAGGGAGAGATGTGAGGTGAGGGAGAAAGACAGGGAAGGAGAGGAGCGGGACGAGGCCGGTCCTTGCCGTGGTCGACGGAAGGCGAGGTCGCCAGCAGCAGGTCGAGCTCTTGCTTGAGGAAGGAGGCGCGCGATTGGAGGAGTCCGGCCGGACCTGGAGGAAGCCGTCGGCGAGCTTGGCTCCTGCGGACCTGGCGGTTCAGGGACTTGGCGAGGCGGAGGGAGGCAAACACGGCATGGAGGAGCTCCTCTCCCGTTGGGCTCGTGCGCGCGGGACGAAGCAGAGGAGGCGGCACCATGGAGCTTGGCGAGCTCCTGCTCGTTCCTGTGAAGGAGAGAGAGATGGCCACCGTGAGAGAGAGAGAGGGGGGAAATCACAGGAGGGGGAGGAGAGGTCACGGGGTCGCCTGGTGGTGGCGCAAAACCAGGAAGGTGGTCGAAGGCGGGAGAGGATCTGGATCGGGTGCGGGCTCGGGTTGGTCCGATGCTGAAAACGAGGGAAGGAGATAGGGTGGCTGCTGGCTTGGATCCCGAGGAAGAGGAGTGGCGGCGGCGAGGAGGATTGATGGATTGGACAGAATAGGTTAGGGTTTGAGTATTTAAATAGGAAGGGTGGCTAGACTAGGGGCTAAAGGACCCTCTGATTTTAATCGGACAGTCTCGGATAAATAGGTTAGGGGACCCAATTAAGAAAACGGAGATGTTTTATAGATGTTTGGGAATGATTCGAATCCAACGGTGACGACTGCCAGGGTTGGGTAAGTTTCGGACATGGTTGCGAAGGGGTTCGATGCACTGTGCAAAGAGGGATTAGGTGGTTTGACAAGAGGGAAATCGAAAAGCCGGTTGGTCTGGAACGGTCAACGAAGACAAGGGGGAACGCGGCAACTACGAACGAATGCAAGTTTTATGAAAACATGCGGATGCAATGCGATGATGAATGCAACAAACAAAAATAAAACACATGGCGAACACGAAATATATGGAAGTCTTCTGGAGCGTCGGTCTCGGGGCGTTACAGCACTCCACCACTACGAGAGGATCTCGACCCGAGATCTAGGATGGCACCGAAGAAAAGCGGAAGAGGAAGAGAAGAGGTAAAGCTAAGTTGCTTCTTTGACAAACGAGTGAAACCACGAACCTTGAGAGATTGAACGAACAAACAGAGAGAATACAAGGGAGATGAACGAGATTGAAAACACTTCATTATCAAAGAGGAACAAGGAACATTGCGAGAATCTTTGTAGGTTGAAGAATATGAAACAAGAGCTTAACGGATCAAAAGGAATATGAAAGCACACTGGTAGAAAAGAGAAACAAGGAACACCATGTGAACCTTGGAGTTTGCAAAGCTATGAATGACGAGAACAATGGACGAGAAGTACATGCAAGCACTCCGGTTGAAACGAGATGTACAAGGAACGATAATGATCAATTACGATAACGCGCCGGTTGGAAAAAGGGAGGGATAGAATATGAACTTGGCAAAATGAAAGCACTTGGATGAGACATCGGTTAAAAGAGGAATGATGGACACAACACTCCGGTTAAATGGATTAGTAAGAAAGGAACACGATCCTCACAATTCGAGATGATGAGCGAAGAGAGCAACATCACAGTGCCTCCGAAAGAAAAAATAGAAGATAGATCATTGGAATAAAGGAATGGAGAAGAAAATGCCAACTTCTGCCACCAATGATCTTGGAAAACACCCTTCCAAGAAGGTTAGAACGGAGTTGTTGGAAAAAACCAACAACGAAACGAATAAGCTTGTAGTGGGCTTATAGAAAACTTCTCAAGATAGAGGCGAAATTCTGCCACTACGGAAATAGTTGATTGGATTGAGATCAACAAGGAGAAGAAAACTTCTTCACCAAGATGAGAAGGAGAAAATTTGGATCATTGATAAGCACCATAATAGCAACATTCCTTAGGGAAGGCTTTAGGTGAAATATGACACAAGATAACTCCAACAAAGAGATTGGTTGGTTGAAAAGATCTCTTGAACGAAGATAAAATGATGGATTTAAATATGTCACTCTTGAAAACTTTGTGAATCATGAACCCGAAGGGAAATTATGGAGAATGACATAACACCACCTCAAAAGATAAGGTAGGAAGAATTGCACTACGGAATGCAAGATGAAGAATGCTTCAACTCCTCAAAACAAAACATGTGTTGAACACCATGTTAATTTTAGAGTATAGCTTGACGGATCTTGACATCGAGAGAAACCTTGAAGAACAATTGAAGAATGAAAAGAATCCTTGATGAACCATCATGTAGAGCCTCCATGAAGAACTCCGGTAATAAAAGGATGATAGAAAGAAAGAGAAGTTGAAAACACAAGGTGAAGCCTTGCAGTGATAAGATGAAGCTTTGAAATGATATAACCGAGAAAACTCGGAACTCCGGAAAGAAAGATGAACAAATGAAATCAAGAATTTTGATGACCCTCCGGAATAAGGAATTGAATTTACTCGATGAAACAAGAATAATCATCAATTAAATTGATGACCCACAATGGATTTGGCATGCCACTTATTCTCGTAGAAAGGATTAAGATAGATATGGCGCAAACTTGGGAAGGTCTTCAACGAACCACCGGTAACAACGGAAGAGAATTTGGAAAGAACGAACAGATTGATACGATAACAACGGAAGATAATTCTTGAATGAACCACCGTAAGAATTGAAAATGAACGAAGAAAAGATAAAGAAACACCGGGAAGAATTAGAAAACGAACAAAGATACTTGAGAGATTAAGATACATGAGAACGAAGAGATCATGAACTGATTAGAGGATATCTGAAAGCTGAGAATGAATAATTCTGAGATGATGGGCTCCGGAGAATCAAAATAAAAAGACTCCTGAATTGCTCTGGATGGGTGAAAAGAATTCTCACAATCGAAAACAATTATGAGAGGATGGCATGAAGCTAGAACCATGAATCTTTGGAAGAACGGGTAAGGATTTAAGGGAAACTCTTCTTCGGTCTTCAAATGTTGAGAATGACGATGAGAAACACCACCATGAATTGTTGAGGCACCCCGGAATGAAAATTGGAAAGGTTGAACCAACGATGAAAAGAATTTGAAAGCGATCTTGGAGAAGAAATATGACTGATGATACTTCATTCTTACGTCAAACTTCGAAAAGAATTTGGGAATAGCTCCGGGAAAACTAGAAGAGTCAGGTAAGATCCTGGGAAAAGACATGTGGGTTAGGGCCCACTCAAAAGATACACCGTTGGAAAGATTGCTTGAAAGAGAGATTACACCGGTTGAATTAAATGGCTTGAATGAGATAACAACCTCAAAATCCCTTGAACGGATTGAGAATGGAAAGCACGAATCTTTTGAGATATGTTCAACACTCCGAAACAAATGAATAGCGAGAGCTGAATGATTACGAGCTGCATCGGCATGAGAAAGCATTTGAAACAAGGAAATGAATATGATCAACACCGCAAGCTTGAATTGAAACCACCGGAGAAGAAAGAGAACGAATAATGATGAAGTTAAGGCTCCGTTAGTATCTTCCTGAGAATCACCGGATAAGAACATTTACGGAAAAGAATGGAGAGACTTCCTATCTATAAGATGGATACTTGATTAAGAAATCTGAGTCCTTGAAGAAAAGGGGTGGGGGGCGGGAAAACAAAGACAATTTGGGACGGATGAAACAAACAACGTTGAGAAAAAGCTTAGAATTGATCTTGCGAATGTTGGAATGATCGGATCCACTTGAAGAGAAGCACATCGGTTGGAAAAGAATTGACATGACAAGCTCAGTGATCAAGAAGGATTAGTATTCACATAGAAATATGGGAACACCGTTTAGAATAAGGTATGGAGTCAACACTTGGCATTGAAGCAACTCGAATACCACAAAACAACAACAACAACAAAGGATTTGGCTTGCAGAATAAGCCGGAAACAAACATATGATAGATCCCATATCGTATCATGTGTGTGTTGGAAAGATATCCTACGAGATACTTGAATTCCCACTTATAAACTCCCGAAACTTTCTGGTTATGCAATCTGGTGTTGGGGATACAGGGGACACAAAATATATCACCCAAACTAACAATCCCTAGATCCAGCTGTATCCATCCGTCAACACATAACCAAGAAACCTTCGGAAATCATTTACCTCAACCTTCGAAAAGCATCCGTTATACGAGTTACGGCAATACTGCCGAACTCCCGCCCCAGTACTGGGTGGCGTCGAGGTGATCTCACCAACAACTGCATAAAAGAGATTTTCGATGTCGGCGAAACTCAGGTATTCCAGAACTGCAACGATAAAATTGTGACGACAACACCTCGGAGCTCAACTCCCCGGGACACTGCCACAACCCCTAAATGTCAGGAGGCACCAAGAACAATGTTCTCGTCACAAAACCATCGGAATGATTCCAAGATACCCGCGTGATCCTAAAAAAAAATTAGTGAAATTTTTAGGAGAGAAGAGTCAAAACTTCTACGTCACGAGACCTCACCAGAGCGACGAAGGGACTGAGGAGTAAAAAGAATCCTACTCTCCGATATATATAATCCTAAGACTCAAAACATTTTTGTTCTAGACTCAACAATGCCAGCGATTCGATCAAGCAGGGGGCTCCTAAGTCGGGGATGGCTCTGATTACCAACTTGTAACGCCCACGATGCGGCTATATCTCCCACGTGTCGAGGCATGACTTAGAGGCATAACCGCATTGTGGTTTTGTCGCAAGAAGGGTCATCTTCACACAATCCCATGTAATGAACAAGAATGGGATAAAGAGTTGGCTTACAATCGCCACTTCACACAATACATAAATAAATCATACATCAATCAAAGTACACACATAGGTCCGACTACGGAACCAAAATAAAAGAAGACAACCCCAAATGCTAGATCCCCGATCGTCCCAACTGGGCTCCACTACTGATCATCAGGAAACGAAACAAAGTAATGACCACGGTCCTCGTCGAACTCCCATTTGAGTTCGGTAGCATCACCTGCACTGGTATCGTCGGCACCTGCAACTGTTTGGAAGTATCCGTGAGTCACGAGGACTCAGCAATCTCACACCCGCGAGATCAAGACTATTTAAGCTTATAGGTAGGATGGGGTAATGAGGTAGAGCTGCAGCAAGCACTAAGCAAATATAGTGGCTAACATACGCAAATAAGAGCGAGAAGAGAAGCAACGGAACGGTCGAGAAGCTAGAAATGATCAAGAGGTGATCCTGAACTCCTACTTACGTCAAACATAACCCAAGAACCGTGTTCACTTCCCGGACTCCGCCGAAAAGAGACCATCACGGCTACACACGCGGTTGATGCGTTTTAATTAAGTCGAGTGCCAAGTTCTCTACAACCGGACATTAACAAATTCCCATCTGCCACATAACCGCGGACACGGCTTTCGAAAGATAATACCCTGCAGGGGTGTCCCAAATTAGCCCATTATAAGCTCTCACGGTCAACGAAGGATATTCCTTCTCCCGGGAAGACCCGATCAGTCTCGGAATCCCGGTTTACAAGACATTTCGACAATGGTAAAACAAGACCAGCAAAGCCGCCCGAATGTGCCGACAAATCCCGATAGGAGCTGCACATATCTCGTTCTCAGGGCACACCGGATTGTCCAAGCTTCCGATAGGCGAGCCCAGAGTTGCCCCTGGTGGCCACCGGCGACTGACGGGTTGGACCAACACTCAGAGGAGCACTGGCCCGGGGGTTTAAAATAAGATGACCCTTGAGTCTGCAGAACCCAAGGGAAAAAGGCTTAGGTAGGCAAATGGTAAAACCAAGGTTGGGCCTTGCTGGAGGAGTTTTATTCAAGGCGAACTGTCAAGGGGGTCCCATAAATCACCCAACCGCGTAAGGAACGCAAAATCAAGGAACATAACACCGGTATGACGGAAACTAGGGCGGCAAGAGTGGAACAAAACACCAGGCATAAGGCCGAGCCTTCCACCCTTTACCAAGTATATAGATGCATTAATTAAATAAGAGATATTGTGATATCCCAAAAATAACCATGTTCCAACAAGGAACAAACTTCATCTTCACCTGCAACTAGCAACGCTATAAGAGGGGCTGAGCAAAAGCGGTAACATAGCCAAACAACGGTTTGCTAGGAAAGGTGGGTTAGAGGCTTGACATGGCAATATGGGAGGCATGATATAGCAAGTGGTAGGTAGCGCGGCATAGCAATAGAGCGAACAACTAGCAAGCAAAGATAGAAGTGATTTCGAGGGTATGGTCATCTTGCCTGAGATCCCGCAAGGAAGAAGAACGAGTCCATGAAGAAGACAAACGGACGAAGTCGAACGAATCCTCACAAACGCGACGTTATCGGAACTAACCCGAAGAAGCAACACCGGAAAGAAGCAAACGACATGGTGAACAACCATCACATGAACATGGCATGATGCACAATCAAGTATGATGCATGCCCGGTTTAATGAGGCATGGCAAATGCAACAAACAACACTACAAATTAAGTGGAGCTCAATATGCAACGAGTTGCATATTAACGAAACACCACATCAAATATTTAGTTCTCTCTCGTTTATGTACCCAACAATATTAAATGTTGATTAACATGGCAAGAGGTGAAGCATAAGTAAACTAACTATTTAGGCAAGTTTAAATGAGGCCGGAACAACAAACAACAATTCCGGAAAATCCCCATATGCATATTTTGGATTTGGTACTGTTCTGTCCTAAAGCATATTTTAGAGTTGTTAAACATGCAAACAAAGTGCACCATGTTAATCTATGCATTTTTCTACCCCATTTACATATAAAGTTTATTAAAAATGGAGCTACGGTTATTTAGTTATGAAATTAATCATTTTAACATGGCATTCGAGCAAATTTAAACAAACAGCATTTTAAACATGGATGAGAGTGACATATTATGAAACTAGACAGAAACCTAAGCATTTTACATATATGACATGTTTAATTTGAATGCATGGATAAATACTTATTAACACTTTAATATGATGGCATTTTTCTGTAAATATGCATGCATAGGATATTTAGCAAATTTGTCCAGGGAAAAAAACATCCACGGGCTGAAACTGGTGCAAGCTGGGCTGAACAGAGAGGAGGGGCTGTGGGGAGCTCACCCATGGGCTCGGCCCAGTCGGTGGAAGAGGAGGCCGGATTTGGGAGGCGGGGCTGGGCCTTTGGCGCCGGGCCTCGCAGGCAGATCAAAGCGAGAGGCAGGGCGTGGTAAACGCAGGGGGGCGGTGTTCTGTCGCTTGAAGCAGAGGAAGCAGGGGTGCGACGGCTTCAGGCGGTACAGGCGCGGCAACAGGGCGATGCAGGCGGAGCAGCGGCGTCAAGCCTCCTGGATCCGCGCGACGAGGAGGAAGATTGGGCGCGGGCGAGCTCGTGCCCGAGCGCCTGCAGATGGCGCGGCGGCGGAGCTTGCTGCAGGGACGGCCATGGTGACGAGCAGCGATGGGGTTCGTGCGGGGAGGGTCGAGGAGGAGGCCTCGGGCGCTCATTGCTGGAGAAGCTCCTGCTCCTGTTCGAGCAAACAGAGAGGGAGAGATGTGAGGTGAGGGAGAAAGACAGGGAAGGAGAGGAGCGGGACGAGGCAGAGGAGGCGGCGCCATGGAGCTTGGCGAGCTCCTCCTCGTTCCTGTGAAGGAGAGAGAGATGGCCACCGTGAGAGGGGGGATCACAGGAGGGGGAGGAGAGGTCGCGGGGTCGCCTGGTGGTGGCGCAAAACCAGGAAGGTGGTCGGAGGCGGGAGAGGATCTGGATCGGGTGCGGGCTCGGGTTGGTCCGATGCTGAAAATGAGGGAAGGAGAGAGGGTGGCTGCGGGCTTGGATCCCGAGGAAGAGGAGTGGCGGTGGCGAGGAGGATTGATGGATTGGACAAAATAGGTTAGGGTTTGAGTGTTTAAATAGGAAGGGTGGCTAGACTAGGGGCTAAAGGACCCTCCGATTTTAATCGGACGGTCTCGGATAAATAGGTTAGGGGACCCAATTAAGAAAATGGAGATGTTTTATAGATGTTTGGGGATGATTCGAATCCAACGGTGATGACTGCCCGGGTCGGGTAAGTTTCGGACATGGTTGCGAAGGGGTTCGATGCACTGTGCAAAGAGGGATTAGGTGGTTTGACAAGAGGGAAATCGAAAACCCGGTTGGTCTGGAACGGTCAACGAAGACAAGGGGGGAACGCGGCAACTACGAACGAATGCAAGTTTTATGAAAACATGCGGATGCAATGCGATGATGAATGCAACAAACAAAAATAAAACACACGATGAACACGAAATATATGGAAGTCTTCTGGAGCGTCGGTCTCGGGGCGTTACATTCATGCTCATGAGTCCTTCTTGCAAACAGTACGTACATCAGCAAGATATCCTCATGCACATGAGTGTGATGCATATACTTACCTTGTGGTCTTGAGTTGGCTTAGAAAGGGATGAACCTGAGTAAACAAGGTTAGATAACACAGATACATCTACTAGCCAGAACAAACAAAAGGAACCACAAGAGTACCAAGATTGGGATGACATGTAGAGTGTGAGCACTGGATACTCTATTAGATATAGACATGTCCCCAAAGGTAAAGATATGCAATGAATTCGAAGATTTTCTTCCCTTAGATGTCTTGCTCCCCCTGAATCTTATATGGGATACTGGGAGAAGATAGGAAAAGAAAATCAGAGCAAAGCAAACACACAAACAACATGAACATGTCTTTCCCCTCTAAAGACATGTGACTTCTCTCCTCTTGAACACCAAGCATCTGGGGTATGTAATTCCTCTCTCCCGCTGTTTGAAGCATCATCTCCCCTTTTTTGAAGGATTAAGCTTTGATGTGACCTCTCTCTCCCCCTTTGACATCAATTTCCAAGAAGGGATCCTCTGGAGTGTGAGTCAAAATAGGTTTGGTCCTTGAGTCACAAAGCAAAGCAGCGTATAAAATGTGATGCTGGTAGAGGACAAGAATCATTGAGTGGAGCTGGAGCAAAAAGGAATGCAGGATCAAGTGGCAAGTTGTTTTGTCTGCAGTGAAATCGGTGGCACCGAGGTGTGTGCTTCGGTTGCACCGAAAGGATTCGGTTGGACCGAAAGCAACAGATCGGTGTGACCGAGTTCATCACAGAGAAAGCACTTGTCACCTCAGCTCACTAGGTAAGAAAGATCTCACAAGGATTTGCAATGAATTAACTGAAGAATTTGCAAGGAATTGGATGCAGGGAATGCAGAACAAAACAGAGAAAAGAAAATCTAGATGAAGTTTTTTTTAAAGGGGAAACAAACATGCATGAGACAAATGCAAGAGCACGGAGAAACACAAGAGAACTTCATCTAGAATTGGGTGGTGACAAAGTCACCTATGTTAGAGTATATTGACTTAGGATTCAAGTGAGGGCACTTGATCATAGGTCATACTCATCGTTTAAGCTCAAAATGGGGTTACCATTTTTCGTTTAAGCATCTTGATGTATTCACATCTTGTTGAGTTGCTTTGACCCATGACTTGGAGTAAAGCTTCGCTAAGATGGAATAACATACCTTGGGTGGTGGTGTTTATCTTGACCATGTAGTTGACCTTGTGTGGGATGCTCAAGGTTGATGTAGCTCATCAAGAGTTGGGAGCACCACTTGTAATTGAAGTTCATCTACCTACATGGGTTAGTATTGCAAGGAATAGCACTTGTGTATCCAAAATGACAATCATGAAACTTGATACCAAATGAAATTTGATATATAGAATTTGTCAAAGGATATGTTGAAGGGTTTCGTGCTTCCTTGTCATCAACAACCATTGTGTAGAGACTTGGTGATGTAGAGATTGCTCAAGATGTGAGTGAGTTGCAATCTCATAGATCTAGATTTATCCAAGTACCTACAAGGGTTAGATAGCATGCAAGGGTGCAAGTATATCCAAGACATATGAATATCATCATAAGAGAAATATCAAGGATTAGTCATAGGTTCATGCCTTGCATGTATCCAAATGGAGTTACTACTCCAAGTTTGAAGCATCAATGATGTTCAATTCACCTCTCAACCGGCAAAATACTTTGTCATCAAGTGGCTTGGTGAATATATCCGCCAATTTCTTATCAGTACTAACATGCTTAAGATCAATATCCCCTTTGGCAACATGACCTCGAATGAAATGATGACGAACTTCAATATGCTTAGTTCAAGAATGTTGCACGGGATTATGAGCAATCTTAATGGCACTTTCATTGTCACAAAGCAAAGGAACATGTTTCACATATATCCCATAATCTTTAAGAGTTTGGGTCATCCAAAGTAATTGAGCACAACATGAACCAGCGGCAATGTATTCCGCTTCGGCGGTGGATAAGGATACCGAGTTTTGTTTCTTGGAGGACCAAGATACAAGAGATCTACCAAGAAATTGACAAGTACCCGAAGTGGACTTTCTATCAACCTTGTCTCCGGCATAGTCCGAGTCGGAATAGCCATCAAGATCAAAAGAGGACCTCTTAGGATACCAAATGCCAAAATTTGGTGTATGTATTAACTATCTCACTATCCTTTTCACAGCCTTAAGATGACATTCTTTAGGGGCCGCTTGATATCGTGCACACATGCACACACTTAGCATAATATCGGGACAAGAGGCACATAGATATAACAATGAACCAATCATAGAGCGGCAAACTTTTTGATCAACCGGTTCACCATCTTTAGTCAAATCAAGATGTCCACTAGTAGGCATGGGTGTACTCATACCTTTGCATTCTTGCATATTGAACTTCTTGAATAAGTCCTTGGTGTACTTTGTTTGAGAGACAAAGTTACCCTCCGTAGTTTGCTTGATTTGCAAACCAAGAAAGAATTTGAGTTCACTCATCATAGACATCTCAAACTTCTCCGACATTAGCTTTCCAAACTTTTCACTAAAATGAGGGTTGTAGAACCAAATATAATATCATCAACATAAATTTGGCACACAAATAATTCTCCATTAACCCTTTTAGTAAAAAGAGTAGAATCTATTTTACAAATTTCAAAGCCTTTTTCAATATGGAACTTGGTCAAGCATTTATACCATGCTCTAGAAGCTTGTTTAAGACCATAAAGAGCTTTGTGAAGTTTGTAGACATGATCAGGTTTCTTAGGATTGACAAAGCCGGGAGGTTGTTTAACATAAACTTCCTCCTCAATTTCACCATTTAGAAAAGCACTTTAATGTCCATTTGGTAAAAGGTGATATCATGGTGATTAGCATAGGCAAGTAAGATGCGTATGGACTCAAGTCTAGCAACGGGGGCATATGTCTCACCGTAGTCCATACCTTCGGCTTGAGTGTAGCCTTGGGCGACGAGACGTGCTTTGTTCCGAACTACTTGTCCATCTTCATCTTGCTTGTTGCGAAACACCATTTGGTACCGATGATGTTATGGTTGTTGTCGGGCTTCTCAACCAATGTCCACACTTGGTTTCTCTCAAAGTTGTGTAGTTCTTCATGCATAGCATTTATCCAATCTGGATCTTCCAATGCTTCTTCAACCTTCATAGGTTCAATGCTAGAGATGAATGAATAGTGTTCATAAAAATTAGCCAAACGAGATTTAGAGCGAGTGATTCTCCCGGTTTGAATGTCATTGTAGATTTGCTCGATGGGATGGTCTCTGGCGACTCTTGCTCTAACTCGTGAGAGCTTTTGCTTGGGTCGGGGTGGAACATCTTCTTCATCTTGTCCTTCTTCTTGGCCTTCTTCATTGTTGACGTTGTCATTCTCTTGTCGTGGTGGAGAAGGAGGTTGATGAGGTTCATCTTGGTGTATTTCCTCGTTCTCTTCATCTTGGTGTGTCCCACTTGTGGATGCTTCTGTATCAACTCTTGGTTCACCTTGTCGTGAGGTAGAAGCTTCCACTTGGACGGAGGAGGTACTCTCCTTCACCTTCTTTGGACGGATCTTGCCAATAGACAAGTCTTGGATTGCTTCCGAAGGATCTTTATCTCCTACATCAATTGGCAATTGCTCTACTTGCGAGCCGTTAGCTTCATCAAACTTCACATCTACTGTCTCTTCAACCTTTCGGGTGAAATTGTTGTAGACACGGTAAGTGTGAGAGTTCGAGCCATAACCAAGTAGGAAACCTTCATGAGATTTAGGAGAAAATTTAGAACGACGATGCTTATCAAGAATGTAGCACTTTGAGCCAAATACCCGAAAGTATCCAACTTGGGGTTTGTTACCGGTGAGAAGCTCGTATGCCGTCTTGCCGAGTAGCTTGTGAAGATACAAGCGATTTGTTGCATGACAAGCCGTCTCAACCGCTTCCGCCCAAAAGTGTTTTGGAGTCTTGTACTCATCAAGCATCATTCTTGCCATCTAAATAAGAGTCCGGTTCTTCCTCTCAACAACTCCATTTTGTTGAGGCGTGTACGTAGCCGAGAACTCGTGTGAAATCCCTTGTTCGTCAAGAAAGGTATCCACATTTGCATTCTTGAACTCAGTTCCATTATCGCTCCGAACCTTTTTGATATTCACTTCAAATTGGTTTTGGGCCTTCCTAGCGAAATTTTTGAAGATCTTTTGGACCTACGATTTATCATCAAGAAAGAACACCCACGTAAATCTTGAAAAATCATCGACTATGACTAGACCAAATGAGTTACCACCGAGACTCTTGTAGGCATTGGGACCAGAGAGATCCATATGAAGTAGCTCGAGCGGTCTTCTCGTGGTCATAATGTTCTTCACGGGGTGACTTCCTCTAACTTGTTTTCCTGCTTGACAAGCACTACAAAGTCTATCCTTGTCAAATATAACATCTTTCACTCCAAGGATATGATCACCTTTAATAAGCTTATCAAGCTTTCGCATGCCCACATGACCTAACCTTCTATGCCACAACCAGCCTTTTGAGGATTTAGCAATTAAGCAAGTTCTAGCTTGAGCCTTTTTAGTGAAATCGACAATGTAAAGATCACCTCTACATATACCGGTAAAGACCATTTTACGATTATCTCTACGAAACACTTGGCAATCTACTTCAGTAAAAAGAATGTTGAAACCGAAATCAGCAAGTCTAGATACTGAAAGTAAATTATACCCAAGAGATTCAACGAGCATGACATTTTGTGTGGAGCTATCATGTGAGATGGCCACCTTACCGAGGCCAACCACCTTACCCTTTGAGTTATCACCAAAAGTGACATAGTTTCGAGGGTCGTCGTTTTCAGCAAGCTCACGAAACATATCCTTGCTCCGGTCATATGATCAGTACATCCACTATCAAGGACCCATTCCTTTCCTCCAGCCATGTAGCCGCGAAGATTTGCCATAAGACCAAAGTGTCTCATCACATCATCAAGATCATAGTCACTATCATCATCCTCATCATAGTATCCATGTTGAACATCGTCTTGTGATTGATCAATTCCTAGAGAGGGTAATTCATTAGATAAATGATCATCACAATGGTCATCTTTATGAATTCTAATAGCTTCGGAGATGATATTGCTAATGATTCCAACATCTCCTTTGGCATGCATGAGATTTGTAAGCTCAAATAGACAATCACCAAACTTAGGATCGCTGGAATTCATCTTACTCAAGGCAATAGACTTATGGAGAATTTCATCCAAGTTTTGCAAGGAATAGTTTTGAAATCTTTCCTCAAGAAATCTCCATATAGTGTAGGCACAATCAAGAGTAGGTAAACATCCAATCAAGTTTCTAGGCAAGCCTCTAGTGATAAGATTAACAGTTCTAAGGTTGCGGATCATGTCAATAGACTCATCAAGGGTAGGATGCAAAGGATCAACATGAGGTGCACAAGGGCCAGTAGTGTACTTGTTCAAATGATATTCATTGAAAATCTCAAGCATCTCATTTTTCCACTCATGAAAGAACTCTCCATCAAGAATAGGCACTCTACGTCTAAGACTCCCTAACGTAGACTCATCCATCTTCCTCCAATGGTGATTAAACCGAAGCAATGGAGACCAATGCTCTGATATCAATTGAAAGGATCGAGAAGAGGTGTCTAGAGGGGGGTGAATAGACTCTTAGCAAGAAAAGTTGCAGTTTTTAAATTCTTTAAGGTTAAGTGGAGTTTTAGCACAAGTTCAAACATTCACAATACATATCAAGCAAGCATGACAAGAGTATATGAGCAGCGTAAAGTAAATCATGCAAGTTGCAAGAATGTAAAGGGATGGGATTGGAGTGTGCAAACGCAATAGGAGACACAGATGTTTTTGTCGTGGTTCCGATAGGTGGTGCTATCGTACATCCACGTTGATGGAGACTTCAACCCACGAAGGGTAACGACTACGCGAGTCCACGGAGGGCTCCACCCATGAAGGGTCCACGAAGAAGCAACCTTGTCTATCCCACCATGGCCATCGCCCATGAAGGACTTGCCTCACTAGGGTAGATCTTCACGAAGTAGGCGATCTCCTTGCCCGTACAAACTCCTTGGTTCAACTCCACAATCTTGACGGAGGCTCCCAAGTGACACCTAACCAATCTAGGAGACACCACTCTCCAAGAGGTAATAGATGGTGTGTTGATGATGAACTCCTTGCTCTTGTGCTTCAAATGATAGTCTCCCAAACACTCAACTCTCTCTCATAGGATTGGATTGGGTAGAAAGATGATTTGAGTGGAAAGCAACTTGGGGAAGGCTAGAGATCAAGATTTATGTGGTTGGAATGGAATATATTGATCTCGACACAAGTGTAGGTGGTTCTCTCTCAGAAAATGTATGTTGGAAGTGTAGGCATGTTCTGATGGCTCTCTTCACGAATGAAGAGTGGGTGGAGGGGTATATATAGCCTCCACACAAAATCTAACCGTGACACACAAATCACCAAACTCGGTGTGACCGAATCAGAAAACTCGGTCAGACCGATTTAGTTAAAAATGTGAACGTTAGGATTTTTGGTGGGACCGACATAATCAACTCGGTAGGACCGATGTGCTAGGGTTAGGGTAAAGCCTCATCTCGGTTTGACCGATTACACGAACTCGGTGGGACCGATTTGGGTAATAAGCAAAACAGAGTGTTGGCCAAGCAAACTCAGTGGAACCGATTTCATATTTCGGTGAGGCCAAAATTAATGCAATAGGCAACAGAGAGTTTGCAAGCCCATCTCGGTGAGACCGAGATCCCATCGGTGAGACCGAATTGATTAGGGTTTCTGGCAGTGGCTATGTCAAGTGAACTCGGTGGCGCCGGATAGAAAGATTTGGTGGGGCCAAGTTTGACTTTTGGTTTGGGAGATATGTGGATGTGAGAAAGTGGTTGAGGGCTTTGGAGCAGATCACTAAGCACTTTGAGCAAGCAAGCCATTAAGCAACACCTCATCCCCTCTTAATAGTATTGGATTTCCTATGGACTCAATGTGATCTTGGATCACTAAAATGAAAAATGTAGAGTCCTGAGCTTTGAGCTTGAGCCAATCCTTTGTCCTTATCATCTTGAAGGGGTTCCACATCCTCTTGTCCATGCCACTCCACTGTTGGACTTATCTGAAATATACTGGATGAAAGCATTAGTCCAACAAGAGATATGTTGACATTAATTACCAAAATCACCCAGGGAGCACTTGTGCTTTTAGAGCCATGCCTCACGGGCAAGATGACTAAGACTCCGTTCTCCGGAACAATGGAGCGAGCAACAGACTTGTTGGGAATAATACATACTGATGTATGCGGTCCGATGAGTGTTGAGGCTCATGGCGGGTATCTATATTTTCTGACCTTCACAGATGATTTGAGCATATATGGGTATATCTACTTGATGAAACATAAGTCTGAAACATTTAAAAAGTTCAAAGAATTTCAGAGTGAAGTGGAAAATCATCGTAACAAGAAAATAAAGTTTCTACGATCTGATCGTGGAGGTGAATATTTGAGTTACGAGTTTGGTCTTCATTTGAAACAATGCAGAATAGTGTCGCAACTCACACCAACCGGAACACCACAGCGTAATTGTAACATCCCAAATTCTAAATTTTGGAATGTTATATTAAATAAATAGTTTTCATTGTTTGTTTGATTGTGGTGTGGTTGCTTGTGTGAAATTGAGTGAAATTTGAAACTTTTTAAAAGTTAAATGAGAGGGAATAAAAGGACTTTCCCCAACTTTCACCTTGCATTTATAATCTCTATGAATTAAATTCATTACATCACAAAACCCTGGAGTGAAGATGATATGACTTCTTCCATTTAAATAAATTAAAAGGGTTTTGAAAAGATTTGAATTCCATTTGGAACTATTTCAAATTCAGAAACTTTAAGCAACTCAATCATTTTCATAAGAGAAGATAAATGACTTCTTCAAAACATATGAAATATGAGTTGGAAGTTTAAAAGAATCAAATTTAAAGTCCATTTGAAATTATTTTCAATTTGGAGTTATTTGGTTTTTATTCAAATTATTTTTCTCCAAAAATAAAATATATCGAAAATAGGGTTAAATGATTCCCTACAGTAGAAAAATGGAGAAAAACGATTTTGAAATTATTTTGGTATTTTTAAAATATTTTTATTGGGTTTTTAAATAAAATAGTAGCACTGTTTGATTTATTTAAATTTTTGTGGATTTTATTTGACGCTAGAAAAATGTTCATGTTGTATAAAATCTTTTTCTGAAAATTTTGACATATTATATGACTATAGTATATTTTTATTTTATGTGGTTTTTCTTTTTATTATTTTTTGTATATATAAAAAAAATCTCCGGGCCGCCGAACTTGGCCGAAGCCGAGCCGGCCCAGCAGCGCCGCCTTCCCCGGACCGACTCCCGCTAGAGTCCGGTCGCCGCACGCCGTGCCGCCTCGCGATTCCGGCACGGACTCCGCCTCGCCGCCGCCTTTGCCCCTCCTCCAAGCACCCTCCCCGGCCCCTTTAAATAGTCGCCCGCCCCCCTCCTCCATCAACCGCCGTGCCGCCTCCCGCCGCCCAAGCCGAGCCGCCGCGGTAAGCCGCCGCTGCCCGCGTCCGTGTGATCTTAGATCGACGGCTGATATTTGATCTAATTGTTTTTTTCTTCTTTCGAACCGGTATGCTCAAGTTAGCGAGCATTCGCTGGTTAAAACCTCTGTAGCGAACGTTTTCGTTAAATAAGCTTCTTTAGCGAACGTTCGTTCATTAGTTTCTATTTCGAAGTCAGGGACCTTGATGTAATTATTTTCTTCGCATATTAGCCCCTGATCTTTAAACTAGCACAACTTTTACTCACTTGTCCAAATCCAGCGAAACCAACGCCCACTTCTTCCTTATGATCCCCTCTATCCAGAGAATATATAAAATCAACTTTTTGAAATTTTAAAATTTGAATTAGATCAGATTCAAATTCAAACTTGTTTTGGCTATAAATTAAGTTTTATAACTCCGATTTAATTGATTCTTTTTGCAAATCGTAGCTCTTGACATATACTTTCTATTAAGATCAAAATCACATAATTTTGCTACTGTTAAAAATATGTTTCGGTCTAGAAGATTTACTTGATGGTTTTTGAAGTTTTCCGAAGTGTTTTCTGCATTCTTTTGGATTTTTTGAGTGATTGCTTTTGTGTGGTTATAATTGCTTGCTTACGATAAATTGACCGGAATGTGACGAGTAGAACTATCAGGAATTATGAGTGTGAAGCATCTTCATCAATAGTACAAGGCAAGTTCACACTTTGATCATACTCTTTTATACCCAGTTTTTAGGCATTAGTAACCCTCAAAGATTGCATGAGTAGGATTGGGAACATGTGGTATTGCTATGTAGTTGATGAGGTAGGAACCTATTGTCTTATTGATTCACCCCAGGAATTTACGTTACGCTCATATTGCTTAGCCTTGCTCATAGACGTGGATTGGTATGTGAGAAATCATGTAAGTTGGGAGAGACAATAACTAAGGGAAACTTAAGGTGGCTACTTTAATACACATCTGGGTGGATTGGTTGGGGCACCCTGGGGATATACCAGTGGCTTGCCCGGGCACCTGGGGAATCCAGTGTTTTCCTAGGAGATCCCGAGGGACCCGTGTGATCATCCTATGGAATGCCACCCAGGCTCAAAGGGATCATAAGATTATTCATGATGGAAACTTCTGTGTGCAGCCACAAGCCATTATGGGCTCTGGCATAGTTGAGTAAGTTGTGGGAGACCTTTCCATGATAGGCTAGTAGATGTAGGGGATTGTAGGTGTACCGGCCTATCTATCGGTTAAGGGGACCTCCTTGGAAAGACTGTGTCTCGATCATCCGTTTCTCAACCATCATGCAGTGCGAGAAATTCAACGGAGGAGATCGAGTCTTGTGGGGAAAAGTGCAGAAACCTCTGCAGAGTGTATAAACAAATCATGATTTGTCGTGTCCCTGGTTATGGACATCTTTGAGTATCTGGTATTTGAATTATTGGTTGATCTCATCACTCTATTTAATGAAATTGTTGGGTTATTAATGATTTGGTGACTCTTTGGGATTGAGTTGGGGTTACCTTCTCAATATGCGTAATTTAACTTAGTAGTAAATAAAATTTATTCCTTTGTTGTAGGAAAAATTAGCTTTATGTAGAATTAAACTTAGAGCCTCCACCAGCCAAATATGCATATAGATATAGATATTCTCATTTATTCTATGGTGTGAAATTGCCGGTACATTCAATGTACTGACCTACATGGCTGCAACATCTCATGTTGCAGGAATTCTTACGACGAGTAAGTGATACGTTAGGGTTACGATGTCTACACTCAACTTTGCCGTTGGCGTTGTTGGGAACTCCACAACTTTGTTGTTACTTCCGCTATGGATGAGGTAATAGTATTTACGTTACTTTATACATGTGATTTACCTATGTTATAAATCCTCGAGTACTGTGTGTGTCAGCATACCGATCCAGGGATGACACTTAAATACAGAGACTTGACTCATTCGGGTCGGGTCGCTACAAGATGGTATCAGAGCACATGTTGAATGTAGGACGTGACCCCTAGAAACTGGTAAGCCCTTAGGAAATGATTTCTCTAAAAATTTATTTTCAAAAGAGATCCCTTAACTCTCATCTTTTCTAAGCTATTTCCTCTCATCTCAAGTAGTCAGACTATACCCCTTTTTCCCCTTTTGACCATGTGAGGATTCACCTCATGAGACCACTCCAAGGAGTACAAGATATCGGACAACAAAGACCACTTCAGAATGAAGAGGATTTTATCGTGCATTATAATAATGGAAACTACGAGACTCCGAAGACTAGGAGAATTTGAAGGTTCTGAAGAATTTCTAGATTGGTATGACCTAGGAAGGCTACCCTTATGGAATTTGTCAGACTATTGAAGCTGTCAATACCTGAGATCAAGGTGTGTCGGAGAAAGACCGGAACATGGAGCGTTAAAACTCAAAGTTTTTGTCAGAAAACCCTTAGGCAGGAGATATCAACTATGGAATGATAGCTCATGGCAATGACAAGGGAAGAAACACGGCAATCCATGATGTTATCACCACTTATGCTATGGTCACTGTGCTGACTTAAGCATGCATTTCGTCGGAAGGATTGGATGACAAAAGGGCTAATGGAGCACCTATCAGCAAAAGATGAAGTCTTAACCTTAGCTGGTGTATCGCCAGGATCTGGAGTATTACATCAAGAATTTTAAGATGGACCTGCAGGAAGCCGTATTTGATAAGGAAGCATTTCGTGAAGAACTCAGGACTCAGAAGCTGAAAGTAGCCAAGCTGGAGGAGCAAAACCTTGAGATACCGGAGATTCGACAGGAACTGAAGGACAGTAGGACCATGGTTCATGCCAAGGATGTTGAAACCCTGAAGTTTGGAATGCAACTCCAGAATATTAAAGGACGTCATGAGAGACTTCACGTCAACAGAGATGATCTGGCAAAAGAACTTGAGAAGGACAAGCACAATCAGAAGAAACATCGGAGACATGAACAAGACTTGAAGAGTTTGGCGACTTTGAAGATTTATTGACCTTTAGAAGACCAAACCCCTGTTATATACTTACGTTAGATGCGACGTTTGTGAGCTGTCATTTGTTTGATGTTTTTCTGACAGCCACAAAATAAAATCTGTCTCTTCAAAACTATTGTTTGTATTGTGTGTATCCCTCTCTATCTCTTTTATCTCACCCCAAAACCCTTGGAACCAATAGAGGATGAATAGAGATGAACTCATATTTTCTGGACCCATGACTCAATTGGAGACGGGCCGATGGATTCAGAACATGGAAGATCACATAAAGAATAGCACTATAGCCCGAAAGGATATGGCCCAGCATGCTCTTCAGTGTTTTGAAAGAGGTGCTGCTACTTGGTGGAGGATGTACCAAACCATCAATGGATGGCAAGGAGTAACCACTTGGAAAGAATTTAAGTTGACTCTGCAAAGGTCTCGTCTTGTGTCCCAGAAATTGAAGCCTTATGGAAATGATATGAAGAAACCTTGTGCATGCAAGCTCTATGGAAATAGGACATAGCCATGAAGAACACAAGGATGAATGCCCTCATTGTGAAGAAAGTCACCCAGCTGAAGAGTGCCCAACTAGGAAGATTGCTTGTTTCTTGTGTGAAGAGACTACCCACTAGCCTGCTCAGTGTCACATTTACCCCATGGTACAACGAACTATCCAGCAGAAGAAAGAAGCAATGAAAGGAGCCCTCATGGAAATTTTAGAAGAACCTGTGATGAAGGAAGAGGTGGAGGACCCACCCGAAGAAGACCCAGTTAAACCCTGCACCAAGTCATGCTATTCATGTGGAGAAGGAGGACACATCTCCCAAAATTATTTGAAGGGGGATATAGTAGAATTCCCGACAGTTGAAGTAGAGTATGACCCACAGGAGATAGAAGCCCTGATTGGCATGGAAAAGTCCAGGAAGAGAAATAGATTGGATTCCAGAAACAACCCAATTTCTACAAAGAAGGACCTAAGTCATATCACATGTTTCAGGTGCAAAGATCTAGAGCACTACTTCAGCGGTTGCCCAAAAAGGAAGCCGAGGACCCAAGGAGGCTATGTAATCACAAGAAAACCACGAGACTTGTCAGAAGTAATATGTTTCCGCTATAATGAAGCAGGGCACTTTGCCAGAGATTGTCCCAATGAGGATATTCGTGTTAAATAGTTGAGTCTGTGAGAAATATAGTAGTAGTAGTAGTGGGATCATTCCTTTTATATTGAGGTGTTAAGTTGAGGCATGTAATGGAAATGCAAGAGATTGTAATAAATTCATGAAATCAATAAAGTTCATGCTTCATGATTTCATACGTTGAATTTTATGAGTTGTTACTCCATGAAGAAAGATTTTGACCATTTTCGAGGATATCAGAAATATGGTCTATGGAAGAATTTGTGCATTTCAAGGGTGGTAGTACCCTGTGAGGACACTTGACCCCTGGAAAAGATAATGACATTCCACGGAGTGGATTTCAGACAAAATAAGTATGAGTTTTATCTCGATATGTGGGATACCCCAAGAGTATGAAGGGATGAAGAACTATTGGATATAATGTTGGTAATATGGAGCAATTGTAACCCCAGGATGAGTTGAAGCTATAAATGTGATGAGGTGAGCCCATAACCCACAGGCTCCAGGACCTGCCAAGAAGCAAGCACACTCTTGCTGAAGGAAAAACCCTGGAAGAAGATACGACTTTACCAACAAACGATCTTATAGGAGTAACGCAAAACCTGAGAGTTGTGAAGGAACGATAGATGTTTGTTTGGCCTGCAGAATTAATGGATATATTCGAACTTGGTTCGTCGACAAGAGAAATTCTGTAATGCTTGTGAGGATGACCGAGTGTTAGAATGCGAGATTCGCTAAACCATGTACAAGGTAATGATTTGGGTGCGGGATGGATTGATCACCATACCGACTTACTCTTATTATTCGCCTTGCTATATGAGATGGTAAATCTGAGTGACTTACCTATAGTAGAGCGACGACGATCAAAACCTTGATTGAATCTTAGAATGGTATGACAATTTTCCCTTCTACAGGTCAGCTGTTGCCAATTGTAGGTCATATGGTGAGAATGAAGCCCAGACCCATTTCCTGCAGGAGAAACCATAAATTGTCGACCACCATGAGATATCGATAGTTGTTTAGTATTGGCGCCAGACCCGTCAGCTAAGAAGGACCAGTCACAGAAGAACCGTACCAAGATGAAAGGACACAAGAATAGAGGAAAAAGGTTATGCCACTACCGGAAGAGCCCAGAGTAGGAATTTTCCCGAGGATCTGAGAAGATCGACATTGCCAACAATAAGGATGGAGTATATGAGGTTTGATGGAACCGTAACAATGCTTCTAAGGGTTGTAGCACCCGAGACTCCCTGTGATGATCGATGGATTTTGAGAAGACCCCCAAACCTAACCTATTTCTGCTAGCCTCTCTGAATCTCGAGGACGAGATTCATTTTAAGGGTGGTAGGTTTGTAACATCCCAAAATTCTAAATTTTGGAATGTTATATTAAATAAATAGTTTTGATTGTTTGTTTGATTGTGGTGTGGTTGCTTGTGTGAAATTGAGTGAAATTTGAAAAAAAAATTGAAAATTAAATGAGAGGGAATAAAAGGACTTTCCCAAACTTTCACCTTGCATTTATAATCTCCATGAATTCAAATTCATTTCATCAAAAAACCCTGGAGTGATGATGATATGACATTTTCTGAAATTTTTGATATATTATATGCCTATATGATATTTTTATTTTATGTGGTTTTTCTTTTTATTATTGTTTGTACATAAAAAAATCGCCGGGCCGCCGAACTGGGCTGAAGCCCAGCTGGCCGAGCAGCGCCGCCTTCCCCGCGACCGACTCCCACTAGAGTCCGGCCGCCGCACGCCACGCCGCCTCGCGAGTCCGGCTCAGACTCCGCCTCGCCGCCGCCTTTGCCCCTCCTCCAAGCACCCTCCCCGGCCCCTTTAAATAGCTGCCCGTCCCACCCCTCTCCTCTATCAGCCGCCTCCCGCCGCCCAAGCCGAGCCGCCACGGTAAGCCGCCGCTGCCCTCGTCCGTCTGATCTTAGATCGACGGCCGAGATTTGATCTAATTTTTTTCTTCTTTCGAACCGGTATGCTCTAGTTAGCGAGCGTTTGCTGGTTAAAACTTCTGTAGCGACTGTTTTCGTCTAATAAGCTTCTGTAGCGAACGTTCGTTCGTTAGTTTCTGTTTCGAAGTCAGGGACCTAGATGTAATTATTTTCTTTGCAGATTAGCCCCTGATCTTTAAACTAGCACAACTTTTTACTCACTTGTCCAAATCCAACGAAACCAACACCCACTTCTTCGTTATGATGCTCTCTATCCAGAGAATATATAAAATCAACTTTTTAAAATTTAAAAATTTGAATTAGATCAGATTCAAATTCAAACTTGTTTTGGCTATAACTTAAGTTTTATAACTCCGATTTAATTGATTCTTTTTGCAAATCGTATCTCTTTACATGTACTTTCTGTTAAGATCAAAATCACATAATTTTTCTACTGTTAAAAATATGTTTCGGTCTAGAAGCTTTACTTGATGGTTTTTGAAGTTTTTCGAAGTGTTTTCTGCGTTCTTTTGGATTTTTTTGAGTGATTGCTTTTGTGTGGTTATAATTGCTTGCTTACGATAGATTGACCGGAATGTGACAAGTAGAACTATCAGGAATTATGAGCGCGAAGCATCTTCATCAACAGTACAAGGCAAGTTCACACTTTGATCATACTCTTTTATACCCAGTTTTTATGCATTAGTTTCAACCCTCAAAGATTGCATGAGTAGGATTGGGAACATGTGGTATTGCTATATAGTTGATGAGGTAGGAACCTATTGTCTTTTTGATTCACCCCGGGAATTTACGTTATGCTCATATTGCTTAGCCTTGCTCGTAGACGTGGATTGGTATGTGAGAAATCATGTAAGTTGTGAGAGATAATAACTAAGGGAAATTTAAGGTGGCTACTTTAATACACATCTGGGTGGATTGGTTGGGGCACCCTGGGGATATACCAGTGGCTTGCCCGGGCACCTGGGGAATCCAGTGTTGTCCTAGGAGATCCCGGGGGACCCGTGTGATCATCCTATGGAATGCCACCCAGGCTCAAAGGGATCATAAGATTATTTATGCTGGACACTTCCATGTGCAGCCACAAGCCATTATGGCTCTGGCATAGTTGAGTAAGTTGTGGGAAACCTTTCCATGATAGGCTAGCAGATGTAGAGGATTGTAGGTGTACCGGCCTATCTATCGATTACAGGGACCTCCTCGGAAATACTGTGTCTCGATCATCCGTTTCTCAAGCATCATGCAGTGCGAGAAATTCAACGGAGGAGATCGAGTCTTGTGGGGAAAAGTGCGCAAACCTCTGCAGAGTGTATAAACAAATCATGATTTGCCGTGTCCCCGGTTATGGACATCTTTGAGTATCTGGTATTTGAATTATTGGTTGATCTCATCACCCTATTTAATGAAATTGTTGGGTTATTAATGATTTGGTGATTCTTTGGGATTGAGTTGGGGTTACCTTCTCAATATGGGTAACTTAACTTAGTAGTAAATAAAATTTATTCCTTTGTTGTAGAGAAAAATTAGCTTTATGCAAAATTAAACTTAGAGCCTCCACCAGCCAAATATGCATATAGAGATAGATTCTCATTTATTATTCTATGGTGTGAAATTGCTAGTACATTCAATGTACTGACCTACATGGCTGCAACGTCTCATGTTGCAGGAATTCTTACGACGAGTAAGTGATACATTAGGGTTACGATGTCTACACTCAACTTTGCCGTTGGTGTTGTTGGGAACTCCACAACTTTGTTGTTACTTCTGCTATTGATGAGGTAATAGTATTTACGTTACTTTATACATGTGATTTACCTCTGTTATAAATCCTCGAGTACTGTGTGTGTCAGCATACCGATCCAGGGATGACACTTAAGCACAGAGACTTGACCCATTCGGGTCGGGTCGCTACAGTAATGGTGTGTCCAAACGTCGTAACCGCACTTTATTAGATATGGTGCGATCTATGATGTCTCTTACTGATTTACCGCTATCGTTTCGGGGTTATGCTTTAGAGACGGCTGCATTCACGTTAAATAGGGCACCATCTAAATCCGTTGAGACGACACCATATGAACTGTGGTTTGGCAAGAAACCGAAGTTGTCGTTTCTTAAAGTTTGGGGCTGCAATGCTTATGTGAAAAAGCTTCAACCTGATAAGCTCGAACCCAAATCGGAGAAATGTGTCTTCATAGGATACCCTAAGGAGACTATTGGGTACACCTTCTATCACAGATCCGAAGGCAAAATATTCGTTGCTAAGAATGGATCCTTTCTAGAGAAAGAGTTTCTCTCGAAGGAAGTGAGTGGGAGGAAAGTAGAACTTGATGAGGTAATTGTACCTGCTCCCTTATTGGAAAGGAGTTCATCACAGAAATCAGTTCTAGTGATTCCTACACCAATTAGTGAGGAAGCTAATGATGATGATCATGAAGATTCTGATCAAGTTACTACCGAACCTCGTAGGTCAACCAGAGTAAGATCCGCACCAGAGTGGTACGGTAATCCTGTTCTGGACGTTATGTTACTTGACCATGACGAACCTACGAACTATGAGGAAGCGATGATGAGCCCAAATTTCGTGAAATGGCTTGAGGCCATGAAATCTGAGATGGGATCCATGTATGAGAACAAAGTGTGGACTTTGGTTGACTTGCCCAATGATCGGCAAGCCATAAAAAATAAATGGATCTTCAAGAAGAAGACCGACGCTGACGGTAATGCTACCGTCTACAAAGCTCGACTTCCTGCAAAAGGTTTTCGACAAGTTCAAGGAGTTGACTATGATGAGACTTTCTCACCTGTAGCGATGCTTAAGTCTGTCTGGATCATGTTAGCAATTGCCGCATTTTATGACTATGAAATTTGGCAAATGGACGTCAAAACTACATCCTTTCTAGAAGAAGAGTTGTATATGATGCAACCAGAAGGTTTTGACGATCCAAAGGGTGCTAACAAAGTGTGCAAGCTCCAGCGATCCATTTATGGACTGGTGCAAGCCTCTCGGAGTTGGAATAAATGTTTTGATAGTGTGATCAAAGCATATGGTTTTATACAGACTTTTGGAGAAGCCTGTATTTACAAGAAAGTGAGTGGGAGCTCTGTAGCATTTCTAATATTATATATGGATGACATATTGTTGATTGGAAATGATATAGAATTTCTGGATAGCATAAAAGGATACTTGAATAAGAGTTTTTCTATGGAAGACCTCGGTGAAGCTGCTTACATATTGGGCATCAAGATCTATAGAGATAGATCAAGAAGCTTAATTGGACTTTCACAAAGCACATACCTTGATAAGATTTTGAAAAAGTTCAAAATGGATCAGTCAAAGAAAGGGTTCTTGCCTGTGTTACAAGGTGTGAAGTTGAGTGAGACTCAATGCCCGACCACTGCAGAAGATAGAGAGAAAATGAAAGTGATTCCCTATGCCTCAGCCATAGGTTCTATCATGTATGCAATGATGTGTACCAGATCTGATGTGTGACTTGCTATAAGTATAGTACGAAGGTACCAAAGTAATCCAGGAATGGATCACTGGACAGCGGTCAAGAACATCCTGAAATACCTGAAAAGGAATAAGGATATGTTTCTCGTTTATGGAGGTGACAAAGAGCTCGTCGTAAATGGTTACGTCGATGCAAGCTTTGACACTGATCCGGATGACTCTAAGTCACAAACCGGATACGTATTTATATTGAATGGTGGAGCTGTCAGTTGGTGCAGTTCCAAACAGAGCGTCGTGGCGGGATCTACGTGTGAAGCGGAGTACATAGCTGCTTCGGAAGCAGGTGATGAAGGAGTCTGGATGAAGGAGTTCATATCCGATCTAGGTGTCATACCTAGTGCATCGGGTCCAGTGAAAATCTTTTGTGACAATACTGGAGCAATTGCCTTGGTGAAGGAATCCAGATTTCACAAGAGAACCAAGCACATCAAGAGACGCTTCAATTCCATCCGCGATCTAGTCAAGGAGGGTGACATAGAAGTTTGCAAAATACATACGGATCTGAATGTTGCAGACCCGTTGACTAAGCCTCTCTCACGAGCAAAAACATGATCAGCACCAAGACTCCATGGGTGTTAGAATCATTACTATGTAATCTAGATTATTGACTCTAGTGCAAGTGGGAGTCTGAAGGAAATATGCCCTAGAGGAAATAATAAAGTTATTATTTATATGTCCTTATATCATGATAAATGTTTATTATTCATGCTTGAATTGTATTAACCGGAAACTTGATACATGTGTGAATACACAGACAAAACAAAGTGTCCCTAGTATGCCTCTTCTAGACTAGCTCGTTAATCAAAGATGGTTAAGTTTCCTAGCCATAGACATGTGTTGTCATTTGATGAACGGGATCACATCATTAGAGAATGATGTGATGGACAAGACCCATCCGTTAGCTTAGCACCATGATCATTTAGTTTATTGCTATTGCTTTCTTAATGACTTATACATGTTCCTCTGACTATGAGGAATACCGGAGTAACACTTAGTGTGCTATCAAACGTCACAACATAACTGGGTGATTTTAAAGATGCTCTACAGGTGTCTCCGATGGTGTTTGTTGAGTTGGCATAGATCGAGATTAGGATTTATCACTCCGATTGTCGGAGAGGTATCTCTGGGCCCTCTCGGTAATGCACATCACTATAAGCCTCGCAAGCAATGCGACTAATGAGTTAGTGCGGGATGATGCATTACGGAATGAGTAAAGGGACTTGCCAGTAACGAGATTGAAGTAGGTATGGTCATACCGACGATCGAATCTCGGGCAAGTAACATACGGATGACAAAGGGAACAACGTATGTTGTTATGCTGTTTGACCGATAAAGATCTTCGCAGAATATGTAGGAGCCAATATGAGCATCCAGGTTCCGCTATTGGTTATTGACCGGAGATGTGTCTCGGTCATGTCTACATAGTTCTCGAACCCGTAGGGTCTGCACGCTTAACGTTCGATGATGATTCGTATTGTCTCTTTTTATTTGGATTATTGAATATTTATTTTGGCAATTGGTTTTTCTATCAATTATTTTGGACTTAGCACTTGGGATTATTTTTTATTTTCTCCCAAGTGAAGCCTACTACCCTAAAACCCTATCAAAACCTCATCTCTCTCATAATCTTGCCATACCATAATTTTCTTTTATGGCAATATATTCATTTTCTCCCTGAAAATGAATATTTTCCCTTTATGCTATGAAACAACCCTCATTTTGTTGCTCAATAAATTCCAATAACATTCCAGAATATTCTTTGGAACATTGCCTCACCTTTCCATGCGAAAATTTGCCACTGTCCTTTGTAAATTTTCAGCTAGGAAAATGTTTTTGCTTTTGGTCAGAAATGGCAGTATGTGAAGCAAGTATGTTTTTTCTTGATCTTCTCAAGCTGAAATTTTTACCACTTAACTACCTTCCTAAGAGATGCTTAACCTCTAAATTTCAGCCTTATTCTCCAAGTAATTTGAGCATAACCTGCTCTCCAAGTTTCTGTACAGAAACTTTGCAGCAGGCTCATGTCTTGTCCAGTGAGCTAGGTGGAAAACCAAGAGCACAACACAACACCGCGTTGAAAGGACTTCATCCTAGACATGGTCTGCGCTTCCCAAAAAGCACCGCGTATGCCAGTGCACGCTGTGACCACACTGGCGCGAGGTGTTCGACATGCAAAGCACGCACTCTGGACATCGGGGCCCTCGACCGCCGCCCGTTCTTCCTCCTCGCGCCACCGCGATATGCCCCCGCCACTTAGCAGCCTCACTTGCGTCCACCTGTCCTCGCCGGACGCGGACGCGGCGCTACCGTTCGGAATAGTGCGCGCTAGTGCGGCTGCTGCCCCACTTAGTGCACTACATTGTGTCCGCGTGCATGCGTAGCTTCTCCGCGCTCCTCTACTTCCTCTCCAAGTCGAGCCCGAGCCTCTCTCCACCTCATTTCGCCGGCAGCTCCTCCATGGTGTAGCACAGAGCTCAGTCACCTCGCTGTCTATATATACAACCCCTCCTGAGCCGTTCTAGCCATCACATTCGCTCACCGGAGTTGCCCGCGGATCCCCCACGGCTGTCTACTCGCTCCGGCAACATTCTTCCTCTCCCACTGCCATAGTCGAGTTCGTGGTGGTCTCCTGAGCGCGCTAGTGCAGTTGGTTTGCCGGATTTGCGCTGGAACCTCCAACTCAGACGAGCTCCGCCGCCCGCCGTCTCTGGAGACGAAGCCCACGTTGACGTCCGTCCACCTTTGCTTTTGCTCTGGGTACGTACGTGATCCCCACGACGTGCTGAACCCATCCCGACCCTCGTCGGCGACCTCCGTGGCCTCCTCGCCGGAGAACCATCGGTGACAGAGCCGATGTGCTCTGTTTCTCTCTCTCTATCTCTCTCTCTCTAACCCTGACATCGGACCCCACCTATCAGCCTCTCTGGTGGAGGCGCATTTGCAAAATACGCCTTCGACGTGGTCCTCACTGGAATTTCTTTTTAATTCAATTTAAATGCAAATTTGACCAGAACTTTGACCAGCTGTAAATCATATTCTATAAGTCCAAATGAGTTGAAAGTTTTTGCATTAGTTTTTTTCTTGAGCTAAAGCTTCTGTTTGCAAAGTTCGAGAAGTTTCCTTGCTATGTAGAATTTCTGGTGCAATAAAATGCTTTATGTGACATTTTCTTTTTGAATTTAAATTATTTTTAGAAGGTCCTAGTTGTGTTGGAGAAGACCAGGAGTATTGTGACACTCCGGTGAACTAAGGCAAGCCACAACATTCATATGCAAGGATGGCATTGCAATGGCAATGGTTTTATTTGAATTAAATTCATTATATGCTTCATTATGAAAATGATGTACTATATAAAACTTTTTGCATTAGAGCTATTACATGCTATATTGTTATTATGCAGTAGATGATATGTCATTTTGTTATTGTGTGCAGTAGAGAACATGCCATATGCTTTTATTGAAGTATGATGCATCTGTTACTTATATTCATATTGTCATGACCCCGTGCACCTCATTGCATACTATGGCTCGAATCATATTCATTCAAGTTAAACCTGATGTTAATTCAACTTGAACAACTATTGATCGAGTCATGGTGCCACCGAACCGAGCTCACCAGTGCAAGCACACATTCCTGGATTGGGAGGCCCTAATTTGGTCTATTGTCATGCCTCTCGCCGGTGCCTCCAACTAGGCAGGTATAACCCTGGCCTGGTAGGCAGGCATAACCTTGTGTGCCCAAGTTGTACGGTACTGATGTCCCCGTCTGGGATGAGTTTGTTTTAGTTTTTGCCACGAAGGTGGCGGATGTCAGCAGTTGGCATCGGGGTCACCCATGACATAGCCCAAAGGGGAGTTTGTCGGAGTGGCCGGGGGAGTGTCATGCAATAGATTGGTTTTGTCGTAATGTCGTTGGTCTACTCGAATGGGAGCATGAGGCCATGATTTTCATGGTGTGGGTACAGTGTACTAACCCCTATAGAGTGTATAACCTATCGATAGCCGCGTCCTCGGATATGGATATAGTTCGTAGTAGGTCACAATGTGGGTCAACAGAAATAAATAACCTACACACTTAATAACACCGAGATGGCACTTGCAGAAGTTGGTGATCTTGTGAGGATCACTATGGCTGGTTTTGATGTGATCGAGTGATGATCACGATGGTAAGATGTTGATGGTGGTTATGAGGTAACCCGAGATGGTAAGTTGGTCCAACGGACCATGATCATGGTCCACGTACACCTCATGGAAGATAGTATCATGTTCATGCTCATGCATTAACTTATTAAATGCCTTGTTATTGTTTGTCGTATTTGCTTTGTTTGCTGTGAGCTTGCGAGTACATTCAAAGTACTCACATGACGTGTCAGGCCAGATGCAGGAGAAGCCATAAAAGAAGTTGATGTTGATCGGTTTGTCGCGTTCTAGGCCGTGTCCCAGAAGTGTCCTTGTGGAGTGGAGTCCCGTTACTTCGTCGTTCCGCTGCCGAGTAGGAGTTTTCCTTATCGTCGAGACCCTTGAGATGTCTAATAAATAATGTACATAAGTGCAGCCGCATTGTGTGTGCCGCTTGGCCTCGACTGTTATGTAATATCTGAACCTATGTATTCGCAAAAGATCAATAAAGCGGTTATTTTCTGTACCAAGTTGTTGTGTGTTGTCAGAAGACATGATCTCTGGGCTGACAATGCAAGGTAAACCGGTTGCTCTGAGCCGGGGTGCCACACGTACAGACTGAAATAAGTGTTCTCTAAAATGTGTCTATACATTCGATTCTAAAATAAACATCTTATATTTGTGAACGGAGGAAGTAGTTTAGAGTAGGTAAATTTTGTGTAAAATTTGAATATGGTTAATGTTTTATGTCCCAATTACTTTTGAATTTAGTATGAATATTCGGACAACCCTATAAATACAATGCTTAGCGTTAGTTTCATGGACTCAGAGCGGATGTCCGTTGAGGATTGCCGTTGGCTAGCATCGTGGATGCTTTGAATGTTGGGTGTGTGTGCGTGTGGCGTTTGTATCGAACTTCTAATGGTGTTGTTAATTAAATGAAATGTCAAAAAATGAGCGTCCGGTTTTTAAGCATGGCAAAATAAATATTTTTATGACAATTTATGTTGTTGTGAGGATGCAATTTGCTTTAGCAAGCATGACAAATCCTGGCAAAACAATTGAATATGGCAGATTCGCTATGTTTGCTAAAGAAAAATGTCATCTTGGTGACAAGTTGTTCTATGTTTGTATTGCTATACTTAAAACCCCGAGGTTTGCTGTTTATCAAAGTCCTTAAGTAAACAAGGATCCAATCCATTTTTGTAAAGAAAAGGACCATATATCTTGGGTTTGTTCTTTGTATCGTGCAAGCCCGGTACTACTAATAGTTGAGCTGTCTCATCTGGGCAAAGCAGCACTGCTGACCGGGGCTTGCCGCCTCAACCTACAGTTCGAACATTGCTTCAAACATTCATATGCTTTGGTGTCTCCGCGCCTTGATGCAGGCGTCGACAAGCAAACCAGACCAACTGAGCAAAGCCAAAAGAAAAAAGGCGAACGCTAGAAGTAGCGGGCGGTGAATTGAAGCGCACAGAGCGACATACGAACAGGGAAGATGTGGGCACGGCAGTATCTCACACGGCAAGATTTATTTCTCTCCCACTTTCTACTCCCAGGGACTGAAACTAGAAAGGGGAAATTTTAAGCCCTAGGCCATGCATATGTGGATCGTGCAGTGCATACGTAGGGGGCGGCCAATCAATTTGCCATCGCAACCGACCGATCCAACCGTCGGAGGCATCGCACATGACTCCTCCTCGCTCCGCGCTGCCACTGGAGCTCTTTTTGGTGGCCAAGTTGATACAACCTTTGGTCCGTGGTGCGCGCCTATTCGGACCCACCGGCACGTTTTGAGGGCCCGGGATCAGTGTCCGGTACGTAGCCGTTTTGCCTCTTGTCTGTACGTGCATGCATACACGTTGCAGCATTCTACTACGAGCAACATACTACTAGTACTTGACGAGACGTCTACGTTGGACCTTTGATTAAGCTAACCGGAACCCCAGCTACCGTCCCCCGATCAATCGCAAACAAAACAAAGGGACACGTACATCGTGATTAATTAGGGCCTTGTGCTCCAGGGTCGTCACGTCGCTTCCACGCTCCGCTGTCGCGACCGGCCGGGAGGAAAGATCGCCGCAGGGAGGCACGGCGTCGGCCGTTTTCCATATACTCCTTGGTCGTTCTCGCGCGCCGGAGAACATCATAATTGTGCATCGTACTCGCTTTCACGTGCATGCCGCGCGCGGGCCCCTCTCCTGTCCTGCAGGAGACGCCATCGGCCAACATGCAACGTGCGCCCGAAAGGCACGCTCCATTCGATCGCAACAGAGCAGTGGGTTCGGGATCCATATCGTTTCGGACGTGGTTGCTAGCGCTGTCCGATTGATGAGGCGGCCCAAGCATGCAGGGGCAAAGCACACATGCGCCGAATTAAAACGCGCGGCCGACGGCGTGACAGCCACGCCCGTTTGCGTGTCCGCCGAATCCTATGTATGTATATGTTTGGACGAGGCGGCTAGCTGTTACTATCTGCAGTTGATGCGAGAGCTATGTAGCCCCAACATCCCAAGATCGAACTTGGCTTTAGTAGGCACGGAACTTACACGCAGCTCTCCTCTAAAAAGACATGTATGCATGTTCAACAACACACACACACACACCCTCCCCCAGTCGAAGCGTCGTCGGAGACGCAGAGACTGGACCGAAACTCATCAAAGGTTGATGTTGGTAGGCCCTTCATCATAACATCGACGAACTGATGAGCGGTAGGGACATGCAAAACTCGAGTACGCCCAAGCGCCACCTGTTCACGAACAAAGTGAATGTTGAGATCAATGTGCTTTGTTCGTGATAATGAACAGGGTTGGCGGAGAGGTAGACGACAAATGCGTTGTCATAGTAGACAATCGTGGCCTTGTGAACCTCACAAAGCAACTCCTGAAGCAACTGACGGAGCCAAGAGCACTCAGCAACGGCGTTACCCACTGCTCGGTACTCCGCCTCAGCACTCGAGCGGGAGACCGTGGGTTGTCGCTTGGACGACCACGAAATCAACGAGGGCCCGAGGTAGACACAATAGCCAGATGTAGAGCGACGAGTGTTGAGGCAGCCAGTCCAGTCTGCATCTGAATAGGCAATGCTGTCAGTGGAGGAAGAAGCCGTCAAGGTGCGTCCCATGGTCATAATGTCGCGTATATACCGAAGGATACGCTTCACCAGAGTCCAATGAGAGTCGCGTGCAGAGTGCATGTGGAGGCACATCTGCTGGACAACATACTGCAGATCGGGTCGTGTGAGCGTTAGGTACTGCAAAGCGCCGACGATGGAGCAATAAGGCGGCGTCAGGCACAGGAGAGCCCTCCAAAACAGACACCTTGACCTTCGTGTCTACATGAGTGGCAGTGGGCTTGCAGTTAAGCATGCCAGCTCGCTCAAGTAGCTCATGGGCATATACTTCTACTGATGCAGAAAGAACCCATCGGCGCGCCGGATGACCTAGTTGCCGAGAAAGTAATGCAGGACCCCCAAATCCTTAAGGGCAAACTCATCACGAAGGCGAACAGTGAGCTGCTGAAGAAGCGTAGTAGATGATGCCGTCAGGATAATGTCATCAACACGGAGTAGAAAATACGCGCTGGCGGTTCCCTGATGATAGACGAACAGCGAGGCATCAGAGCGGGTTAACCAAAACCCAAGCTGCTGAAGGAACGCCGTCATACGCTGGTACCACGCCCGTGGCGCCTGCTTAAGCCCGTAGAGAGAAACGGGAGAGCAAGAATACATGATCCGGATGAGTAGCGTCGATGAATCCAGTGGGCTGCTAGTAGAACACCTGCTTGTCAAGATGACCGTGCAGGAAGGCGTTGGAGACGTCCAACTGGTGCACCGGCTAGGTACGAGAGGCGAACAACTGGAGAACAACACGGATCATGCCCGTCTTGACAACCGGGGCAAAGGTGTCGGTGAAGTCCACGCCGGCGTGCTGTCGAAAACCACAGACCACCCGGCGATCCTTGTAGCGCCTGAGAGACCCGTCAGGATGTGTCTTGTGTCCACTGATGACGTTAGCATGGGGAGGCTGCAAAACCAGATGCCACGTGCGGTTGCGCTGCAACACATCAAACTCCTCACGCATCACGGCAAGCCAGAGCGGATCGCGAAGGGCTGCACGAGTGGAGGAAGGAATGGGTGATGGTGTCGACAAGTATAGCGCGTGCTGGGACGGTGCACACCAGCGTGGGCCCGGGTCATCATACTGAGGGGTGGCGCTGCGACCGCTAGAGAGACGGGCACGGTACTGGGCGAAGATGAGGTCGAGCCCGTCGCGGAGGAGCCGGACGCCGAGTCTGTGGCGGTGGGAGGCTTCCCTGTCTCGTCAGCCGCAGCCACGACGCCTGAAGAGGCGACCAACGCGACGGAGCCCGAGGCGTCCGAAGGGACCGCCGAGGGAGCCACACCCGAAGGGGCAGCCATGGCGTCTCACAAGGCTATAGGGCCAGCCGCACCCGAAGGGGCCGCGCTTAAGGGGGCGTCCGAGGCTGGACCCGGTGGTGAGGGCAGCCTACCAAGGGAGGTAGTAGGGGAAGGCCGTGACCGGGACCCGCGCCATGTCAGAGGCATGGCTAGGAGCTCCGCCGAAGACTCAGTGGATGGTGGTACCTGCTGAAAAGGAAATACCTTCTCGTCAAAGTACATGTGCCTCGAGGTGTACACGTGGTGGGATATAAGATCATAGCACTTGTAACCTTTGGTGTTGTAAGGGTAGCCCAGAAAGATACAAGCAAGCGAACATGGTGCGAGCTTGTGTGGTGTCGTGGATGCAATACTAGGATAACAAAGACACCAAGATATGCGAAGATCATCATAGGAGGGAGGAGAACCAAACAAAAGTTGGTGGGGGCATAGTTCCAACGGGGAAGACACGGTTGAAGGTTGAGGACAAGTGTGGCGGTGGCGAGTGCATCGGGCCAGTACCGTGGTGGTACATTGGAGTGGAAGAGCAATCTAAGGACACATCAGATGATAATGCGTAGGATGCGTTCAACACGACCGTTCTACTGTGAATTCCAAGGGCAGGTTAGGCGAAAGATGGTGTCGTGATAGACAAGAAGATTGTGAACCGCAACATTATCAAATTCTTTTCCGTTTTCGGTTTGGAGAGCAAGAATGGGGTGACCAAATTGTGTGGTGACATATGCATAAAAAGCCTCGAGTGTAGCTAAAGCATCACATTTGCAGCGAAGAGGAAATGTCCATGCAAAATGAGATAAATTACATAGTATCACAGGATAATAAAGATAGCCCGTGTTGCTTGTAAACGGAGATGTCCACACATCACTATGAAGTAATTGAAATGAAAAAGAAGAAATAGTTATGGATGCACTAAAGGGTAAACAGACATGCTTTCCGAGGCGGCAAGCATGACAATGTAAGTATTATCGTCGATCTTGATACATGTGAATGAAAAACTTCTAAGAATATGACGAAGCATGCCATAGGTCCACTCCGGCAGAGAGGGCGACGGGTGCGGCTGTGGAGGTTGATGGCGAGTCGACCGGGTAGAGCTCATGGGGGCTGTCACATCGGTGAAGCACCATTCGGGTACGGGCGTCCTTAATAGAAAAACCCAATTCGCCAAATTCTACGGTGACAGGATTTTCACGAGTAAAAGATCAAACGGAAACAAGATTTTTTATTAGTGCAGGTGAAACAAGTATATTAGAAAGAGTTAATGGCATGGAAGTAGAAGGAAAAAAACTATGCCTAACATGAGTGATCGGTAGAGAGGAACCGTCACCGACGGTGATGCGGGTGGAACTGTTAATGGGATAGAAAGAGGAGAGGTTACCGAGGTACAATGACATATGAGCGGTGGAATCCGTGTCCATGTTCCAGTCGCCGCCGCCACTATAGTTGTTCGGAGATGGCGCAGAGTGCAGCGCTGCTAGGAGGGCGGGATCCCGTGGAGTGGTGTGGCCGCATGTTGAGGAAATCCGAGGCCACTGGCGGGTGCTGGAGGCGGCAACATGGGGTAACGTCCGATAGGGGCGGGAGGTGGGAAGAACCCCGCATGTGGCGGCGTCTGCTGGACCGCCGAGTAAGCCTGATGGCCGGCCAGTAGGAGCCAAGGAGACCGGGAGCAGGCGGCTGCGGCACCGGCATGGTGTATGCATGGATGACACCGGTCCATGGATTGGTACCGTCGGTCCAGTGCGGGGAGGGCTGGTGTTGGTGAGGCGCCATCCCCCGGTACCCCTATTGTGGCTGCTGCTTGGGGCGGTCGCCCCTGCCGTGCTTGTTGCGTCGGCCACTGTCATCTAGCTCCTATGGTGCCGGTGCTAGCGGGAAGATGCCCGGCTGTGCGGGAGGCCGTGGCACCACCTCAGGCGGCAGCGGTGTTGGTGGCGCACCGCGAGTGGTGCTAGCGGCGAGGGTGGTATGCTGCACCCGCTTCTTCACCTTCTGCATCTGGCATTCGGCCAAACGTAGGTATGCAACAACTTGCTGAAAAGTAGGTTGTGGCAACAAGGTGAGATTAGATGCGGCATTATAGAAGTCCTCGTTGAGGCCGGCGGTAGGGTGCTAAGCATCAACTCGTAGGAGACTTTGGCACCGATGTCACGGAGTTCATCAGCGAGCATCTGGAGGCCCATGCAATAATCATCGATGGAGGAGTCATCTTGATGGCACCAAAAAATTTCTTGCTGCAAGAATACTAGGCGCTGAAGCTTGTTGTCGTAAAGAGAGTGTTGATCTTGTTCTACACGGTGCAAGCATCATCTTCCTTGGAGATGACCGTGTGGAAGATGTCCTTCAAGATGGTAACATAGAACCGTCGGATGAGCGTGGCCGCAATGGCAGACCACTCTGTGTCGGCCTTCATGACCGCGTCGTCGGCGGAGCCGTCAATTTGCTCGGTGAGGTGGTACAAGGAACTAAACTGATCAAGATGGACGGGGACATGCTCATAGATGCTGAGGTCGCGGATATCGGCGGCGGTTGGAGCATCGGATGCGGCAAACGGGTTGGAGCTGCCGTAGATTGAGGATGCTCGGGACCCGTTGGCGGTTGCGTGGAGTAGGAGGTAGGGTTTTGGCAGCACCTGGAGGGGAGGAGGGGCGGCGTGTTGGAAATATGCCCTAGAGGCAATAATAAATTGGTTATTATCATATTTTCCTTATTCATGATAAATGTTTATTATTCATGCTAGAATGTATTGACCAGAAACTTAAATACATGTGTGAATACATAAACTACACCATGTCCCTAGTAGCCCTCTACTAGACTAGCTCGTTGATCAAAGATGGTTAAGGTTTCCTAACCATAGACATGAGTTCTCATTTGATAATGGCATCACATCATTAGGAGACCGATGTGATGGATAGACCCAACCGCAAGCTTCGCGTCAGATCGTTTCACTTAGTTATTTGCTACAACTTTCTTCATGTCAAGTATCTGTTCCTTAGACCATGAGATCATGTCACTCCCGGATACCAGAGGAATACCTTGTGTGCTATAAAATGTCACACTGGTACGCGTCGGTGCTATACAAACGGTTTTGAACCCCTTTCCGCGACGGCATTTGGGACCGTCGCCAAGTGAGTGTGTGCGATAGGGTGTCCTTCCCACATGACCCAGAAACCGTTGGGGATATGGAGCAGTGATCCAGAGGCCTTCCAAAATGTAATCATGTGCGATGCAGCACACACTAAATTCTTTCGCACATGTGGTATCGGTGATTAAACGTTTCTAATGACGCAGTGAAACCATACGGTCTGTCGTAATGAACCGTTTGGGAAACAGTATGTAAGCCACACGGGCCAACAAATGAACCGTGTGCGAATTGTGCCCCATCGCACACGAGTTTTCTGCGTAACCCGTCTGCCATGCAAGACTCCATCGCACACGTTTCCCAACAATTACCGTCTGCAGTAATGTTCTATCACAAACGGTTCAGGAGCCCCTTCGCACACATACAAGTGCTGCAGACCGTTTGTGATTTGTTGGGTATCACCGATGGTTGCCGCAAGAGTGAGATGTGGTTTTCGTTTGGGATCCCACACGTTTCCTGAAAAAAATTACGACTGGGATTGTATTTTACATTGGGCACAGTTTACTCCGAGTTCTCGTGTGCGATAACGCGATATCACAAACGGTTCCGGAGACCCTACGCACACGTAGTAGCGCTATCGTTTGTGATCTGCCGTGTATCACAGACTGTTCCGCTACGATTGACGTATGCTTCCGATGTGGATCGCACACACTCATTCAGTTGAACCGTGTGCGGAGCAATTGCCGGGTTAAAACAAAATATCCCATTTTGAATCGGCATGCAAAAGCAAATTCGCCACAATATTCAATTGAACAAATAAACAAAAATATCATATTTTGAATCGGCGCGCAAAAAGCAAATTCTCCACAATAGTCAATTGAACAAATAAACAAAAACATCCCATTTTGAATCGGCACGCAAAAAGCAAATTCGCCACAATATTCAATTGAAAAAATAGTGTCCACAGGAAGAACATTCATCAGATTTCGCAACAATTGCAATTGAACATATGGTAGCTAAATTCCAATGATTTGTCCACAGATATATGCATTACATAATTATTTAATCATAGTGTACGAAATACGAAGAACTCATCAGATGGAAAACAATGGATCCGTGCGTATATCTTTAGCGGCTAACTCCTACTCAATGTTTCAGGAGAAGGCATGCTGAAATCTTCATTATCACCAGTGGGATTGATGTAGTGATCCAGGAAGAAGTCGCTGATAAATCTCTGAACCATCAGCAATTCACTAGCCGGGAGCGGTTCAGGGGTCCTCGGTTTTAAGATGAGCTGCAGTACTTTTAAGATCAGAATGTGCCATATGAGTGGAGTAGAAGATATTAATTAAGATAGACTTACTGGTACTAATTCGCGAGGATCGTCACAACTATCAGCAGATTTGCAGATGGAGATCATGTGTCTGCAAACATAGTATCCACAAAGGTTGGTCCCTGCTTCTTGCTGAGGACACTGAAATTTTTTGTACAAAATTAGTCATGTATTTGTCCTGTTAGGAACAACCTAACCGGTGTTAGATGTATTATTTTTTATTTGGAAAAAATAGAAAGAGGTTTATTTAGAAGCTTGAACATTTGACTAGCGTAAGGAAAGGTATTTGTAGACAGTTGGATAAAGTTTCCGAAAATAACGCATTTCGGTGTGTTACCGGAGAAACGATCTCGTGCTGCAGAGGTAGTCCCCTCTTGAACAGGTTCCCTGGTTTAGTTTTCCACAATGCGAGCACACTGCAAATGATGATGAATTTTGACAACATCAATTATTGAACCAGGTATGGATGCAAATTAATTTCAACATCACAGAATTCGAGACCTATCCATGAATTGCTGAAGATGCGTCAGATCCTGAGCATTTGTTGACTCTCTGAGAGAATCGATGTAGTAAACTGTGTTCTTGTTTGGAACAATGAATACCAATATCCAGTGATTGCTACATATTAAGAAAACCATGAACTTACGAATTATGTCGAAATCTGAAAGACAATAAGTGTATGCGTGGTTGTTTACTTCACTTACCATTCATGATATGGCCAGAGAAATGATTCTGCATGGGACGTGTTTCCGAAGAGACGGACGACTGTGTTAACAGCCCAGTCCCATAGGTCCTTACCATGTATTGTTGTGCCATTTGCTAATTCAGGATCTATGAAATACACACTCTCCCTTTTTCTTCTCTGCGCATTCAATCCCCTAAGAGGAATAAAATGCAGTTAGTTGTTTATCATTTACAGCCTTGTATGGAGAAGTTGATCAGAGTTTGTTAAGTACTTACAGAATCAGGCATCTAACAAGAGTGGCATCGAGCACGTTGAAGTTGAAGAAGAGATGTAAGTACTTGAAACTCACGTCGATGGAACCAGCATCGTGTCGGAAATGATCTCTATTGTAGTGGACTAGCAAGCCATGCTGACCTGCTGACATTAGATCCATGCAATATTCATGTAACTCGCGGCAACTGGAGCTGCACTCATTAAAGTATCCGCTAACAAGAAATGGTTGGCCATGGACGTAATTGCGTGCTTCAAGTACATCTGCTTTACTTTTAGCAAACAACAAATGTACGTCTTCATCATCCATGGCGTCAGAAATAATATTACTCCCCGATTCGAACAAGCTGCTGTTAATTTGGTTCTGGGCGATGAGTGCTTTAAGTAAGAGGCAATCGTTCTCTTTCCTCTTCACTTTCCCGCCGCGCTTCCTCGGGGGTGTAGCCTTTTTGGCCACTTCCTTCTTGGCACTTGAAGCATTTCTAGCAGAACGTCTGGTTGCCTGCAAGGTAGACTGCCGAGCAGACGGTGAAGCTTGGACGGACAGCTTAGCAGCCGGTTTATCTATGCCGGACCGCTGAGCTGGCGGTGCTGCTATGACGGACTGCTGGGCCATAGGAGCAGAGGCATCGGACTGCTGACCATGCATTGAAGCTATGTCGGGTTTCTGCGCAGGTGGTGCCAACTTGTCGGTGTGTTGAGGAGGTCGTGCCAACGCGTTGGTTTGCCGAGCAGGAAGTGCTGACGCATTGGTATGCTGACCACGCGACTGCGGACCGACGGACTGATGAGCAGTCGGTTCTGGACCTACAGACTACTTAGCAGGCGGTTCCGAAACATCAGACTGCTTAGCAGTCCGTTCCACCAGGTTGGTCTGTTGAGCTTGTGCTGCAGCTGGGTCTCCCGCCGCTGCTTCAGTGGCCAGCATCTGAACCGGTGGTGTGTCTTCAGCAGTTGTAGGCCTTGCCACTGGCAGCTATGGGGCGAAGGATGACATGGCCTGTACGCCACAAAGTCGGGCCGGCTGATCATAGGTTGATGCATCAGCCCGCGAGAGCTACTGTGGCAAGGAGAGCGTCACCGGTTGTGGGGCGACAGTGGTTGCTCTTGGCGGGGCTTCAGGGATCTCATCGATGAACTCTATTTCCTTTCGTGGCCACTGGAGGTGATGTAACAGTGTTTCTCCCAAGGTCCTTTGCTCATCGAAGTCTTCTAGGACATTCTTCAGGGCAAATTCATTGAATCGAGGCTTTATTTCGATCACGTAGCACTTCACACAGCCCGGCTTCAATGGCACATTGTCCAACAAGAGGCCATCTTCCAAGAAGGGTGGGCAAACCCAGGCTATTGCACATTTTAATGTACCTTCATAATGTGTAAGCACACCCTTCAGTCTGTCTTTCATTCCAGATAGATCATATATAGCATCATCACGAGCAGCTGCAGTCTCAGTGTCGTTGGGGTCAGCTGATGCACAACTACTCTTGTGCAGTGTTGTCGCGCAATAAGCAGCATCCTCCATGCCCGCCTCCCCTCCCATCTGCTAGCTATCTATCAGTGTTAGAGTCTTCTGCATCATCATTGACTCCTCAACATCCTTTCGAACAGCCGGATAAATCTCCTTCCTCAACCTTTCATACAATGCATTCTGCTTCATTTCAGTCCTCGCTTTTTTCATGCCGAGCCTCTCTTCTTTGCTGAGTGTGAAAGCCCTCTTGTGCGGGACATTAACACCTATACCCCTTGCATGACCAGGGGGCTCTTTTGTTTCCAGAGCAACGGATAGAATGTCACATGGCCCTGAGTTCCTATAGAACCTTCCAGGGATCTTGGAAGCCTCTAACATCACTTGATACAGTTCAGCGTCACGTGAGTTTTCAAAGTAATAAGTTCCGTCATCACGCCTCTTTGCACGTGCCCGCAAGGAGTCTCTGGCGCGTGCGCCCCTGATTTCAATAAAGGCCGGATTCCCACCCGCCGCTACTGCTTCTTTGTCCTCCTGGTCCCATATCAGTTTCATGGCGTAGTATCCTACCACATCCATACGGTTGGGGTGTATGTTCTTCTTCTGAAGTTCCAATTGCTTGAAACTTTTCTCAGCAAACTCTTTAGTTGCCCTGACCCTTTTGAATTCTGCCCAGTCTGCCTTTGTAATTTGGGGGTATGCGGGGATTGGGTCCTTGCCTTCACTCAAGTACATCTTGTACGACACGTGCTTCCAGTTTCTCCAAGCATCCCTAGCCTTCTTCAATGCAGCGTGTTCCACCTACATTCTCCACTGCTCTGGAACGTGAAGTGATCCATGATCTCCTGGACTATCCTTCGCCGTGTTTCTGTGTCAGCCTTCCGAAACTCAGACAGATTAATGTTGAGCCTTTCCCTGCCAACAAATCCACACACACTCCTGAACCTCGTGCATGCTTTATCTGGTTTAGTTGGAGCCCAAGACTTTAAATCAATCTCGGGTACTTCATATACACCTTTAGGTTGGTGTGTGGGCTTCCTTGGAGCGTTCCTCCGTGTCCTGACCGGAAGGGTAATTGCTGCAGCTCTATCCTATTCTAGATTACTTGATCCCTCACGATCTGCTGAAGACCTAGGGTTGTCCGAATCAGATGAAGATACATCGCCTGAAGCATGAGTGATGTCGCTGCTACTTGGCCAATCAGAACGCACGACTCAAATCGCGCGCGTGGCAGAGGGGGGCGGGGGGGGGGGGCATCGGCCACGGTTTAATGGACACACGGCTTTCATGAGTGAATCATGTGCTATTTGAAAACATTTACATTACCTAACATCATATTTTTGTTTGAATGAAAACATGAGTTCATCGTTTCGCCTCCAATTTTTTTCCATGGTAAGAAATCACGATTGTACCCTATGCTTGGATTTTCTGGTACATTTTACCAGGCGGCAGGCCTCACTAGCAATCTCAAACTTTGAATATGCAAAAAAAGAGATCTCGTTTGTATGTATATATATAATAGTCGCAACTACACGTGCATGTTAGCAAGATCATTTGTGTGTCACTTTGCGAGTTTTCATTCATTGTGCGAGAAACGGGAAAAAAATTCAAACAGTTCGGCCCCAGGGTGCGGCCAAAGGCGTAGGCCTTGTTGGTATTTTAATTTCAGGAAATGCATATAGAGTCCGGAAAATAACAAAAATCATTGTGTCACTGTCGCGTTCTCTCACGATCGCATGAAAAAAAATGGTAAAGTTTGGCACAAGTTTTGGTGCTCGCACCTTCCATACCGGAGCATCTCACAAGAAGGATCATAGTTTCCAAAAGGAGATGCGGCACTTCGGACTACAAATCGTCAGTTACTAGCTAGCTACATCGTTCCAGCCCATTTCAGGTCGTCTGCTATGTTTAAGTCATTCTTTGCACTTACCTTGCATTGCATTTTAGTGCATATAATTAATTAAAGTCAAAAACCCTACTACAACTACATGTGGGTGTTTTAGTTAGGCTATATACACTTAGGCTACTCATATTGGAGAGTGTCATATACTAGTATCATGCATATATATATGATACTAGTGTATGATACTACCTTTAATTAATTATAGCGCATAGTATAATACATAGAGTATAGTATCATAGATCATATTTATTGCCATGCATGACACAAATTAGCATCGCATTTAACATGATACGGTATCTACCTATATGTTACTCTAACCCTTTCTATATATATTTAATTCTTTGCCACATCAGTATACTTGCTATTTCCGAGTGCATGACATCGTCGGCTATGATATATACCACCACTATGGCCAGCCTTATATAGTGGGGAGTATCATATACTATATACAGTATCATGCATATGATACTAGTGTATGATACTAGATACGTACCTTCATAGTGCATATATAGTATCATAGAGTAGTATATATCATAGATGACCGTATTTATGGCCATGCATGACACAAAGTAGTATAGCATTTATTATATATATATATATATGTTATGGTATCTACCTATGTTACTTCTTCTTTGCCACTTCATCATATTTGCTATTCCCGAGTGCATGATACCGGCTATGATACCCCCACTATGGCCACCCTAAGGCTGGTCGTAATATGGGAGTATCAAGCGGTATCATGCATGCCAACTAGACTTTTTGGATGATGTGGCACACAGTTAAATGAGGAAAGAGAGGGCGTGGTATCATATCATGATACGTATCATATCATGATACGTATCATATTAACAGTTGTACTACTTTGTGTCATGCATGGCAATTAATAAGGCAACCTAAGATACTAACTTATGATACTATGCATGCGCGCATTATGGAGGTATTACCGATCATATACTAGTATCATGCATATATACTCCCTCCTTTCCGGTTTATAGGCTTATCTCAAAATTTTAGTTTTTCCATTTATAAGGCTCAATTTGGTTGTTCCCCATCACATGTTCAGATTCCAAGGTGCATTAAATCATTGCATGCAAGTATATATTAAGAGAAAAATGACCAATGCATGTACTTTATGCATGCATATATTGCAATTAATACATTGGTAAACATAATTTTTTGAGGAAAACAAAAGCATTAATTGGGTGTTTTCTGCAAACTACAAAAAGAATTCCACCACTCACCATCTACCTTGGTTGGTGAGAATTTTGAATTGAGCCCTATAAACCGGAAAGGAGGGAGTATGATACTAGCTAGTCTATGATATACTAGCTACCTCACTAAGAGCATGATTGATAATACAACCAACGGTCGGCTATAAGAAGTTGCCATGTCATATACAGCCAACCTCTTAGCTGTCATGTACAATAATAAGTTTTAAATACGTACTAGTTTATCAATAGTTGGCCCACCTTACATCCTCACAAAGTGTCTTGGGTCTCGTGTTGCAGCTGGCTCTACTAACCAAGAGCCCGCTTCTCTTATCTCTCCTCTTCTCTTTCCTCCAACTAATAAGCACATATATATTATTATATTCCTTATAGCCTGCTTATGTCACTCTATTGTACTTGCTCTAAGACTAGCCACAATGGAGAGTAACATACACTAGTAACATACACATATCCCTAGACTATGTCACTACCTTTCATAGTGGGTAGTAACATAAGTATGGTAACATGCAAAGCCTCATTTATTAGGTTATAGACTCATATTGCATTGGGACATGTGATGTTACAGTAACTAGCTAAGTTACTCAAACTACCTCTCTCCTCATTAACTCATTGCCACATAAGCAAATTTGTTGAGTTGGACTCGATGTTACTGCTGAAGTTACTCCCACTGTGGCTAGTCTAATGCATAGTATCATAGAGTAGTATCATATGTAGTACTTTATTTATTGTCATGCATGACACATAGTAGCATAGCATTTATTATGATACGGTTTCATGATATGATACTTAACCCTCTCTTTCTTCATTTAATTCTATGACAGCTCATCAAAATTGCCTAGTTGGCATGCATGATACTAGCTATGATACCCCCTTACTATCAGCCTAGCAAAGAAGGTGTACAGATCATTTGTGCGTCACTTTATGAGTTTTCATCCGTTTGTTCGAGAAGCGGGGAGAAGTTTCAAACATTTCGGCCGCGAGGTGCGGCCACTGGCGTATGCCTAGTTGGTATTTTAATTACAGTAAATTCAGATGGAGTTCGGACATCACCAAAATCGATGTGTGCCCATGGCGTGCTCTCACGACCCCGAGAAAATAATTTGGTAAAGTTGGGCACAAGTTTTGATGACCGCTCCTTCCAAACCGGAGCATCTCACATGAAGGATCATGGTTTCCAAAAGGAGACGTGTCAATTCAAACTCCTGTGGCCGGTGACTTCATCGTTTGGCCTCATAAAAATTTCCACAGTACGCAATCACCATTATACCACGGGTTTGATTTTCTGGCGCATTTCAGGTATCGTTAGCTATATTTAAGATATTTTTTGGAGATTAACATGCATTTTGTGCATAAAAATAAAATTACAATCAGAACTGCATGTGTTGTCGAAAGGGATGAGGATCACCGTTTGATCTGGGAGCATCCAACGGTGCAGACATACGATCCGTGGGGTTTGGGTTCTGGCCAATCAGAAAGCACGACTCAGATCGTGGGCGGGGTTTGGTCGGCACACGGCTTTCATCAATGAACTGTGTGCTATTCGCAAACCAGATTGCATATTTTCGTTCACACATACTATAGTGAGATCAATTGAGTGTGCTACCTCTATGATATAATAATAATAATAATAAGAAGAAAAAACAGTTCATATTCATTGCCTGAGCTGACATCATATCAAGGTCAACATATTAACGTTCTTACATCAACAGAAAACCGGGCATAACTCACAAATTCAGTACACGCGACAGTTCATTGAACGAATTAAGTTGCAGGGTAGGCATAAAGACTAGCCTTACGGCTTAATTCCCATGTACATGGGGGAACTGGGATCATTACGTTGACCCCGAATGAACTTGGGTTTTTTGATAATTTTACGCTCCTCTGTTACACGGGTGCGTGATCCCTTGGCTGGAAACTCATCAAATTCATCGTACTCGTCCTCATCGGCAACATCGTCGACACCCAGTACCCTTCTCTTCCCATGCATCCCTAAATGGCAGTTCTTATGCAAGGGGTCTTCCACGAAGAAAATCTGGGTAGCATCGCTGGCAAGAATGAACGGGTCCACGTGATATGCCATCGTTGTCCTATTAACACAAGTCTTCCTGTACTCATCAATCCTTACCTGACCAAGAGGGATCCATGCGCACCTGAATAATGCCACCTTAACTTTCACATAGTCAAGCTCCCAAATCTCTTTGATGGTTCCATAGTATACCCTTTTACCAGCTTCATTTACAGTCATGCATTCTATTCGAATAGAGCTGTTCTGATATGAGGTCTTCTGATCACGTTCCTCAGTGTAGAATGTGTATCCATTTATGTCATATGATTGGTACGTCAACACCGTAGGTGATGGCTTTTGTGCCAACCACGTAGCAATGTCATCGACGGATCCTTGTGCAAAACAATTCTTCAGCCATTCGGCGTAGTTCTTAGTGTGCTCCTTCATCTCCACATCTGATGGAGGCACCATTGGTAAGAAGCTTTGGCATATCTCCGCCAAGTGTTCTCTGGCATAAGCGCTGAGAACTGGGCTGTTAAGCAGTACCGTCAAATGGCCTTTCTCTGCCAATTCTCCAGGTGCAGCCATTTGCGTGCCAGCAAGGACTGGCTTACCTTTCAGCATTCCCTCGTGGCGAGAGAGGGGCAAACCTATAGGTCTTTGTTTCATGTATTCGGTGCAAAACTCAACCACCTCCTCCGCAGTATAACCTTGTAGGATGCTTGCCTCTGGATGGTTTCGGTTCCGACAAAAGCGCTTTAGTATTCCCATGAACCGCTCGAAGGGATACATGTCGCAACGAAACACAGGAGCACAATACTTTATCTCGTCGACAAGGTGCACAGTGAGATGGACCATGACATCAAAGAATGACGGTGGGAAAAATATCTCTAGGTTGGACAATATTCTTGCAATATCATATTGCATACAATCCAACTCTTCGGGATCTACAAATTTCTGCCATAGTTGGTTGAAGAAATCACAAAGGTCAATGAGTGTGTTTATTATATCTTTGTCCATCAGATTCCTGATGGCCACCGGGAGGATTTGTGTCAACATTACGTGGCAATCATGTGAATTCATGTGTCCCAACTTCATTTTACCTGAGCTCACATCCACGAGACTTCTAATGTTTGCGCAGTAGGAAGAGGGTGTCTTAACTGACAATAAATAGGTGAAGAACTGTGTTGCTTCTTTTGTACTGAAATAGTAACTCTGGCGAGCTTTGATGAATTTGTCATCATCTTCTGTTTCACTCTTGCGTTTCGATTGATCAGCAAGCATATCGAGCCGTGAACCGTCACCATCCTTTCTTTTACCTTTAATCTTGAGCAGAGTACCAAGGAGGCTTTCACATACGTTCTTCTCTACGTGCATGACATCGATACAGTGACGTACACGTAGAATCTCCCAGTAAGGTAATTTCCAGAACACCGATTTCTTCTTAAACACTTCACCCTTCACTACAAAAAAAGACACATCTGTGACATTTTGGGCCAAACGAATTTTTTCTGTCATACTTATGACACTTCTATGACGATAATTGTGACAAAACCCGGTATCATCATAGATGTGGTGGGCTCCTACTTCTATGACAAAAAATCATGACAGAAAATGGGCTTTTCATCCTGGGCGGGCCGGAGATGCAGCTGCATGACATTCTTTGGGCCGTCCATGATGGAATAAGCCGTGGTAGAAGCGAGGGCAAGGAAAATATCGGGGTGTTCCCGGTTACGGTTGGTTGTCGGGGCCGAGCGATGCGCGTTTCTCTCGTACACGCACGCGCGTGGGTGCGAGGCATTGGGCTCTAACTGAACCCGAGCGAGGCGTTGGGCTCTAATTGAACCCGAGCGATTGCACTGCAGGCTACACGTTGCTGAACCCGAGTGATTGATCGATGACTGTTAACTGAACCCGATCGTGTGATTCCTTCGCTACTGCTGCTAACTGAAGCCGATCGATGCTGCCTCTGGATGAACAGTGAGCGTTGCTGGGGGGGTTTGGATGAACAGTTCCCGGTGGGAGTGGATGAACAGGACGCCGTGGTGTTGCCTCTGGATGAACAGGACCCCGATCGATCGAGCCGGTTGGGGCTGGATGAACAGGACCCCGTGGAGGGCTAGATGAACAGGACCACCCCGTGGAGGGCTGGATGAACAGTATACGGTGGAGGGCTGGATGAACAGTAGCCTGTGGAGGGGTGGTTGAACAGGATCCCGTGGAGAGGGCTGGTTGAACAGTAGCCGGTGGAGTAGCGCGCGGTGGAGGCTGGATGAACACGAGCCCGTGGATGAACAGTTGCAGGTGGAGGCTGGAGGAGGTCGACGGTGGATGAACAGTAGCCCGTGGAGGCTGGAGGGGGTCGACGGTGGAGATGAACAGTATCCCGTGGACTCCCGTTTTGCGGTACGCCACACCCCTCCCGATGAACAGGACCCCCGTTTCGACCGTAGCGCTCCAACACAAGTCCGTTTCCTCCGTTTTGCGGTACGCCACACCCCTCCTGATGAACAGGACCCCCGTTTCGACCGTAGGAGGTCCGTTTCCTCCGTTTTGCGGTACGCCAGACCCCTCCCGATGAACAGGATCCCGTTTGGAATGTGGTCGGTCGAACACAAGGCCGTTTCCTCCGTTCTGGGGTACGCCAGGCCAAGTTTCCATCGGCTGTTCCGTCCAAGCCCTCCCGATGAACACGACGACGCATTCCGTTTCGACCCAGCCGGTTGGCTCCCCATGAACACGACGACGACGCTATTTCTCCGTTCCGACCCAGCCATGTACACGAGCCCTGGCCATACGTATGCGCGAGTAGGCGTTCGAGACCCCGCCCGTATGTACGTACATGGCCGTATTTTCTTTCTTGCACACTGGCCGCTGTACGTACGTGTACATGCTACATGCGCGCCTCTACTACAACACGTGCGCACTCCACATTGACCAGTATGTACGTACACGTTCGCGACCAGAATGACAATGCTACGTACGCTTCGACCAGGTGGGTCCCGACTGTCAGACACTTCCTTGCGTGCGAAGATATAGCTGGTGGGTCCCAGCAGTCAGGGGGCGAATCATTTTTTGCCCGGACGCACTTCCTTGCGTGCGAAGATGTAGCTGGTGGGTCCCAGCAGTCAGGGGGCGAATCATTTTTTGCCCGGACGCACTTCCTTGCGTGCGAAGATGTAGCTGGTGGGTCCCAGCAGTTAGGGGGAAACGTTTTTGGGCGAAATATGGTGGCCCGTCCGGTGGGTCCCCGCTGTTAGGTGCAGGAATAATTATTTTGCGCGTAATAAGGAGGCACTTCCTTGTGGCTGCCATGGACCCAGCTGTCAGCCTCTCCACGTACAGTACTCTTCCGATGGAAGTCGGTCGTTCACATTGACCACGCCGCGCCGAGAGCACCAAGGCGGTGGACGATGGCGAGGCCTAGGAAGGGGACGACGCGGAGCCAGGAAAGACGCGGCAGTGGATGCCCACGCGGTGAGGAGTACGAGGGTTCACTGGTTCAGCTGCAGTGTGAGCCTGCCGTCGCCGCAGAATAATAGGGGGTGTGGGTGAGTAGAGGGATGGCCTAGCCAGCGGTGGGAGTAGTAGGGGGCGGTGAGGCCTCCGCGGCATAACAGCCGGCCACGGTAGGCAGGAGCATGCGGCACGACCGGCGCTGGTTTGGGCGGCTGGAGCAAGAAGACCAGAGGTTGAAGAAGCACTACGGCCGTTGGATGGACATCGTACGGTCACTAGAGCTAGAATCGTTCATATATTGACTAAGTTGACAAAGCCCTCCGTCCCCGTCAACTTAGTAGGCCCACAAGTCAGCCTCCCACTGTGGTAGGTCCCAGCTGGCAGGGGGGTATTCTTTTCTTTGTGCGCAATAAGGAGGCACTTCCTTGCGTGCGAAGATATAGTTGGTGGGTCCGACCTGTCAGCGGAGGGAACGTTTTTTTCGCGAAATACAGAGGCCCTTCCGGCGGGTCCCAGATGTCAGGTGGAGGAATCATTATTTTGCGCGTAATAAGGAGGCATTTCCTTGTGTGCGGCCGTGGACCCAGCTGTCAGCCTCTCCACGTACAGTCCACTTCCGATGGATGTCGTTCGTTGACCACGCCGCGCCGAGAGCACCAGGGCTATGGACGACGGCGAGGCCTACGAAGGGAACGACACAGAGCCGGGGAAGACACGGCAGTGGCTGCCCACGCGGTGGAGAGTATGAGGGTTGACTGGTTCGGCTGCTGTCGCCGGAAAATAACAGGAGGTGTGGGTGAGTAGAGGGATAGACAGGCCAGGGATGCGAGTATATGTCTATATGATGGGGCCGTGAGGCCTGCCCGGCAGCACAGCCGGCCACGGGAGGCGGGAGCAGGCGGTTCCGACGGCGCTGGTTTGGGCGGCTGGGGCAGGAAGATCAGAGACTGAAGAAGCACGATTGCCGTTAGATTGACATCTAACGGTCTGACGCTGGTAGAGTCAATTGTTGACTAAGTTTCTTTTTTGAGAAACTTTGTGTACGCATGAACTTAATAGGCCCATAAGTCAGCCTCCAAATCTGTGGCAGACAACATAGAGCCCATTTGCTATTTTTTAATAATTTGCAGCCCATTTGCTAATTCTTAAGTAATTTATTACAGCCCATTTTCTGCCCAGGACCACGGTCAAAAAGTTCAACCTTATTTTGCATATTTCGGTGGAGTCCGAACTTTTGTAATCCCGAAATGATAAACATTTTTTTAAGAACTTATTGATTTGCCAAAAAAAAATTTGTAAGCAAATAAGACGTGGGACAATTGAGTTGGTTTAAGGAAAAACCTGTGGTAAAAAAATCAGCGCTGGGAGGAAAACAACAACAAAAATAAGGATGTAAATATGAAAAGAGAATTTTATGTATTTTCAATATAATGATACGTGTATATGAACTAGTAAAACTATAAGTAGAGATTAGAAAATGGATGTAGGACATGCGTTTCAAGAGGAAAATAGAACTGGGCTGTGTGTTTGATTCAGTAAAAAAACTGCGTGCGAATGTTGTAAGACCAAATATAACTAACGCTGGCGGGCCAGAGGCCAGTAGATACCTGCTGGATCTTTGTGCCCCGTTGTCGTCATGGGCTGGGCCTGTTAAAAACAAAACCAAGCCTGGGCAGTCTACAGCCCAGTTGAAACTTGCTCGACCTGAAAAAACAATATACGTGCTCAATAAACGAGAGAATTCTGCAAGTATAGGCTGATAACTAGGATGCAGCAGGGATATTGTTTTTTCATCATGATAATAAGTGCATGCACTTGTTTCGAATAATTTGGAGAACTGGGAATTTGGACGGCAGGTGCTTATGCTACCCATCAAATAAAAATCAGGTGCCTAAAAATTCGTTTCGAAACAAATGATTCAGCTTTATATCCACTCGACCCTCGGCATGATGGTTGGAAGCAAATGCCAAGTTCATACCAAAAGATCGTTAACAACAATACCAACTTGCGGACGACAAGGTAGTACAAGTAGCAATACCGAACTAACTTATAATCTTTTTACTCCTAGCCCTAGTGTTCGTCTGGTAGAAAATCATGCAGAGGACCAGCTCCCGCTCCTTCTCTTTCTCCAGGTCCCTGAGGTGGTACTGGTGCATCACCCAGTTGGACCTCTGCTGGTCGAAGTTCTTGTTGGTGTGCAGCACCAGAACCTTTTTGCTGCCCGTCTGCCGGCCGTTGCCCATCACCAGCAAGGTATTGCCGGTGTTGTGCCACATCGCGTGCATGCCGCACTCCGACTATATCTTGTGACATGTCCACGTGCCCCTTTTGAACACCCTAGAATTGCGCTGGAAGAAATGCTTGCTTCGACCACTGAGTGTGATACCTGCAGTATTGTCGAATACAGGTTTTAGTGTACGTAGTTGGCATTTTCATAACATCTTTGGCATGTTGCAGTCACTTGTTTCACTTTTTATTAACTGTCAAATTGTAATTGCTTCACCAGGTCTGCGTCTAAAAAGAAAAATAGAGCTATAAACAAAGGAATATGTTTGTGCAAGTAGACGGCCGATCGGTGTCTTACCTGGAAGTTTCTCAGGATGGGTGTAGCATATGCCGTGCTCGCTGTCGATGGTTGGTATGAACAAATCGATGAGAGGGTGAGATCTCGTGCTGTCAGCACTCACTTTGGCCTCAAGGTGCTCGATTAGCTCCTGATCCGTGGGATCGAACTTGACGCCAGCCGGCAGCACCAACCAATCCTTCTTCGACTTGCATCGGTTAATTCCAGTTATATGGTACTCAATGTATGATCAATCGTCTGTTTTAAGTGAATGATGAAAGATTTCGACAGATAAGTGGTACTCCAAATCTGAAGTCCAGAATACCCGAAACGCCGCCGGGATTCTTGTGTCACCTCACGCGCAGCATGTTGTCACGTCAATTCAATGTGTGGACATGATGAATAATTTGACCGACGTATACTAGTACTGCTACTGCACTACTTACTAGTCGTATTTAGTGTCACATTTTAACCATATGTTTAACTAACAAGTACGCACTTGAACCCTAATTGATATATATATATATATAGATATCTGCACAACATCTCCATCATCATTATCAGTACATCCTACGCAGGTGAGTTAGGATGCACTTGATCCCAGAAAGGTATCTATCCTTCAAACCATAGGAGTGCTTCAAACTAACAACAGTACATAATATCCAACAAAAGAGGGTCGTGCTACAGCAGCAGAATACATGGCTCAGTCTAGATATCAGTACAGATCAAGTTGTGCATATTTGCCGTTGGCATGAACCACATCGCCGCATGTCGGGTTTGCAAAAGCCATCCATCGCATGGAAGCTTGATGCCTTTCACACACTGAAGATTATCTGGCAACAGCTGTGTCGACGAATCTCTGGATATGGTGATTCATGACACCCATGGTAAGATGTGTAAACACAGTCCCCCCTAGCGAATGGAAGTTGCATAGCACGGTAATCATCGCCGGTGATATGATCGATGATTGGTTGGATGATCGGATAATTGAGCCCGAGGAACATGGAGTGGTTGCCGAGGCTGTAAACCTGCCTCCAGTTGAATACGCTTGGCCCAACAGAGCTGGGATCTTTCTCGAACACGAAGCAGCCATAGCCATCAATGTCACGAACGCCCCAGGCATTGCACTGCATGTGGTTTGATGTAATGGTTTGGTCAATTTGGTACGTGCGAATGAGCATCAAATGACCGCCGTCAGCTGAACGAGCGATAAACCACCACCCATCGGCTGGTATGATTCTAGGTCTTGGAATCATGAAGGCCAGCGCATTGCGTCTGCTGCAACAATTCAAATTGGAAACCAAAAGGACAAAAATAAACAATCATGTTTAGAGTATGTGTGGAATTAAGATTATTATAACAGTGACACATATCATAGACAGAGAATTGCAATGCCGTGGTCATAATCATACCCCAAGTTAAAAAAATAAGCCAATGGCTTTCATATTCTAGCAATATGTCATGGTTCAAACATCATGTAACAATGAGAGGAAAACAACTATGACAGAGCCTACTCATATTCTACCATAGCACTTACTACTACTGTTCTCATATCAACTCTAAGCAATAACATGCGTTGTTATAAAAATCTTGGAAATGAGAGTAACATATAGCAATCATGATGTTATGCTCATAATATCTATTCTAACTATCATTAGATGCCAATTGTTCTCATATCAACTCTAACAATAACATGTGTGGTCATAAAAATCTAGGAAATGAGAGGAACATATAGCAATGATGTGGTTATAGACATACTATCTATTCTAAATTTGTAACAATGAACAGGCAGTCGTATTCATAAGGTAAATATGAGATGAGATAGAACAATTACACGACGATAGATTCCACCAGTATAGGCAGCCAATCTGTGCGTCGACCGCGTAAACGATGCCATCGTGCACTATAGCATCACACAGAAATGTTGCCTCAACATGATTGATGATGAGCCATAACCATGTATGGCGACCGGATTCCAGATAGACTAATCCCATGTTGAACAAGGCAATGAGCTTGTAATCCATGTAGTCTTCTGATGGTGTGGGCACTTCGCAGATTACAACTTTCAGCAAACAGAGGTCGAGCCAAAAGCTTGACGCGTCTCGTGCGTAGTAGGCAGGAGTGTCCGGCGGGCCGCGAGGCTCGATGGTGGCGGTATCCAACGATGGAAGGGTGATCTCTCGCTGGGTGTAGATATCCACGAGACGCCACGGACTACCGGATTGGTGGATGAGGACGAGCTAGTTGGCCTTCATGCCCGCCCAGTAGTGGCCGCGCATGAAGGACAGGTGGACGGGTAGTGGTAGCATGTCGAGGGGCACCACGGCAACCTCCGTAGGATCGTCAAGTCGGTGTCTGGGCCACCTGCAAGGATCGGGCATCAGCAAGCAGGGTGTCTTGAAAAGAGCCGGCCGGTTGCAGACGAGTAGACGGTACAAAGACATCGAGCATGCGGCCAGACGGACGGTGCTGAGTAGGTCCATACGAGTACAGATCTGCTCCACGAGAACATCGGGGAGGGAATTCCAATCACGGCTCTGCGTGTCAGTCGGTTCTGCCATTGGGGTTTTCGGTGCCTGCGAGCCAGCGGGGAAGTGGATTCGGGCGGGCGAGCAAAGAAGCTTCTCCTTGTGTGGCCGATCAGTGAGCGGGGGGATATGGTACGCGCGAGCTACCAAGGAAGATAGTGCGGGCGGGCGAGCAGTGAGCGGGGGGAAATGGTGTGCGGCCGACGATGGGGAAGAGAGGAGGAAGAAGAAGAGAGGAGGAAGAAGAGTGGAAGACGGGGAAGAAAGTGCATTAAATCTCAATTCTACTACTACTACCAGGATATACTGTCCTTCGGAGTGTAAATAGTTACACCGATGACATGTGGGTCTACCACAAGAGGGCCCATATGTTAGTTAATGGAGGACAGAAGCGTGCTCTACTGGCAAACATGATGGCAGTACTAGGTAAGGCTGATTTAGTAACACCAACACGCTGGTTCAGCTTATTAATTAAGTGTCCCATCTGCTGCAGCGTGTATTGTCACTTCACTGCGAAGACTACTTGAATAGTTCTCTCTGACCGAGATGGGGAATAATGGATCGCGAAGACTTCCTTTATACATTATCCCTATGCCTCTACGCTCACTTCACTCATTTTGCTCCGTACGTAGTCACTTGTTGAAATCTCTAGAAAGACAAATACTCCGTATTTGGGAACAGAGGGAGGATTTTACTCCGTATTTGGGAACAGAGGGAGGATTTTACTCCGTATTTGGGAACATAGGGAGTATCATCATATGGAGGAAACAGAGGAAGCTTGAAATATGAACATGTCAATGGAAGGGAGTAAGCCCCATGCATGCATGCATGCAACATGCAACACTCACACGTACACATGGACACACGCAACACTCACGCACCCATGCGGCACATAGCACACGACGCAACACACACGCTCATGCTCAAGTGCTCAACCTACTCCCTACGTCCGTGAAAGACTGTACATTTAGAGATTTACAGATTGACCAGGGCATAATTAACGCCCAAAAGTAGCAGACTTACGTGTGCACGCGACCATTGAGAGAAGAAGATTAAATGAAGGTCGTTGCATGCTGTAATTAAGGATAGACATGTAGCCTATACCTAGAGCACAAGTTGGTGTATTAGCCAATCAATATCGATTTAGATTAAAGGCTAAATGCATTGGAAGTGTAGATGTACTACACTCTTTGTTTTTTAGCCGATGTACACTCTTTGTTGGAAGACCGAGGGAGTACATGTGCATGCACTCACATACACAGCGAGGGTGGTTCGCGCGCAAGGGTTGGACTCCTGTCGCGCCCGCGTAAATTTTTGTTTAACTGATTTCTTTGCTCTGCCAACTGACAGGTGGGACCCAGAAACCAGGTGACAATTTAACCAGTCAACAAAGTGCCACGTCGACTATGTGGCCGGTCAGTAGGGTGCAATACGGTGCTCTACGATGAGCTAGTGATCGTATAATCACCGCAAAACTATATATAGTGACCGTAAAGAGCGTATTGTTACATACGTTGACCGCCAGTGTATTTTTCTCATTTCAAATTAAGCCATATTAACCGGAAATGATGCAGTATGGACTAGTACTAGTACTGCTTTGATGTGTCCCATCAACTCGCCGAACGAGGAGAAGCTTGCTTAGTACGCCTCTCCCTCGCCCACGCGCGCAGTGGTTCACATGACGAGGAGAGGGTTTTGACTACAGCGCCCTCTCCCTCTCCCTCGCCCTCGCGGTGGATGTGCAGCAGTTCCATCGGTGTCAGATAGCCAGAAGCATAATGTACTGTAGTATCATCATTGTTGGACCTTCCGAAGAGGTGAAGAGCCAAGTGCAAGGTTCACACGAGTACGGACTGTTGAACCTCCCGAAGAGGCAAAGAGCCAAGCGCAAGGTTTTATAGGAGTTGTCGTCCTAGTAGGAGTGTACTACAACTATAGCGAATGATGCTACTGTATGATGCCGCCACGTCACGTATATCCAAAGCTGTGCCACCTTTTTTTCTCAAAGAGCGTGTTGGAACCCATGCAACAACCACACAAGTTGCACGTACACATAACAGATTTACTAGTAATAAATTCTAAAGGACAAATGCCAGTATGCCACACAAGTTCATCTCCAGTTCATGTGATAAATTTGTGCATGACTAGTCTACATATATTCACAGCGCTACCATTCACAATTTACCGTACTCCACTTACACGTTATAGATGGGCTACATGTCCTCCTCCAGGTTCTAGTCCCAGGTGTTCTTCATGGATGGCACGATCCATAGCGGTAGGCAACGGGAATCATTGTCGCAGCTTTCTAGTCCGGTTCCACACGATGGAGACTCATCCAAGCTGAAGCGGCATAAATCAGGGATAGCGTGTCCCAGCATGTCGTTCATCCGGCGGTGCACACTGAAGACACAACCATGCTTCATGAACGGTAGGCCTTCCGTGTCGTGCACGGAAGGTGGCATCCACTTCACAATGGGGTAGTTGTCCCCAATGAAAAGCAAGTACTCTCCAAGAGTGTTCCTCGGCACCCACGTAGCATCACGGGGGTCGAACTCGGCGCCGTTCATCTGGTACACGCGGCATCTCAGATCTGGACACATGATGACGTACATAGTCAAGGTCCATGCATAATAATGTTGTGCTCAAATATGGCGGTCAGTAATACTGTGCAGCAAATAGTACTACTCCGGTATAGAGGAAGTAAAATAACCGACTTATTATATATAGCCACTCTTGGCTACATGGATGAGATAGTAAGACATGGAAAAACAAAAATGGTGGCAGCTAGTGGGTTCAAGTCTTCAAGGGCCTAGCTAGCTATACGCGTCCTCCAAGGTAAAAAGTACTCCTACTAGTACGTAAATAGAGTACTAGTACAACAATGAAAGAGAAGGCGAGAGGGTTAAAAAATGGAATACCTGGGTAGATGGTGACGGTCCGATCGTGGTAGATTGTGTGACCATGTTGCACATCAGTGGTACCATGGGTAACGACTCCTAAGATAGTTGATCATAATATGTCAAAGTCAGCTACAAGGTTCTAGGTTAGACCGAATCGTGGATGCAAATGCACATCCAGGATCGGCGATCTTATTTTGATCGCGGGATGACTGGTCCCTGCAAAATAATGGAGTACCATTAGGGATGCAAATGATGGTTTGTGCATTCCGTTAGTAATCTCCCGTACCGTAGGATGGCAACCAGATGAAACAAGTCCCCTGGCTTGTCACCGCGAAGAAGCGGCCTAGATGGCGCACGACGTCTTCGAACGTGTAGGGGTACAAATCCGCCGCCGCCAACATGCGCCAGCCTCTGCCGTTACTGCCTCTTGCATTGATGGCAATCCTTATGTCGAACACCGCGATGAGATAGTAATCGTCGTAGCCGCGTCGCTTTGTCGGCAGGTCCGCAATTGCTATCTTCTTCAATCTCATGTAGGCATCATCATACGTATTCAAGCCCAGCCGGTCCAGAAGGCTGATCCCAATGGTGGAGAAGGGGTCTACCGGAACGGCCGCACTGCTGTGGATGTTGTGCAAAATGATGGTGGTATCCGGTCGGAGGTATGCAAGCCAATCTTCGTTGGCACCGACCCAGACCTATATATAAGACGATGGAAATGGAATAACTAAGTACTACATGATCAAACTCCATTACTGACCTGCTCATCGGACAAAATCCGACTACCTCTCAACGTCGGCAACTCTAGCGGAGTCAACGTGCAACGATGGCCAGGGAGCAGTGGACTATTCGAAGGATTGTCCCATAGAAGAACCTTCTCCTCGAGGACACATGGAAGACCAACAAGCATGGCCTTTTCCCAGGCCTTTTTAAGCACCGTCTTGAAAAAGTTGGTGCAGGAAGCACCGAGTCTTGCGGCGGTGAGGACGTCGGAGCGGCGTGCGATTTCTCCCAAAGGATCGTCGTCCAAGGTCTCCCATCCCCGACGAGGAGGAGAACCGCCTGGCGAATCCATGGGAGCAGCGACAAACTGCCTTCTCTTCGTGGGGAGGGGAACTGGCGAGGAGGAGATAAGAGCGTAGTAACCACAGGGCCTCGTCCCTTCCAACTATAGATCGTTCCTTAGCGAAGGGGTGAGGCTATTATTTACTACTAGTACTAGCATAATGGGACGTTATGGGATTGCATTATACTGTAAATAATAGCACTAGTAAGAAATTTTTGGCACTAGCTAGTAGTTTTTGGCATGGATTAAGAAAATTTGGGTATGTTTTTTCTATTTTTTGTACACGCCAACTAGTGTCAAAAAACGTCTTACATTATGTGACGGAGGAGTACGTACTCGTACTGTAGCAGTACTAGTACTATTTTCTCAACTAGTAGTGCGATATATTGTACTTCTCGTATAGTGCACCAGTTTTGAACTCTTGAATCTCAGGGCCAAGGAGCTACAGTTGGAAGTGGAGGGTACTACTGTTCTCTAGAACCATCGATGTACTATCAATGCAGGGAAAGTACACCTGCGTAGTGGCCTAGTGGGTACTCTCGGTGCTCTATTCAGCCACTCCTGTCACGTAGCTGGCCTACTTAGCCGCTGCTCTCACGCACACACTAGCAGCCTGTTTATCAGCGACGGTTACTGCGGGGGCAGAACATTTGAGTTATTTGATATAGCGAGACTAGGCTTTTCGCTTCCATTTGTCGAGGTCTAATGGATCTCGTCGAAATTTGTTAGTAGTTCCTTCTTTATGAATGAGATGAAGCAAAGCTTTTGCCACCGTTTAAAAAAAACACGTCAAGAGGAATTTCTTTTATAGTAGAGCCGATAATGGAGTGAAGTCCATGCGTGCAACGCCACAAGCTACAGAGTAGTAGTAGAGCACTATACGTGCAGAGCCATATTGCACAGTTCCCAATGCCTCGCCAGGCTTTTCCGGCTCCTCGGGCTTAATTGGGAGGCGCTAGTTTAAATATGCTACTAGCTGATGAGGAAGCTGCAAGCGAGGTGCGGCTAGGGCGAGCACGCGAGCCACGAGATGCTGGGAAGGAAAACCCGTTCACGTGGCTAGGCTATCCAGTGCACCTAGATGTGGTGCCGCACGTCCGTTTGACTTCAAAACTCAAACTACCCGTGTAAAATATTGGCTCGCAGCGAAGTTACTATTTAAAAAAAGGCCACCGTGAGTTCGGCCGGGATCGAACCCACAAAACGAGGTATACACTCCCGCGACCACTAGTAGTACTCGTTGGAGTACAACGCAACCTAGAATCGCCTTTTGTCGCTAGTAGTACATTGTTCCTTACAAGAAACCCCTAATAATGCAAGAAACCACTAATAATGCTAAGAAACTACTACCACTTGCATACGTGGCAGACTTAAGATAAGACTACCTTATCAACCATTGTACATGCTCTTACCAACCAGCCCTACCAAGAAACAACTACTCTACAAAGTGCCGTTATAGGCACATTTCAACCCATGGCCCTGTTTGGATACATTTGTTGTCAATCTAACCCTGCCATCCAAACACCACTTTGGTTAGAGTTAGTTCAGGGTTAGAATCTAACTCTAACCTCTGACTTAGAGTATCCAAACAGGGCCCATGTCACCCATTAAGTCAATGCCTTCTATTCGACCGGGCGTTATGACTTGTGGGACCTACATCTCAGTCTGCAAAAAAATCCCCGAGTGACCTCCTACCTCCGGCCCGTCCACCTAGTCATCCTCAGCTATGGGACACAGCTACCGCCGTCGGCAGAAGGCGAGGTCAAAACCGCCGGTGGTGTAGGGCCCATCTTGCGGCAGCCCGGATGCCAGCTCCGTCCGGCGCTCGCGGCCGCTAGCTAGCCAAGATAGCTCCATCCAGCTGCTTATCTGCAAGGTTTGCTAGCTAGATTGGCACGGCGGCGCGGCGGCTTGCTCGCGCGCGCCGCGCTAAGGCCAGCCATCTAGCTCGAGCGAAGGCCAGCGCGGCGGCTTGCTCGCTCGTGAGTCATGCTCGGGCCAGCCTGCCAACCCGTGCGGAGGCCAGCGCAATGTCCGGCCCGTCGGGCGGAGCGGCGGCCAACTCGCTCATCACCGGCGCCACCGACGAACACGCATCAGTACTGTTTGAACTAATGTTCAGGAAAAATAATGATTTGAGGGGGAATAACAAGATAGAAGGTCAGATGTGGGTCCCTCGTGTCAACGGTCAAACAAAATGTGTTGGTTTAAGCTGCCTCGTCAGCACGGACGTGTGGGCCAACCCTGTCATAAATGGGTTTAAACTAACCTAATTGGTACTCCAACTAGGTAGTAGTTTTTGGCGTGGATTAAGAAATTTGGGTATGTTTTTGCTATTTTTTGTACAATAGATTCTTCCTAGGGCTTGTTGAAAGTGGTAGTTTTTTGTTAAATACTCTACATATTGTAAGTAGGAGTGAAAGTTAAGCTTTGGAACCCAATAAGCAAGGCTAGTTACATAGTGCATATGTGACATGATTGAAAGTAAATATCAACCATGAGTGACTAATATCTTGATGGAAAACTCGAAACTATGGAATACTAGGGAAAAAATTGCATGGTTGGAAATACTAGCAATGTTCATGTGCGTTGCAACGAATCATAATTAGAATAATACTTATTCACAAACTTGATACAAAACACTCTAATTTTGATATACATATATCACTAGAGATATATTATGTTTGAATTAGAATATATTCCTTGGGCTGTTTTGGTGAGGTCGGGGAGGGATGTGGTTGGTTTTAAGATACTAATTATGGGTTTTTTTGCAAATTGATAGACAAGTGGGATGTTGGTGAGAAAAGGCAATAACTTACCTCACAGTCGTTAGATGTAGATCTAATGGTCACAAACGACGGATGGCAGACTGTAACGCCCCGGATCCGATGCGCGAGGTGTCTTCCAGTTATTCGTCGTTGTTGCCATGTCATGTGCCTGCGTGTTGCATTTTTGCCATGTCATCATCTGCATTTCATCTGCATGTTTTTCAAAACTTGCATCCGTTCAGGTTCCGCCGGCTCTCTCTGTTGTCCGTTCTGAGCACATCCACACTCGCACGCGCCCGCGGCACCTCCAAATATTATTTTATAAGTGGCATAAAAATGTTCTCGGATTGGGATGAAAGTTGGCGTGCGGTCTGGTTATGGTGTAGGTAGACCGCCTGCCAAGTTTCATCGCATTCGGAGTCCGTTTGATAGCCCAACCGCTAAACATTCGACCGCAATATAGCCGGTTTATTCGTCGGAGGTTTCGGTCTCCGGAACTGCCATCGGGACGCACCTCTTCTCTCTCTCTTCTCAGCCCAAGTCCTTCTCTACACAGCCCACCTGCAGCCCACCTACACTACCCCTCTGCTCCGGACCATCCGATGGCGGTCGAACGGCTCCGAAACGGCCTCAACCCCCTCCTCTAGTCCCCTTTCCCTATATAATCTCCTACCCCTTCCAATTTGGAACCCTAACCCCCCTCCACCTACCTCTAGCCTCCCCCTCGGGATCCCCGCACCCGCCAACCGCCGCTCCCCTCCATTTCCGCACCCCTCCAGCCCCTGCGCGACACTTGGCGACTCCCCACAGGCGCGCCGCCACCCAGCCGTCACCCTGGCCACTCCAAGCGTGCCACCTGTCCCGCGCCTCCCCCTCCAGCGCCCCATCCGCCGCCGCAGGCCCGCCCAGGCCCGCGCGAGGCCCGCCGAGCCCATCTGGGCCCGGGTCGAGCCTCCCGCGCGCCGCCGCCCATCGCCTGGCTCCCGCTCGTCCGCCTCCTCCCGCTGGAGCCCCGCGCCGCCTCGGTCTTCGGCAGCCGCCAGCGAGGAGCTTCGCCGGAGAGCCCTTCTCGTCGACCCGTGCCTCCGCCCGGACCAGGTCCCTCGACGCCCTCTCCTTCGCTTCTCCCCTCGCCCCCTCACCACCTCCCTCTCTGCCGCCCCTGCAGGGAACCCCCCCGCCGCCGCCGCCATGGATGGGCGCCCCGCCCGTGAAGCTTCGCTGCGCCGATGCCCCGTCGGCCCCGGAAACCGGCAGATCCGGCGCCCCACGCCCAGATCTGCCCTTCCCCGTCGCTGGCGCCCCTCCTCCATCGCCCCGTCTCCGGCCATCTCCCTCCTCTCTGGCACCAACTCCGGCGACCCGATCCGGCCCTGCCTCGATCCGCGTGTGAACCCTAGATCCGGATCTGAGGTTGACTTCCCCCCTCGTTTTTTCTCTAAGTCCCGAAGTTTTCAACATTTTGTTGCCATGTTCATTGCTTCATATCTTCTTGCATACTCCTCTGTTTTGCGTTCATGATATATCAAAATGTTCATCATGAGATTCTCTTAATTTCGTTCCATTGTGTCATGCTTGTGTGAGTTAATCTTGATGCCCTAATCATCGTTGCAAGAGTGCTATATGATGTTAACTGCTGTCTGTTATCAGAATTTGGTGATTTGTCTTTTTCATTGCATTTTGTGTGTGCATCTTATGAGCATGAGCTCTACATGTGTTTTGAACTACATCATGCCATATTTAAAGTGGTGCTTGTCTTGTATTTTTGTGATATATGTGGTGACTAGCACAAGCATGCAAAGTAGCCTCCATGATGTTGCTGATTTCTGTGACTAAGTCTGTAGCATTTCTGCTAAGTCTGTAGCTGTAACATTGTGATGCCATGTAAACCTACTGTCACCATGCGTTCTATGCATAATCTGGAGATGTTCACTAAGGATGTTTTGTTAAAAATGTTATGATGTACCCATCAATGCCCTTGTTTGCATTTATAGCCTGCTTTAGCTTATTGTTATCTTGCTCTCAACTTGCTAAATAATGTTGCTATCAGCCTGTTAACATGAAGTTTAGTTTTGACATGTGCTTTGCTAGTGATCCATGCACCCTATGAACTTGCTCTTGCCATGCTTAGATTCATGAACATGCCTTCTTACTTTTGGTTACCTTCTCATGCCATGAAATTCTTTGTGATGAGTGAATTGAGCTCGCAAAGATGCCTTCATAATTCTGTTTATGCCATGCTCAGTTTTTTCTGCAAAGTCTGAATCTGTTTATGAAACTTGCTATGTTTACATGGGTGCCATCATATCTTCTTTACCTTTTTGGCTTGTGATCAGTAAGGGACTTTTATTCTATGCTTTGAGTAGATTCATGCCATGCCATTTTTTGCTATGATATGTTCCTGTAGCATGTTGTTTGATATCTCTAAACTTTGCAACCTGATATTATTTCTGCCATGTCCAGTGATTTTCTGCCAAGTCTGTGAAACTGTTATTATTTGTAATCTTGCCATGTCCTTTTGAGCATGTTCTAGTGATTTCTGGAGATAGCTCATTGTTCATGTTTTGTCATGCTTTACCTGTACATCATTTCCATGCCTTTTGTTTTCATGTTGAGATGCTGTAGCATGTTGTTTTGATGCTTGCAAGATGCATAGTTGCTGTTATGGACAGATTGTTGTTATATCTTGTTTGGAGTGTATGTGTTGCACCGTTGCTCCGTTTTGATCATGTTCTATATGTAATTTGCTTCGAATTGCATGTAGTTCCACATTATCATGTTGCATCAATGTTTTGAGAGTGTTTGCTTGATGTTTGAATGCATTTTTCATCAAGGTCATGTTTATCTTGTTTTGATCATATCTTCTAGGGCGTTGCTCCGAACTAAATGAACTTTATATGTAACCTGACTAGAATTTCGTGTAGATCATATTGGTGCATCTTAACTTGCTGTTTAACAACTTGGACATAAGGTTTATTCAGATCTGGACCAAATTTCGAAACTTGCATATGAGGACTTACCGGAATTGATCTATGTTGTTTCCGGCCACATTTAAACTTGCTTTGATGTGTTGCTCTTGTATGCATCATCTCTTGCCATGAGTAACTTCATGTAGCCTTGTCATGCATCATACTTGATTGAGCATCATGCCTTGTTCATCTGTGGTGTGTTTACCATGTTGTGTGCTTCTTCTCGATAGTTCTCGTGTCGTTGCGATCGTGAGGATTCGTTCGTCTTCGTGGCTTCATCTTCTTCATGGATTCGTTCTTCTTCCTAGCAGGATTTCAGGCAAGATGACCGTCACCTTGGATCTCACTAATATCATTGCTATGCTAGTTGCTTCGTTCTATCGCTATGCTGCGCTACCTATCACTTGCTCTTCAAGCCTCCCAAATTGCCATGTCAGCCTCTAACCTTTTTCACCCTTCCTAGAAAACCACTGTTTGGCTATGTTACCGCTTGTGCTCAGCCCCTCTTATAGTGTTGCTAGTTGCAGGTGAAGATGAAGATTGCTCCATGTTGGATTATGTTTATGTTGGGATATCACAATATCTCTTATATTATTAATGCATCTATATACTTGGTAAAGGGTGGAAGGCTCGGCCTTATGCCTGGCGTTTTGTTCCACTCTTGCCGCCCTAGTTTCCATCATACCGGTGTTATGTTCCTTGATTTTGCGTCCCTTACGCGGTTGGGTGATTTATGGGACCCCCTTGATAGTTCGCTTTGAATAAAACTCGTCCAGCAAGGCCCAACCTTGGTTTTACCATTTGCCTATCACCTTTTTTTCCCTTGGGAGTCGTGCATCCCGAGGGTCATCTTTATTTTAACCCCCCACCCCCCGGGCCAGTGCTTCTCTAAGTGTTGGTCCGAACCGAGCTGCCTGCGGGGCCACCTCGGGGAAACTCGAAGTCTGGTTTTACTCGTAGCTAGTCTCATCCGGTGTTGCCCTGAGAACGAGATATGTGCAGCTCCTATCGGGATTGTCAGCGCATCGGGCGGCTTTGCTAGTCTTACTTTACCATTGTCGAAATGTCTTATAAACCGGGATTCCGAGACTGATCGGGTCTTCCCAGGAGAAGGAATATCCTTCGTTGACCGTGAGAGCTTATAATGGGCTAAGTTGGGACACCCCTGCAGGGTATAAACTTTCGAGAGCCGTGCCCACAGTTATGTGGCAGATGGGAATTTGTTAATGTCCCGTTGTAGAGAACTTCACACTCGACTTAAATAAAATGCATCAACCGCGTGTGTAGCCGTGATGGTCTCTTCTCGGCGGAGTCCGGGAAGTGAACACGGTTTAAGGGTTATGTTTGACGTAAGTAGGAGTTTAGGATCACTTCTTGATCATTGCTAGTTCCACGACCGTTCCATTGCTTCTGTTCTCGCTCTTATTTGCGTAAGTTGGCCACCATATCATGCTTAGTCGCTGATGCAACCTCACCACTTTACCCCTTCCTTATCCATTAAGCTTTGCTAGTCTTGATACCCATGGTAATGGGATTGCTGAGTCCTCGTGGCTCACAGATTACTACAACACCAGTTACAGGTAAAGGTTTTGCGATGTTCATGACGCGAGAGCGATGTTACTTGTTTTGGAGTTCTTCTTCTGCTTCTTCTTTGATCAGGGGATAGGTTCCAGGTCGGTAGCCTGGGCTAGCAGGGTGGATGTCGTTGAGTTTCTGTTTATGTTACATCCATAGTCGGATGTTGTTCTCATGTGTATTGATGTATCCTTGCGGCATTTGTATGCCTTCTATGTATCCCCTTCTATTATGTAATGTTGATGTAATGATATCCACCTTGCAAAAGCGTTTCAATATGCGATTCCATCCTTGGTGGGACCTTCGAGTCTCTTTAGGATAGTATCGCATATTGGGCGTGACACAGACACACCATCATCACCAACTTAGTCTTCTATAGGAGTACTAGCAAGATCCGTGCATCACACGGAACATCAAGATGCATTTTTTATAAAAACACTCATTGTGATTGACCCATGCGGGAGTAATCCCATGTGTAAAAACTAATGATATCTTGAGAAATAGGAGATAAGGTGAAGAGGAGTGGGGCGCGGTGGTGATTGGTGGTCGGACTGAGCGGAGGCATGGGGATTGATGACGCCGGCAGCGGCCACGAGGCCAGTTTGTTCCGGAGGCTTCCTTTCTTAATTGCTCAACAATGAGGTTGTTGGAGATAAGAATGAACGAGGGAAGGCCTTGTCTGCAAATGTGGAGAGGGGTGCGGGTATCTTTTAGTTTAATTTCCATCCGTCAGATATAGATCAGATGGTCTATGTTGCAAGATGGCACGCATACCATCATCACCAACTCGGTTTTTATAAGAGAAGAAATATAAGTATGGAGATACAAATGTATTGTTGATACTTGTTTCCGTAAACTAGTATCTACATTCTATTCAACGCCTCAGCATGTGAGGCCTTAGCACAATGACTACTCGACTGTGTAAAACAAAGGTTTTCCCGTCGCCGATAAGGAGGGGGTGACGGCGGCACGCTTTTTGGCTTGCTCTAGTCCTAGTAGTCATACTGCTAGGTGGTCTAAGCACGTGTAGATTTATTCTTTTTCACGTCTCGTGTTCGCCGTACTGCCACGACTGTTGATGAATAGCTATAGACGGTAAGTTATTCACGGGGAAACCCTTGTTGAGCGTGTTTGCGAGAGAGAGAGAGACAGTGTGCGTGTGTGATATGTCTACAGACTGAGGCAATGATAATAGATACTTTGTGTCTATGTGTGTGGAGGATAGAGAGAGACATGTACATGGGGCTTTGTGTTGTGTAACGTGGAGACACATATACATAATTAGAGAGTGAGTGTGTGAGATACACATGCGGACATGGGGAGAGATGAGGATCCAGATTAATGGGTGTTTGTGCGTGTCTGTGTGTGTTTGTGCGCGCGTTTGTGTGTGAGAGGGAGTGTGTGTATATATGTGGAGTAGAGAGACCACTAATGATGTAAACCTAGTATAAGGGAAGGGGGAAGGGTGTGACATGTGTAGTAGCGGGATAGCATGGGAGCGGGCGGGGGGAGCAGACTATTTGGAAGAGACATCGAGTGTGTGTGGGAGAGGGGTGTGAGAGCGAGAGAGAGAGCTAGCGACGGAGAGAGAGAGGAAGAGAGGGCGCGAGAGTGGGGGCGTTTGTGTCCATAAATGGCGTATAGATAGGGAGACAATGTTGATGTTGTTTGAAATTGGCCTATGTACGGAGACGCAAGGGAAGCGAGTCATCGTGTGTGTGATAGGGACTTCATGAGGGATCTAGAATAGATGGTGTAGAGAACAATGTGCAAGATCGAGAACAATGGTACATTAGGGAGCTATGGAAAGAGTCGCGACATATATGTATACAGGGAGGAGCTGGGTCGGGTCCGCATGTGGGGGAGATAGAAAGAGGAGAGTGGTGCACAAGGAGACAAAGTGTGCTTGTTTGCAGTGGGGGTGGTGTGTGAGGTGAGTGTGCGAGAACCACATAACTAGGGAGATAGACGTTTTGTGTGTATGGGAAAGATACACTCTACATAGTGCGTGTGCTTGGGAAAGAGAGATGCCGGGAGACCTAGCTAGATAGTGGGGGAAGAGATGTGTGCATGCCCAAGAGACAAAGTGATAGAGACCTATATTGGGGTCCGGACTTTAGAAGAGAGAGGGGTGTTAATGTGCTAGTGTGTTGCTGTTTGGGGGAGAGAACGACTTCTCTCTCTCTGTGTTGGGGGCGACGAGGGGGGGGGGGGAGGGGTTGGCTTCAGATTAAGAGTGAGGTGTCTATATTTGAGGGACTTTAGCGTAATTGAGATATACATGGTCAATAGTGTGTGCACTCATGGTTGATCAATTTGTTTCACAGTTTGGACTATGAGATAACGATACTTTTGAACATGCATGATATACCTTGATGTACCAGAATTACAAATCTAAGCTTGGAATTTTGGAATTCGACTCCATCATTAGCTTTTGTAATTCATTTAAACGGAGGTACATTTTAAGCCGGGATTTCGTGATTTCAAATTCATATATCAAACCTAGAGATATACACATATGGGCATGTTCAAACTTTATAATCATCCACTTTATTCATACACATACACATTTTTGTTTTTGTCATCATATTTAGGATAAACACATTTGTAATTTCATTTGAATTGGACCGTATGATGGTATTTGCTTGTAGTAGCTCAATGATCCATATTTGAATTGAATGGACAATAAGTTTCGAGTTGGAGACACTGATTTTCAAAACTTGCACTTTTTGCGTGCAAAACAAACAAATTCTCGGCCAGGATATCATAGTCAGCCGTACAAGAGCAGAATATAATTTCAGGCGCCAAAAGCTCTCAAACTTCCCGCTCACATCGAAATATCTCGTGCCCGAAAGTTTAGCCCTGCGATATTCCTGTTTTACCCCTGCCACATGAACGGAAAAGGGATGCTTTGGTAACTCCATTGTTTTCCCCTCTTTGCCCCCAACATTCTTCCCCAGAGCCCCTCCCCTTCCCCTCCCCGACCCCCCCAACCACGGCAAGCCACCGAATCTAGTCCTCCGCCGCAGCGGTGGACCTCACACCCCGACGGATCTACCTTCCGCACCTTGGAACCCCCAGCTGCCAACTCACCACTTCACCGGAGCCGCTTCAGTGACTGGCTTGTCCACCGCTCCAAATCTCCTTGACCGCCATCCTGGTCCACCGCACCGGATCTGCTTAACCGGCACCCTCGTCCACCACAGTGTAGGCCCTTCACTAAGTCCCTCGTCCGTCCCTTAGTTGGCCCTTCATACAAGCCCTCGTCTGCCGCAACAGATCCGCTTCACCGAAAGCACTGTACAACGTGCCCGCCGAAGACTTCGTCCACTGCACCGGACCCGCTCCACGGATGCCATATTCAACTCCACCGGCCCTGCTTTACCGACGCCGCAGCCTCATCAGGTTATTTCGATTTGTACTCCTTCGGTTTTTCTCTTTATCGTGCATGTATGTCGACAGGCACCGCAACCGTAGCACCGGAGCCGCTTCAGCGATGGCGACAGCCGGCCCAAACTCAACCGCAACACGAGCACCATCGACGATCCTTAGCTATCAAGTATGCCAACGATACCCATACGCCGTCGAGAATCACGTACTATTATCCAACGGCCAGCGCCTACATTCACTTTCTTAGCATAAGCACCGCACCTTTGAATTTCTTTAGGGCATCATTCAGTTTTTCATGAGACGCGTTATTCTGCTTGCACCTGTAGGGCCATACTTCTCGCAGTGAACATGTTACATGTGCTAAATTACATACCAGTGCACATATAGTTAATATGCTATAGTTTTGTCCTAAGTATGATTGTACTACCTAGATATAACTGCCTACTATTTTACTTCTTGCATGCTATATTTATGATAATGGTGTTGTTCTGATGCCACCTATTGGTTCCATCAGACTGCTTCATGTTCTTATGCTTAATTACACATCAGCAAACTAGCATGTGGTTCCGCTGGTTTTTGTTCGTTTTACCCTACATTTTCTGATGCTAGCTATTACATCACTGCTCTGAGCCTCTGTTCATTACTTTTTTGTGTGTTCTTGATCTTCCCAAGTTGCATGACTAATTTGATGCTTCTATTAATTATGGAGCTGCCAACCCCATCAAGCAAAATATTTGTTCTTTTGGGGCTGGCACCTCGAACAAGCATAAAAATAGAGGGAAGCAGATATATTGTCGTGTATGCACACACCCTTCTTTCATTAGTTTCGATGAACCATTGATGATCAATTCGAACCAGTGCATGCGATTAAAATTAATTTTACCTAAATAGAGGGTGCAGAATAAACTACAACAAGTAGATTTGCAACCACGGGATGGTGACGATTATCTTCAAAGAACATTGCAACAGCAGCAAGACTTCACAGCAACATATGGTAAGCCAGTGTGTTTTAGTACATGTGAAATGTAATGCGTGTGGGCTGCTTTCTTGGCTTGTGCCCTCAACCTATAATCCTACAGAATAACAAATAGTTCAGTTGTGCTTTGCTGTATGCTTGATTCGAATGCTTGTTTGTTACTTGTTACGCTATACCTCAGTTGGCCAATATGTCAGCAGTGCCTGTTGTACTATCGTAAAGAAATGCATGCCTAGTTCATTTGAGTCCTTAACTTTTCCTCTGAACTTCATCACAAGACTGTCTTTGTAGTTTATTTGAGGCCACACTGTTAAGTGCTTTCTCAGATTATTTCAACTGCTTAGATGCCTTGGCAACTTAAATATAGTGGTGGTACACTCCCTTTCAACTAGGGATGTCAACTGGGTCCCGTTTAATCCCGATTAAAGTCCACTAGTGGTATGATAGTTCAAAAGAGTTTTTGTTTTTTGAGGAAAATGAACCAGGGAGCTAGCAAAAACTAACTAGATGGGACTGGCGGCTGTCGTTTATTTGCCACTTACATCCCTAGTTTCATCTTACCATTTTAATTTATTTTCGGCTGATGCTGCTTCGAACCATTTAAATATAGCTTGCCATGCTCGACCATAATTCGTATGTCGTTTACCATGTAAGCTTACTGCCTGGATCATGTGATTACTATCTCTTACTTATGTCCAGCGGAAACCTTTCAGGATGCCGTTCACACTAGGACACAATGTACAACCCCAGAATCTATTTGTGGAAGCAGCGCGCCATCCATGTTACCAGATGGTAGCAGTTCAGAGGCAACACCGCCGGAGAGCAGTCTGAGCACAGATATTATAGTTCTTGAGGCTCTACTTGAGGCAGAAAGAGATGGTGTGGCTGCCATGAATGAGGTAATCTCGATCTTGAAGCTGGAAATTATGCAATTAGCTGCACGCATTATGCAAGCAACCCAAGAATTGGAGGAAGTAAGAATGTTCCATTTCAAGACGGAGGAGGTCCTGCTGCTTCTGCTATCTCAAGCCCAGGGTAATCCCAGTTCTTCTTTAGATAGCAGTTGAAATTGTCATTAGATTATTGTACTTGCATGTTGTGTCATGTCTCTGAATGGATTATGTTGTAAGACCCCCTATGGTGTCCATGTGTTGTAATGATCTGAATTTTTTAGGCGAGGTAATCCTCAGTACTTGTATGATTGACATAAGGTGAACTATTTTTTGTGTGAGCATATTGTATTGGATGAAATAACTGTTTGACTCAAAGTGTATCCAACCTACTGAATTCGAAGATCACGGCATTTCTAAATCATAATCATATATAAAGGTGGAATAAATCTTTGTTGTGGTTTTGAAGAAATAAATAACAAAATGTAGAATTATATGTGGATATTCGTAATCGAATAAAAATTGGATTTGGATTTAGTTGCCAGGGCCCAGGGCAAACGTGAATGTTAATTCTCCCAAGTTTTGAATGAAGCGGCTAAACACCCACTATCTTTTGTGGGCTGCCCGAAGCAAGTGTTTGCGAGATGGAAATTACTGTCTACCCCTAACACTTGACATCCTTATCGACCGGATTTACACTGCTGTCGATAGGGGTAGGCTAGTAACTTCAATCAGACGTGACACGACGGCCTCTGAGCCCATTCAGACACGGTGGGCGCCAAACGTGGGTGGCAAAACACATTTGATTCAAGCTCGTCCGAAAGACATGTGTCTCTCCCTCCATTTCCCCATTCAGCCCCGTTCATACACCGTGGGCACCAACCGTGGGCGGCAAGACACCCTCTCCTCGCCCGAAATCGTTACCGGCAAATATTTGGGAGATGCGAGATTACCGTCCTATCCCCAACCGACGTGATGTCCGAAATTTTAAACGGGGGATAACTTCGTAACTTTCCCACATTTCAGACAAGCGTGTCCCAAAGTTTGAGATCCCCCCTCCCCCTCCATTTCCCCATTCATACGCTGTCGCGCCACGACAACCTCCCCACTGTGGCCAACCTCCTCCGTCCGCCACCCCATCCTCGCGTCATCTCGCTTCATCGGCGCCGTCGTCCACCTTGTCGTTGCCGCTCCTACGACCGCCTCGTCCACGGCAACAGGATTTATCCCCCGACCCGGCCGTCTGCCATCTAAAGTCTTCTTCCCCGCCGACGACAGCCATCGCACCCGTAGCACCCTCAACGTATCAGCCGGGGCCTACACGGCGTCGCAAGAGAGGTGGTACTCTTCCATATGTGCTTAAGTTATTGATCTCACCCAGAAAATAGATCTTACATTGTTTACTGTACTTTTCTTGTCCGTACCAAATCGTAGTGGCTAGTTGAATGCAAACATTGGTTGCGAAGTAGCTTTGTCTGGTTTGCACCTTCAGATCCGCCATGTCACGGTCACTATACTCGTAAAGCTTATGGTTTCCCCCCTTTATATTCACTACCATCATCTTAGGTGCTTCACTGCTTCGTGTCGTGCTAGCACTGCACCTCAAGACCTCAACCCATCAAGCAAAACAACATGCCACTCATAATTCCAAAGCTTACGTGTTGAAATACGAATCTAATATGATGCTCATATTACTAAAACAGAGAACGTTTAATTGGTCACCCAATGTTCCTATATTCGTTTCGAAAAGCATGTGCACCACCCACTGGTCCAGCTAGTTCCACTTTCCTGATTTTACTCTTGATGCGTAGGGTTTTCCCCTTTTATCTACTCTACTATGATCTGCGTAGCTGCTTTCTGTCGTACTAGCATTACTCCACCCTTCAAGCTAAACAACACAACACTCAAAATTCCAAAGCTTAGTTGTTCAAATATGATTGTGATATGATACTGATATTAGTTAACAGATACATTTAATTGGTTAGCTAAAGGTCCCACTTGAGTTTCCAAATGCATGTCGCGACATATAGAGAGACAGCAGAATTGCATTTCTTTGTCACTTGTTGACTGTACTTTCTTGTCCATACCAAATCTTAGTTGTTATTTCAAAGCAAACATCGGTTGCTAACTACCCCTTGCGCGGTTTGCAGCTTCAGATCTGCCATCCCACTGCCACGGTCAACACTATACTCATCATGCTTACGGTTTCCCCATTTCATGATGACCACGATCAACCTACGTGGTTCGTGTCGTAATAGCACTGCTCCACCCATCGAGCTAAACAAGCTTAGTTGTACAAATTCAAATCCGATATTATGCTGATATTAGTAAACCGAGAGATGTTTAATTGGTCTGTTAAATGTTCCTACTTTAGTTTTGAAATGCATGTGAGCCACATACAGAGAGACCGGAAGGAATAGTATTTCTCTGTGCGCTCTGGTTCATCATGGGTGGCCAACCGACATTCTATAGAAAGACTTGTAATATCTTCAATCTGCTTGCTCTTCTACTCTTCTTTAAGATGATCCTCTTCTCTTGCGATCGACTGGTCAGGTCGAGTTATTCTCCCTTAGTATATTTTGAATCTGTCAGGTCAGGTCGACTTGTTCTTCTTTACTATATGTTGAAGCTGTCATCTGCAAAGTATCTTCACTTCTGGAGCTCTCATATTTTGAGTAGTAGGCCACATTATATTAATGCACACACCAAATTACAGCATGCATGGCACCTCTTAGAAGAATTGCAGAGATAGCACAAAGGGGTTTACACGGAGGAAGTATTGGATTTGAATCACTTCTGCATTACAAAGATAATCTCACTTGTTTTTATGTTTTCATGCATGTCAGGTATTGAACATTATCAAAATGAATATGAGAATGGGCGCACGAGAGGAATATTGCGGAACAATCGACTGGCTAACAAACTTGGCATGGTGGAGGATGGCCTATCTTATTCACCCATCAAGGTGCATGCTCTAACTTGGCAAGGCTGTATTGGTCGCACATATTTTGCATCTGACCTCTTGCATTACTTCTAGTTTGTTACACCATCTGCTTAGTTTAAGCATCATATATGACTATATGCCATACCTATCCATTTTCTGTACCTATTCCATGTGTCGTCATACTATGTTTTTCCAGTCAAATGTTGTTCTTTCGTAATAGATGTCCAAAACGAAGAGGGTGAGTGCAGATCCTCAAGGAGTACAAACTAGGTATTTGGCAAAGGTAGTGATACCTGTTAAATCAGATAGATCAGCAGCCACAGAAAACACAGGCCCAACTGTACCAGAGTTTACCCCTGCTCCAGTGGCCAAACCCCTATTAGAACTGCTGAGAGCCCAGCGTCTGGTACTGTCTATGATATCAATTCAAAATTTGAACTCCTAAATTTCTGCATGTGCCTTACCTTCTCTCTTGTATGAAAACTAATTTCAGATGAATCTCCTTGCTCAAAGGATCATAGGATCTCACGACAATACTGGGCTCTGCATTGCTCTTGTCAGTACCTCTTGCCCTTTGTCGGCATACTTACACTCATTGCTGTTTGATTATGTAGCATCACTGTAGATGTTCGCTTCTTTATCCTCCCTTTGCTTGAAATTATAAGATCTATATTTACTCTTAGATAAATGTAGAATTAACACAATGGTTATGAAGTTTTGGATTGCTCATGTAAGTACATGTTGTCATGTACTCCCTCTGTATCGAACTAATTGTTGATCAGTTGGATGTATTTAGAACTTAATAGTGCTAGATACATCCATTTGAGCGACAAGTAATAACGGACGGTGGTGGTATTACTGTACATGCATCGCGGGATAGTTGATTGTCTAGCATTACTCCGCATCTTATCTGCCCTTCCCTCCACTTTCTCCGAATTATCATATCTACATTTACTCTTACCAAAATGTTGAATAAAGCCAATGCCACTGCACACGTTGATGTCTGCATTCCTCTTGTCAGTACCTTTTGCCTTGTAACACTGTACTTAATTAATTGCTATTTGATTATGTATCATCAGTCTGCACCTGAGCTTCATTATCCTCTATTTCTTCCAATATTATTTGATCTATATTTACTCTTTGCAAAATGTAGAATAATGGCAACGCTTATAAAGAAATTTCTTTGGGGAATTTATTGAATCATCCTTCCATCAACATGGAGAAGGGCTTTGTCCAGCCCGTGTTAACATGTAATGTAAGTTCATCCTTCTCAAGCCTTCAAACTTTGTTCTAGTATAGATTTGGATAGGCATCATTTCCTCCACTGCTGTTTACATCTGATTGGATGTTTGCAACAACTACTAGTTTTAAATTGTAGTTGTAAAAACATGTTCCTTATGCAGAACCGATCCATTTATTTGCTTATATAATTGTGAAACATGTTACGTGTCTCCTTGTTTCTCTTTCAGAGTAGTATCTCTTATGCCAGGCAAAACTTTAGGAAAGATAGTGAGCCAAACCATCTTGAGGACAGCGAGATGACCCCAAGGTCCTGTCTTGATGAAGACAGTGAGTTGAAGCTACTCACCAGCAGGTGTGAGACAACCTCTGTGCAGTCGCTGCCTCAATCAGTTCGACTTCTTCAGTCTCAACTTAAAGCGGAAAGGCTTGCTTCAGCTCAGCTCCGACTTGAAGTCAAAGATGTAATAAAGATGTCAGGGGACTGCCTTGCGCACTATGGTGCCATACAGCTAGGGATGAAGCATCTATCGTTGACACAATTGAGGTCTCATCAGCTTGTTCGGCTGCTTGCGGGGCCCGACCTTGCAAGGTCTAGTGCCTTCTGAAGTGCTCTTAGTTTTGTATATTCTTTTGTCAGCGTGGTTATATGCACTGGTGGCGACCTTTGATGCCCAGTGTATGTAATACACGGTCATGTTGCGCTTTATTATCACTGGTAGCGAACTATGATTCCCAGTGGATGTAATATGCCGTAATTTCTTCATTGTATAGTTTAGGTTTATTCTTTGGTCGGTATGCTGTAATTTAGGCCGGAAGGTTCAGTGGATCTCAGTGTTGTCGGTCTTCAGGCCGGCCCGTTACTCATATGGGCCAAAACGTGGGCCTATAATCATCTTGGGCCATTAGGAGGTCTAAACCTATAGTAGTTTCCCGCCTTTAACAGGCCATGGGCTACATATTTACTGTAGTGACACTGGGCCTCCTACGGGCCGTAGAAACAATGGGCCTTCTACGGTCCGTAGAAACAATGGGCCTTCTACGGACCGTAGAAACAATGGGCCTTCTATGTGCCGTATCATCAATGGGCCTTATACGGGTCGTATGATCGATTGGCCAAACATGGGCCAAAAACAGATCGCATTATGGCCGTAAACGGGCTAGAGTTGGAGTCGTCCATTCATGGGCCGACCATAATGGGCCGTCGTTAATAGGCCATATTTGATGACGCTATGAAAACAGCCCAACGTATTAACAGGCCACAAACAGGCCGACTGTAACCACGGGCTGAATTTGGCCCACAAGCAGAAAATGGCAGTAATGGGCCGTAAGTAACTGAATGCTGGAAATGAGCCCAAGAATAAATGGGCCCTGAGAAGGCCGAAAGATAACATGGGCTGCAAACGGCCCAATGGATTAATGGGCCGTTAATGGGTATAAAGTGATACACTGTTCATTACGGGCCAGTTTCACCACGGGTCGTTAATGGGCCAAGAGTTACAAAGGGCCTCGTATGGGCCGAAAGACGTCATGGGCCATACATGGGCCGGAACTTAAAATGGACTGGAATCATATTGGACGGCCCAGATGACGCTACTGGGCCTAATTTGGATAGGTCGTAACGGGCCCTGGGTTAGCGCGCTGTAAATGGGCTATATGCGAACCGGCCGTTAACACGCTTTCCGTGGGCCGACCTGCCACCTTTTGACCAAGTCAAACGGGCCGGCCTTTTCACAGGAATGGGCCTCTGTTCGGCCGTGCCACGTGTCGACGTATCATAGACGCCTTCGGTCCAATGAGTGAATGACATATGTCCCAACGGTGAGCCGACACGTGTTTCCTCCAGCCAATCATGATTTTACACGTGGAAAATCCCCATTGGTCGGGGCTGTTAGTGGGTTATCGGATCCAAAACCGGACCCGATAGCTTAACGGTGTTCCGTTACGGTGGATGCCACGTGTCGGTCACCCTTGATGAAAGCACTTCTATGACGCGCGATTTATCGTCATGGAAGTGTACACTTCCGTGATGATAATTCTAGTAATGTCATGGAACACTTCTACGACAGCACATGTATGACTATCTTGATTCTGTCATAAAATTGTCATGGATGTACATGCATGACAAAAAACGCGACCTACTGTGACAAACACGTATCATCACGGAAGTGTAATTTCTTGTAGTGGCTTCTCTGCACCCTAGCATGCACAACACCTCAATCTTCAAAGAGGCCATCGAGGAGATCGAAGACGGCGACCACACTACACTAGAGAATGCGGGGCCATTCGGAAGTAGGATGATGTGACGACGGCTGACTGACTCCTCCCCCCTCTCTCTCCCGCACACAATTACCAATCCCTCTCTCCCCGCACAAAATGATCAATCCCTCAACCCACGAGATCCTTCCCTCTCATCCATGTTTTTCCAGCTCTCTCATCAAACCTGTTGTCTCTTCTCCTTCCACGTGTACAGAATCCCGATGCACACGCATCTCACGTATATTACATGTCTCCATCTTTCTGACAGACCTAACTTCTTCCTCTCTCTTTCTCTCTCCATCTCTCTCTCTCTGCCTCGTTAGGTTTGTCTCCTACTCTCTCGTCCACATACATACAATCTTTCCCGCCCTATCTGCTCCATCTTCGCAAGCTCTCTCTACACGTTTCATTCCCACATTGGATGTGTTCAAAATGTTGCTTTTATAATGGATGATGTAGAGTTATGGTTGGTTTTGTTGCATCCTACAAAGTAATAACTATGAAATGCATTTAGATTCTCATTTGACTGGGATTATGTGAGTTTGAGCATATTGTGAAGTACTATAGACCTCGTATACATCTACTATTATTTGGAATTAACATAAAGTGTATTCAAAATTTCGAATTCGAGTTCATATAGTACACATAGTTCATATCTATTTCTATAGTAATCATGTGGTGTGTGGTTAAGATAATACACGAATGATGGTTTAAGTTGGCAACAATCGTGATTGTAGATTCTTATTCAAATAGAGAAACGAATTAAAATTTAGTTCGAATTGCAGCGGTAATATAGACATTTGGAATGCACTAAAATGTTGGTATGAGTAGGTTACATGCATTATACAGCCAACGAAAAATTTAACTAGACATAACATGGATTGATAGCATTGAATAAAATTTGTACAGTAAAAAGGGACCAGACTCTCTCTTTGTGTGGTGTGAATAGTTTTATTTTTTTTATTTTTTTCATTGACAGAAGTGCGAATTGATTTGGTACGTACAATATTACACATTAGGCTTGTCCCTAAAATTCAACCCGCGCCTTGTTATATCCCGAAAATTCAGATATCGTGCTCCCAAAACTCGCGTCTTCACAACCCGCGCCTTGCTATCTCGAAATTACAACGCGTGCGAAAACTCCCTCCAGCTGCCAAACCCGACACACGAAATCCTCCTTCTAACCCTGAGTCGAAAGGGCCGCTAGTTCAAATCGGTGGGGGTGCTTTTGTAACACACCCTACATTTTGGACAAGCGCGTCCCTAAGTCATGGTTCCCCCCTCCCATGGCCTCCTTTTCGCCATTCGAAATCCCAGGCCACCATGACCTCTCTGCTCCAGCCGCGAAACCCCACCCTCCTCCATCCGCCACCTCACCGCTGCCCAGCCGGAGCCTCTTCCCCGACGATGTCGTCCACCGCAACAGCTCGACGTCGCTCATCCACCTCCCCGGATGAGGACCCGTCGTCGATCTCGTCGTCTCGCCGGTTCAGCCGCCCCGTCCTCCACCTCCAAGGAGTTGATCCGACGATCGTGTCGTCTATCGCGGCTGCTCCATCCCCATAGCGCCGCCTTAACCTGCTCTACCGGAACCGTAGCATCCTCGCCAACTCCTCAGACGAAGCCGAGGCCTACTCGGTGCCACCAAAGAGGTTGTACACTCATCGCATCGCAACTTCTCCTTAACTCGACCTCCCGGCGCCGACGGTGCTCCATCCCGCACCCCCATGGCGCGGCTACCTCATAGCCGGCACCGCGGGTGACATCTCCACGGAGGCTCTCCCCCAGTGTGAGCCCCCTTCGGTGGTGGTGTCCATACCAGCCAGATCTGCTGCTGCTACTCCAGCTCTCGCTCGTGCTGCTGCTGCTCCGGCTCTCGCTCGCTCGCGCTGCTGCTCTGCTCTCCCCCTTGCTCGTGCTCTTGCTCTCTCTCGCGCTGCTGATGCTGGTACACGGGCTGCTGCAGCTACACGAGTTGTTGCTCTGGCTCTAGTTCGTGCTGCTCCCCCAGGCCCAGCTGCTCCGGCTGCTATCTGTTACTATGTTCCCCGTCGATCGCCTGCTAATTTAGTTAACTGTTTCTCTACTACTAGTGCTCGAGCGGCCTAAACTACATGTGAAGTGCCGCTCTGCTACCAGTGCATTCAATTTCGACAGTAACCTTCAGATTCCACATTAAATTTCAGTTTTGACAGTTAAGTTCAGAGTCAACAATTTTTACCTCATATGTTGTAGTTAGGTTTTTTTCGGTGATGTAAATTTTACATCTATCACTTTTTGGTAATGTATTTTACATCATCTATTGGAGATGCTATTAGAATCTCACTTGAGATTAACGATGTATGTCTTGTACTACTTTAGCCTCGACGTCTTACGGCTCGCCGGAGCTGCTCGAACAACGGAACCATCCATCACAACAGAGCAGTGCCCTGGACGCCGTCTACGGATTCCTCGGATCTTCCTCCACACCTCCGACAGCCACCTCTGCCTCAACTTCTTCAGCGACCAACCCAATGATGCTGAGGTCGACACGACTACGGCAAAGAGGTTGTACACTTGTCGCATCACTTATTACTCTACATTCATGTTGATCCATTAGGGCTATTTCGGTTCAAAGTAAAAGCTAAAGGAAAAACATAGCGATAGGAAATTTTCCTATGGCACTCTATTATTCAATTATTCTTGCATTTTGTTGAAAGGAATGGAGCAAAACATCCACCTGGACCTACTTTTCAAAATCCTATGCATGAAAACAAGACCAAGTGCATTAGTGGAAGAATAACATTCTAACTGTACATGTTTTCATATGGTTATACTTTAATTTGGCCATGTTTTATTGCATTTCTCTGCTCTTCCAATTCCTGTGAACCAAACACCCAAGTTGACAGAAATCCTATGTTTACAAATGCTCTGTTTCCCACGTGCATTCCTATCCTATTCCGGTGTTTTTCCTATCCCTGCATTTTTAGAATCCTGCAAGCCAAAGGAGCCCTTACAGAATTACTTCAGTTACAGTTAGGTGTCGAAGAAAACTTTGTGTGGTTTGTCCTGCTCCTGCCGCAACGTCGTCCACCTCACCTGAGCTGCTCCATCGACAAAAGCATCCACCAAACCAGGCATCACGACTCCTGACTGTCTTTCGCCGCCTTAGATCTCCTTCCCTGCCGCCGGCACCCATTGCAAGTGCATCACCATCATCGACTCAGCAGATGAACCTGAGGAGTACATGGGTCCACTAGAGAGGTCGCACTCTTTTGTTTCTGCTTATGTTATGCATTGCTTAATATTACCTGCTACTTTATCGTCCTGTTCACCTCTTAGACTCCAAGTCAGGTCCAAATTAATGTTCAAACTTGAGTTTTAAAATTACTTGTGGGGCAAATATCGAGGCAACAATGAATAGCATCTCTGTCTATTATCTGGTTCACCTAGGGTATGCCTATGTTGTTCATCTTGGGTGGGAAAGAAATAGTAAAGCAATCATCACCTGTCTTTTTATTAAATTAAAGCTATCACTACTGCAGGATGGTCCAAAAGCGACACTACGATCAGAGACCCTTCGACAAAACTGTGTGCGATGCCATAATCGCAAACGATGGTGTAAAAACCCGTCAAAAAAGGTGCAAAACGTTTGCGATGAAAGATGCATCAAACACGGTTCAGAATTTAGTTGCGTGTGCGATGCAGGGCATATGGTTCAGCTCAATTAACTGTTTGGGATGAGGAGGCACAAAAGAAACGGGCAGCCAGAGGAAGGCGTGTGCGATATACAGCATACGGTTCACTGGGATGAACTGTGTGTGATTAGGCAACACAATGGAAACTGGGATGAACTGTGTGTGATTAGGCAACACAATAGAATAACATGCATAAATATATATAACTGAAATAAACATCCAATTACATAATTGACTATACAGATCATTCGCACACACCTCAATAAACAATTGCATGCATTCTAAAGTAGGAGAAACGATTGTCTAGTCATCTATTTCTTGTGACGCTCCTGCCACTGCTATGTGGCTCGATCCTTCATCTGGGTCAGGAAGAAGACAGTTCCTCATGTCAACGATCCGCCTGTACATCTCGTAGCTTGTGTACGCGTCCATGGCCGCATACTTGACATGTTGTTCATCCAGTCTCTTATGCCACACACTCTGCCATGCGTTCTTGTCCTTATTGCTCTCTTGCTTCATCTTCGCGTAGTAGGGGTCGATGATGGCCGAGGCAAGGTCAACCAGGGAGTTCAGTTTGCTTTTGTCGCTGCCCCAGACCTTGTAGTGGTGCTGGATGTTGACAAGATTCGTGCATTTCAAGTCCGAAACCTTGAGCACTTTTAGATCGTTGGTGGTGTCCACTGATAATCCCCAAGTGTAGGGAATCATCGTAGCAATTTCCAAAGGTGGAAGTGATAAGTAAGGAGTGTTGAACCCACAAGGAGCTAAAGGTAAGATCAATATTCTCTCAAGTCCTATCTGCCACTGATACGACTCTACGTACACCGAACGTTTGCTTCCAACTAGAAACAAGAAATAAAACTATGTTGTGGGTATGAAGAGGATAACTTTGCATGATATCGGAGAGCTAAAATATAAAAGTAGGTGCTGTTATCATAAAGTTAGAATATATTACTAAATATTATAAATAGCGAGTGTGGAATAATGATGGGTCGGTGTGCGGAATTGTCCTAGGCAATTGTTAACAAGATTGGTAATCACTATTGCAATTTCATATGAGGGAGAGGCATAAGCTAACATACTTTCTCGTCTTGGATCATATGCACTTATGATTGGAACTCTAGCAAGCATCCGCAACTACTAAAGATCATTAAGGTAAAACCCAACCATAGCATTAAAGCATCAAGTCCCCTTTATCCCATATGTCGTGACCCACTTATCCATGTTTACGCTTCTGTCACTCAAGCAACGCAGACAATAAGTAAACCATGGACATATTGCAACACCCTACAGCGGGAATCCCTCACGCTTGCGCGACACGGAGGGAACCATAGGACAACACCAAAATAAAACATACAAATCATACCAATCTAGATCATCAATCAACCCAAAGACAAAGGATATCTACTCAAAACATCATAGGATGGCAACACATCATTGGATCATAATATGTGGCATAAAGCACCATGTTCAAGTAGGGATTACAGCGGGGTGCGGGAGAGTGGACCGCGTAAAAGAGATGAGGATGGTGATGATGATGGTGATGTTGATGAAAAACGATCACTGCGGCGATGATTCCCCTCCCGATGGCACTCCGGCTCCACCGACAGAGAGGAGGAGAGGTGCCCCCCTTGTGCTTCCTCCTCCATGGCCCCCCTACATGGGGAGAGGTTCTCCCTCTGGTCCTTAGCCTTCATGGCGATGATGGCCCCTCCGGGATCCTCCTCCATGGCCTCCGGTGATGATGGCCCCCTCCGGCAGGGTGCCGGAGAGGGCCTAGATTTATTTCTCGTGGCTCTAGAGGCTTGCGGCGGCGGAACTTCTGATCTAGGTTCTGTTCTGGGGTTTTCTTGATTTATAGGAGGAGTTGGCGTTGATTTCACATCAGGGGGGCCCTCGGGGAGTCCACGAGGCAGCGGGCGCGCCCCAGGGGGTGGGCGCGCCCCCCACCCTCGTGGGGCCCACGGGACTCCCCTCCGATAGATTTTTGTTCCAGTATTTTTCATATTTTCCAGAAAAATCTCCGTTGATTTTCATCGCATTCCTAGAACTTTTATTTCTGCACAAAAACAACACCACGGTAGTTCTGCTGAAAACAGCGTCAGTCCAGGTTAGTTCTAATCAAATCATACCAAAATCATCTAAAACTATTGTAAACATGGCATGAATACTTCATAAATTATAGGTACGTTGGAGATGTATCAGCATCCCCAAGCTTAATTCTTGCTCGTCCTCGAGTAGGTAAATGATAAAATAAATAATTTATGAAGTGTGAATGCTAGCAAGTGCATAAGTTTGATCAATGATAATTCCAATCACTTTTTCTAGCATGATTATATATCATAACAGTAGCTCAACTCATAAAACTTCTCATGATCAAGTAACAAGCTATTCACATGTTAAAGTACAAATCATAAGGTTTCTTGAAACTAACAAACTATATTCTTAGTCATCAAACAATTGCAATTCATCTTATTTTCAGGAAGGGTCTATGTCAGAGCTTTGATTCAGCAAACTCCACATACTCAACTATCATTTAATCTTTCATAATTGCTAACACTCACGTGATATTTATGGGTTCAAAGTTTTAATCGGACACAGAGAAAGATAGGGGTTTATAGATTCGCCTCCCAACCTTTTACCTCAAGGGTAAAGTCAACAATAATAGTTCATGATAACTTACATCCAATTGGATATATATATATATATATATATATATATATATATATATATATATATATATATCAGGATCTTTCCAACACAATGCGCTTGCCAAAGGATAAAATGTAAAAAGGAAAGGTGAAGATCACCATGACTCTTGTATAAGGTATAAGACAAGAATAAAAGATAGGCCCTTCGCAGAGGGAAGCAGAGGTTGTCATGTGCTTTTAAGGTTGGATGCACAAAATCCTAATGCAAAAGAATGTCATTTTATATTGCCTCTTGTGATAAAGACCTTTATTATGCAGTCCGTCGCTTTTATTTCTTCCCTATCACAAGTTCGTATAAAGCTGATTTTCTTCGCACTAATAGATCATACATATTTAGAGAGCAATTTTTATTGCATGCACCGATGACAACTTACTTGAAGGATCTTACTCAATCCTTAGGTAGGTATGGTGGACTCTCATGGCAAAACTGGTTTAAGGGATGTTTGGAAGCACAAGTAGTATTTCTACTTGGTGCAAAGAATTTGGCTAGCATGAGAGGGAAAGGCAAGCCCAACATGTTGGATGATCCAAGACAATATAACGTTTCGGATATAGGAAAACATAACCCATTAAGTTGTCTTCCTTGTCCAACATCAACCTTTTAGCATGTCATATTTTAATGAGTGCTCACAATTACAAAATATGTCCAAGATAATATATTTATATGTGAAATCTCTCTTTCTTCAATATTCTTTCATGAATTGTTCAAGTGACCAATTCTGCATTTGCTAACTTTCAATAAGTTTACTACCTATACTTATTATGTGTGAAGTCATTACTCCCCATGTTATAAGCATATGAAATGTATATATATTCAGATTTATGACATTCAATTCATTCAACCATTTACTCATAGGATATACGTGAAGCATGGGAGTAAATGACAAACTACTCCAAAAAGATATAAGTGAAGAACACTGAGTAGTCAAATAATTAGCTAGCCATGGGAGGATTATTTTTCATTCAAGATTTCAGATCCAATGATTTTATTCAAACAGCAAGTAAAATTGAAAATACGCTCCAAACAAAACACATATCATGTGACGAATAAAAATATAGCTCCGAGTAAGGTATACCGATAGTTTTGAAGACGAAAGAGGGGATGCCTTCCGGGGCATCCCCAAGCTTAGGCGCTTGAGTCTTCCTTGAATATTACCTTGGGGTGCCTTGGGTGTCCCCAAGCTTAGGCGGTTTCGACTCCTTATTCTCCTCATATCGATATCTCACCCAAAGCTTGAAAACTTCAATCACACAAAACTTAACGGAACTTCGTGAGATAGGTTACTATGATAAAGAGTAAACCATTCACTTTGGTACTGTAAAAGACAAGGTTCATAATTGTTCTCACACCATGCCTACTGTAACATGTCATTTCTACAATTTATATTGAGAAATATAAGCCATAGAAACTAGAAAACAAGCAAACTATGCAATGAAAACAGAATCTGTCAGAAACAGAATAGTCTGTAATGATCTGAACAGAAACCATACTTCTGCTACTCTAAAAATTATGAAATAAATCGGTGGACTTGAGGAATTTGTCTATTAATCTTCTGCAAAAATAATCAACTCAAAATAGCTCTTCTGTAAAAAATGACAGCTAATCTCGTGAGCGCAAAGTTTCTGTTTTTTACAGCAAGATCACATTAACTTTCACCCAAGTCTTCCCAAAGGTCTTACTTGGCACTTTATTGAAACAAAAGATACAAAACATGATTACTACAGTATCTTAATCATGTAAACACACAAAAACAGTATGGGTAAATATTGGGTTGTCTCCCAACAAGCACTTTTCTTTAGTGCCTTTTAGCTAGGCATGATGATTTCAATGATGCCCACATAAAAGAAAAGAATTGAAACATAAAGAGAGCATCATGAAGAATATGACTAGCACATTTAAATCTAACCCACTTCCTATGCATAGAGATTTTGTGAGCACATAATTTATAGGAACAAGAATCAACTAGCATAGGAAGGCAAAACAAGTATAACTTCAAAACTTTAAGCACATAGAGAGGAAACTCGGTATTATTGCTACTCCTACAAGCATATATTCCTCACTCATAGTAATTTTCAGTAGCATCATGAATGAATTCAACAATATAACCATCACATAAAGCATTCTTTTCATGATCTACAAGCATAGAAATTTTTCTACTCTCCACATAAGCAAAATTCTTCTCATTCGGAATAGTGGGATCACTAATTCCTAAAGTTGACACTCTTCCAACCCCACTTTAGATTATAGTATTATTCATACTCCGAAAGATATAAGTGAAGTTCATGTAGCATTCTACAATTAATATAGACTAAACAATATCCAAACTCAAAATATGTAAGTGAAGCACACGAAGCATTCTATAACACCATACTCAAAAGATTTAAATGAATCACAAAGAGAAATTCTATAAGATCATACTTAAAAGATATAAGTGAAGCACATGAAGTATTCTATAAATCAATGAAGGGATATCTCATGCTAGCATGGTTCTTAAAGGGAAAACAAAAACACAAAGGACACAAATCATGTGAACAAAACAAAAACCGAGGTATACCGATATTTATTGAAGAAGAAAGATGGGATGCCAACCGGGGCATCCCCAAGCTAAATGCTTGAGTATCCTTTGAAATATTTACTTGGGGTGCCTTGATCATCCCCAATCTTGAACTCTTGCCTCTCTTTATTCTTCTCATATTGATAGTTCCTCGATCTTCGAACACTTCATCCACACAAAACTTTAACAAAAACTTTGTGAGATCCGTTAGTGTAATAAAGCAAACTACCACTTTAAGGTACTGTAATGAACTCATTCTTTATTTATATTGGTGTTAAACCTACTTTATTCCAACTTCTCTATGGTTCATACCCCCCGATACTAGCCATAGATTCATCAAAATAAGCAAACAACACGCGAAAAACAGAATCTGTCAAAAACAGGACAGCCTGTAGTAATCTGGAAGTTTAGTAAACTTATGTAACTCCAAAAATTATAAACTAAATTTGAAAATTTGAAAAATTTGTACATAAGTAATGTGCAAAAAATTTCAGACCCATTTGACCTTCCAGTAAAAAATGTAAAATCACGCGCTACATCCAAAGTATCTGTTTTTGTTCTGCACATAGTAAACAAGCAATCTAATCATCCTAAAACCAAAGCTTGGCACATTATTTTTATAATAAAATGGATATATACAAGGGGATAATTATTTAAAGAGAAACTTCCACGAAAAATTCTACATTGTTTCCGTGAGCATGAACACAAGTGCTCAAGGTCGACCCTCACTTCTTCAATGTATAACTTTCCAATCACTTCTCTTTTTGAAAAACTTTTTAGGCATGATAGGCAAGTAAAAAAAATTGTATTTTCATTCTTTAATTTTTTTTGTATGTTTCACCCACAACTAAACAGAAACAAAAAGGAAAAACAAAATCTACTTAGTGGAGAACGCAAACAAGCACACACGAGAATATCAACCCCACGCTATTGCTCCCCGAGAACGGCGCCAGAAAAGAGCTTGATAATCCCCAAGTGCAGGGAATCATCGTAGCAATTTCCAAAGGTGGAAGTGATAAGTATGGAGTGTCGAACCCACAAGGAGCTAAAGGTAAGATCAATATTCTCTCAAGTCCTATCTGCCACTGATACGACTCTACGTACACCGAACGTTTGCTTCCAACTAGAAACAAGAAATAAAACTACGTTGTGGGTATGAAGAGGATAACTTTGCATGATATCGGAGAGCTAAAATATAAAAGTAGGTGCTGTTATCATAAAGTTAGAATACATTACTAAATATTATAAATAGCGAGTGTGGAATAATGATGGGTCGGTGTGCGGAATTGTCCTAGGCAATTGTTAACAAGATCGGTAATCACTATTGCAATTTCATATGAGGGAGAGGCATAAGCTAACATACTTTCTCGTCTTGGATCATATGCACTTATGATTGGAACTCTAGCAAGCATCCGCAACTACTAAAGATCATTAAGGTAAAACCCAACCATAGCATTAAAGCATCAAGTCCCCTTTATCCCATACGCTGTGACCCACTTGTCCATGTTTATGCTTCTGTCACTCAAGCAACGCAGACAATAAGTAAACCATGGACATATTGCAACACCCTACAGCGGGAATCCCTCACGCTTGCGTGACATGGAGGGCACCATAGGACAGCACCAAAATAAAACATACAACTCATACCAATCTAGATCATCGATCAACCCAAAGACAAAGGATATTTACTCAAAACATCATAGGATGGCAACACATCAATGGATCATAATATGTGGCATAACGCACCATTTTCAAGTAGGGATTACAGCAGGGTGCGGGAGAGTGGACCACGTAAAAGAGATGAGGATGGTGATGATGATGGTGATGTTGATGAAGACGATCACCGCGGCGATGATTCCCCTCCCGATGGCACTCCGGCGCCACCGAGAGAGAGGAGGAGAGGTCCTCCCCCTTGTGCTTCCTCCTCCATGGCCTCCCCCTGGATGGGGAGAGGTTCTCCCTCTGGTCCTTGGCCTTCATTGCGATGATGGCCCCTCCGGGATCCTCCTCCATGGCCTCCGGTGATGATGGCCCCCTCCGGCAGGGTACCGGAGAGGGCCTAGATTGATTTCTCGTGGCTACAGAGCTTGCGGCGGTGGAACTTCCGATCTAGGTTCTGTTCTGGGGTTTTCTTGATTTATAGGAGTTGGCGTTGATTTCACGTCGGGGGGGCTCGGGGAGTCCACGAGGCAGGGGGGCACGCCCCACCCTCGTGGGGTCCACGGGACTCCCCTCCGATAGATTTTTGTTCCAGTATTTGTCATATTTTCCAGAAAAATTCTCCGCTGATTTTCATCGCATTCCAAGAACTTTTATTTCTGCACAAAAACAACACCACGGTAGTTCTGCTGAAAACAGCGTCAGTCCGGGTTAGTTCTAATCAAATCATACCAAAATCATATAAAACTATTGTAAACATGGCATGAATACTTCATAAATTATAGATACGTTGGAGACGTATCATCCACTGTAGCGAAATTGTAGTCGGAGCTCTTGATGAACCTGGTGAAACGCTCGCAAGGCCTTGTGGCAAGGTGGAAGCGGTAGACGAGGACGTCATGTAACACGCACAACTGGGCGACGACAACCTTTTGATCGTGCCCGGCACGACCGATGGTGTACTCGAGGTCGAAGCCGACCACTCGGTACTTGTCCTCGGCAAGGAACTGCTACATAGTTTGGATGGAGCTCTCCATCGAGACTGGATCGTTCGTGTACACCACCGAGAGGGCCTTCCCCCTCACGTGGGTGTCCACTACGTGATGCGTGGTGAACTGCCCGCCGTTGTCGTCGTCGGCCGCTGGGAGCGCAATTGGAGCCACGGGGAGCGCCATTGGAACCGCTGGATGTCCTCTCTGTATCTGTCCTCGTGGGTGTGCTTATTGTGTCGTGTGAGACGAGAGATGAAGGTAAATGGCCGCAGGAATAAAGGGGTCCGGGCGGCGTGGATTCTCGGCGCGTCCGCATGGCAGTTTTTGCAGCGGGTAACTGCATCGTCGCGCCGTGCCCGGCGCAACTGCTTGCATACGAACGTGCGTGATCGTGCGCCGGGCCAAAACACTGGCAGTGCGCGTGGAGGGACGAGGGCAAAGCACCCGGAGGGATGCGAAAGCAAAGTGCGCGCGGCGGGACGCGAGCAGAGCAAGCCGCTGCCGCCTGAACCACAAGCAACCACACGCATGGAGCAGTTGAACACGTAGGAAATGGTCGCCTACAAGCCGGCCGACAGTTGCGTCGCTGCGTAGAGAGCGGCCGTGTGGTACCACCTCTGTCTAGTCTATAGTCTCCTTTATATTCCGTGCCATACTTTGCCCTCAAATTTAACCAACAAAATGTTAATGCATGTTTTAAAAATTATATAATTAGAAACTATGTTCAAATACAAATCCAACTATATAACCTTTGGCAACATGCATTCGTATTTTATTAGTTAAATCATACTTATAAACCAGGACGGTGGTATAGTAGGTAATTAAATCGCAAATGTTTTTTTATTAACCGTATGTGTACGTGGCCTTTCGTCCTCCTCTCGCATGTCTTGTCACCCCGCTGCCGCAGACGGCTTACAGCGCAAGCTTGCGTAGCGCGCGGGGGCGTTCTTTTTGCCAAACGGTGGCGCCAATGAATCGTCGGTGAGCCTGTTCCCGCGCAACCTCGCAGGTTCCCGCGCAAGCTTCACGCCCGACTCGGTGAAATCCCCCAAAATCCCAATGCTTACCGACCTGCTATAAAAACCCTCACGGCCGGCGAGTCCTGCGTCGCGTTTTCCCCTCCATCCCTGTAGCTTATCTCGTCTGCTTCTCCCACATTCGCCAATGGCACCAGAACGTTGTCGTCGCTCAGCCACTCTGTCGTGATCAGAGGACAGCTCCAGCTAGGAGGCTACACCGCGGCGGCGGCGCAGTCCCCGGCGTAGTGAGTGCGCGTGGCGTCCCTGTTGGGTGTGCGTGGAACACCCTCCACACGCTCCGCCGCCGGTGCCCGTCGACAGCTGTTGCCGGCCGCCGTTGCCGCCACACAACGTTCGAAAGCCAGGGCCATCGCCCGCTCCGCCGCCGCGACCCGAAGGCGGGAGATGGCCGTCGTGGCCGCCACCCCACTGCCGGCCACTGTGGCCATCACCCGCTCCGCCACCGCGGCCCGAAGGCGGGAGGTGGTAGTCGTGGCCGCCACCCCGTCGTCGGCCGCCGTGGCCGCCAGCCGACCGTCGACCGTCGGGATCATCACCCACTCTGCCACCGCCGCTCGAAGGCGGGAGGCAGAGGTGGACGCTCGCACGTGCGACAGCGACCTTGCGTGCTACACCGAGTTCCTGCGGGAGGAGGAGGAGCGCCTCATCGAGCATACAAAGATCCTTACCGCCGCAGTGGCTGCGGAACACGCCGCATCAGAGGCGAGGAATCAGGAGATCTACGAGGAGAACCACCACTTTGAGAGGGGTCGTCTGGAGCGGCAGAGGGCATTCGAGGCGAGCATCGCTGAAGCTGCATTAGCGGCACGCACCGCATTGCGGTTGCCCGGCTCGTCGGTAGGCTCCTCCTCCTCCACCTCTTACTGAGCGCGCTCGGCAGAGGAGAGGCAGCCGGAAGTAGTACAAAGCCCCTCTGCAGTAGTATTAGTAGTAGTATTTAGGGGTTATTTTGTTCAGTTCATCTGACTATAGATGTGGTGGAACTGTACAACGTACTTGAAATTAGCTAGTATATATAGTCGAACTAGCTATTTCAGTACGTGGTTGGCAACAATTGGGGAAAGTTTGGTCGGTTAAGCTGTCGAGTTGAACTGTTTGTATAAATTAAGAACGACTGCTTAATTTATGAATGAAATCTATGCTTAATTACTGAATTTTAGTTGCAAAAATTAAATACTGCTAGTGATTTTTAGCTTCATATTTTGACAAATCGCAGTGTTACAAGGATTGACAAATCTTACCAAATTGTTTGTATGTGGTTGCACACGGGTCATCGAAAACAACCATTTGCGTTGAAGGGATGCACAAATCCTGCGTGCTCTCACTTTGCATACGGGTGTTCTATCTAAAATGTTTGCGATCAAGAGCTGCAGAAATCCTGCTCGGCACATTTTCTCTTGGCTTCCTGGGAAGTTGTCGGTTTGCATACGGGTGTTCTAACTAAAACGTTTGCGGTGAGTGTTTTATATTTAAAAAGCGAATGAAATTGCGGCTTGGGCACCATTAATGGATAGGATGCGAGCAAGGCGGGCGGCCATGGAAATCAAAGGGCTCGCTTCCCAGTGAGCCTGCGCAGCGTACACCTCGCACGCTTCCCGGTGAGCCTGTGCGCTCAAGAACATCTTGCACGCCTCTCGGTCAGCCTGCGCACCGGACGGCGCTCGCACGCCTCCCGTTCAGTCAACGTCAAGCAGCTGTCCGCACGGCACCTCCTACAGCCATTAAAACCAAGACATGTGGCGTCACGTGAATGCTTAACAGAATTTTGGATTTACTAGAATTTAAAAACCAGCCATCTCAATGTTTTGCCGGCAATCAACGGTGCCCTGGTGTTTGAAATTCATTCTCATTTCTTGCATGGTACTTAAGCATGCACCCAAGGACACATATTTGATTTTTCAACCAATTTATATGCACTGGAGCATGTGCATGTAGTTCAAATTTGAATTATGCACATAAATGCATTGAAAACTTAGTTAATGCATAAAAATGTCCAAACGAACCCTAAAAAATCACAAAAAATCACACAACACTCCTGTTGTTCTATGTTGACACGAGAAAAAAATTTGAACGCAATAAGTGGCAATGGATATCGTTTCGTCCCCAAAGGTGGGACGTTCCCTACCGAAAACCATCATGCTTGTTGTGAGAAGCTCCGGTTTGTGAGAAGCATATACCCAAACCTGCCCCAAATGGGACAAAATTTGTACCATGGCATGTTGATGCCGCTCCATGATAGCATGCCAAGTTTCATGAATTTCAGACGAGTTTTGGATTTACTAGAATTTAAAAACCAGGCATCTCAATGTTTTGCCGGCAATCAACGGTGCCCTAGTGTTTGAAATTCATTCCCATTTCTTGCATGGGACCTAAGCATGCACCCAAGGACACATATTTGATTTTTCAACCAATTTATATGCACTGGAGCATGTGCATGTAGTTCAAATTTGAATTATGCACATAAATGCATTGAAAACTCAGTTAATGCATAAAAATGTCCAAACGAACCTCGAAAAATCACAAAAATTCACACAACACTCCTGTTGTTCTATGTTGACACGAGAAAAAAAATTGAAAGCAATAAGAGGCAATGGATATCGTTTCGTCCACAAAGGTGGGACGTTCCCTACCAAAAACCATCATGCTTGTTGTGAGAAGCTCCGGTTTGTGAGAAGCATATACCCAAACCTGCCCCAAATGGGACAAAATTTGTACCACGGCATGTTGATGCCACTCCATGATAGCATGCCAAGTTTCATGAATTTCAGACGAGTTTTGGATTTACTAGAATTTAAAAACCAGGCATCTCAATGTTTTGCCGGCAATCAACGGTGCCCTGGTGTTTGAAATTCATTCCCATTTCTTGCATGGGACCTAAGCATGCACCCAAGGACACGGATTTGATTTTTCAACCAATTTATATGCACTGGAGCATGTGCATGTAGTTCAAATTTGAATTGTTCACCTGAAATGGCTAGAAAACCAATTTAATGTATAAAATGTTCAAACGAACCCTGAATAATTACAATTCTTTTACGACACACATATAGTTGCATGTTCACTCCAGATAAAAGGTCTAGCAATTCAAACACCGTCCATTGCCGCTGTGACCCCATTATGTAATTCAAATCAAGTAGATCGCACACAGTTTATTATCAACAACCGTGTGAGATGTAGTACAAAATATCTTGGAGCACCGTCGGTCTATAGTACCCCTACGGCTTACGCGAGAAGGTGCATCAGCTACAGTCCACAGCCGGCATCTCAAGCACACTAGCTCGCTCCCCAAATATCATTTCACTGATCAATTGTCGCCGGTGAAAGATGGGCATGTGGACCCGCGTCGTGAGGGCAACTTCGGTGGCCAACTCTGGCGAGAGCGCGGCCGCAGCCGCCATGCGCATGCTAACAAGGTGCATGAGTGCGGCCGCAATTTGCGACCGGGCGGCAAAGGCAGCCCAAATGGCCGTTGTTGCTTCTCAGGTGCCAGCAGCAACATCTGCCTCGGGGATAGCAACTGGTGAGAGCGGCACAGCAGCTGTCTGTTCCGCAGTGGCGGCCTTAGCCCTGATGGAGGCCGCCCAAGACCATGTCGAGGCCGCCCACACCCAGCTCCTGGCGGTCACCGCACAAATTGAATGAAGCTTCTCCGACAACGGTCGGCAACCCACGGCCGAAGAGCTGGCAATCGCCGAGAGCGTTCGAGTAGCCGTCCGTTCCTCCGCCGCATACCTTGCGAGGACGGAGCCCGTCCAAGCCCAGATCGCGTCCGCCCACGCCCAGCTCGTGGCGGCCTTTTCCAAAGAGATGGCGGACACGGATGGCGAGATGCTTGTCGACTATGGTGTGATGGATGCCATGGAGCCCCTTCCCACGAGACTGTCGGGCGTGAGCTGGACATGGAGGCGGCGGCGGAGATCGACGAGCACCAGCCGTAGTAGTACTCTTTGTTTTGTTTAACTAAGAGTGTCGGTCTTTAATTTGTTAGAGTAATGTTTATGTCAGCTAGCTCTGTTTAATTGCTGAACTTGCTCGATTAAGAAGTGTGGGTGTGCTGTAGTCTCCTTTGTGTACCCAAATTATGCAATGACGTGGATGACCACTATAACCATGGAAATTCGAACCAAAACTTTTGACGTTCAAACTCATCACACACGAGTTAAGCTATCTGAATCGTTTGTGATGTCCACATATCGTATACAGTTCTGAATAAGGGACTCTGTCTGATGACACTTTGCGCGCCAGTTTTTTGCTGAAGCGATTCCAAATTTTTGGCTTCCGCGGAAATATCTACCTCCCCGCCCCCTCCCCCTTACCAAAAGCCACATTTCCCCTCTTTCCGCCTTCCTTTCCAAGTTGAAATCTTCACTCCTTGCTTGCAGTGCCGCCGCCTCCTCGCCGGTGACCCTCCTTCACGCTACTCGGCCTCCACAATCCAGGCAGGTAATCCACACCCGACCCCCATCCTGCTCCTCCTTCCACATCCCAGATGTCCCAACCGCCGGCGCGAGCGCAACACCTTCCACCCAAATCACCGACCCCTCCACCAAATAAGTGCCGGCCTAAGCCATGGTGCACGCAGTATAGCCAGGACCTCAAGGAGCATTTGGCAGCGGAGAAGCAAATCACGGCCGCACGCGCGGATGAGGTTGCGATGGCTGCCATTCGTGCCGACCCCCAGATCTTGAAGGAGCACCTTGCCAATTGCTAGCTACGCCGGTTAAGCATGCTCGGTTTACCCATTGCGTGTGCTGCTCCTGCCTTTCCTTCACAAATTCTAGTGAATTGTGCTATCTAATTTCACCATGCAATCTGTTGCTCTAGTGTATATTATATATGTCCTGCAGTGTGGTGCTCACTTATTAACTGTTTTGTTAATTAGTTGTCGTCTTCAGTTAACTGTTTGGTTCAATTGTGCAAATGTGATGTTCAATTCTTCAGGCTGCAATTTTGTATTGTCTTCCATGTGAGAAATAAATCGAATTTATCTTTACAAAATTGTGGGTGCATTCTGTTATTATATACCATGTGAGGAATAAATTGAATTTGGCTGTAGTAAATACATGAGAAACAAATACAATTGCTACAATTGGCTGTAGTTAACTGTTTGGTTAACTCTCTGATCTTCTATTAGGAGGATGTTATATTGTGCAATGTGGTGCTCAGTTAATGTTTGGTTCATTTGTTATGGTGTTTAGTTAACTGCTTGGTTCAATTCTGCAATGAGATGTCCAATTGTCTTCGGTAGAATTTTGTATTGTTGTGCATGTGAGGAATAAATCGAATTTGGTTGCACTTAATACATGAGAAACATATTCAAGTGCTATATTTCCTAGTTCTTAATCATGCTTGGTTTGGGTAAATGGGTTTTCCGTGTGGCTGCAATTAATCTGATGCATCTGCATTGTGCTTATTTTTCATCAAGATATTTTACTGATAGCATGCGAACCCTTACTTAACCTGATGACTAACTACCTTATATGTGTTGCAGGGAAACAATGGGAAGCACTGAGGTTTACAATCGAGGTTAGCACGTGCATGGTCCGTTGTCTAATAGCACATTATTGTGCAATTGCAGGAACCATTGTAATATTTTGGTTTTTAACAATTTGGTCTTGCACATGTAGGTCCTGCTGTCAGAGGTTTTGACCCACTGTTCGACCCTTTTTGCATATGGGGAAATGAGTTGTCCATGAATATCAATCAAATCAAGAAACTCAGAAAGATTGTTAGGATAAAGAAATTAGCTACAAAAAAAACAAGATCTTTGTGTGCACAATGAAGAAGACATCACTTCACTACAAGATGGTACATACTATTATACCTTGCCTTTTTTTATTCATTTGCCCCATTTCCAATATAGAGAAGATATTTATGCACATCCTTGTTTTCAGGCCTTTCCAAAGCAGTTCACTGATGATTACCTCTCAAACCACCTCTATGGTCAGGAGGCGAGGAAGGTTTTCATACAACACCCACGGTTCAATATTGAAGTGTTGCTGAAGAGGACGAAGGACGGATGGTCAATCATCCACACGCACTGGCCTAAAGTTGCAAAGACCTTCAACATGAATGAAGGCTCAATATTCGCCTTCCGCTTCAGCAGTTTTCCAGATGAGATGCATCTGTCTATATACTGTCTATGATGCTAATTTTGAAAGGTTCTACATGTTGCATGTGGAACTTGCTGCTGGTGCAGTTGTGTAATGGGGTAGCTGAGTGCTGAAGCTATATCATGTTGTACTCTGATGTATTTCAATTATGAAATTCTGCTTCCTTAATATGGAAATGAAATATATTGTGTGCTTAATATGAAATGTCAATTAGATTAATAAATGGATTAATATTCGGATAATTAGCCTGCTAATGGCGAATTAGCCTGCTAATTGTGTTTTGCTATTGCAAACGGTTGTTGAAAAAATACCGTGGGCGATGACCTCAGGCAACGCACACAGTTTCTAGGAATAAACCGTGTTGGATCAATGAACAATCACACACGACTTTCTCTTGAAAACTATTTGCGTTAGGCCACCTTGCGCAACCGTTTACCACATAAAAACTGTGTGTGATGGACAGCCTTTGCCACACAGTTTCTTCTATGGACCGTGTGTGATACATTCAATAACGCAAATGATTTGACAGGAAAAATTGTGTGTGATGTACCTGTGAACGAAAATGTTTTCCTTGGAGCGACTGTGTGGGACGTGCATACGAACGGAAACGTTTAGCGGGGACTGACTGTGTGGGATGTACTTGCGACCGAAAACAATTTTGCCATATAATTGTATTTTTTTAGCTCTACTGTACGTATTTCCGTATTTGAGTGCTCGTCGGTCGCACACGACCTCATTTTTCCGAACGTGTGTGCCAGGAGGGCATATCCCCGACGGTTTCTGGGCCGTGTGGGAAGGACCCCCCTGTCGCCCACACTCACTTGACGACAGTTCCAAATGCGTCGCGGAAAGGGCTTAAAACCGTTTGTTTAGGACCGACGCGCACCAGTGTATCATCAGCCTGCTCTCATTATTTTTGGATCCATCAACTGGTTGTTACCATCACTCTAGATTTTTGCATGCTCTCCTTACATAATCTGACTATATTTTTTCGTATGCATGTCAGATATTGTACACAGTCATGCTGAACATGTAGAGCAAAAGAGAAGAGTTTTGCACGGCAATACAATGTCATGCAGCCATCGCTCCATGGTGGGTTCAATGGCAAACCCTCCCCCCTATCATGCATATGTTGCCTTGCAATACCTACTTTTGACATCATATATGTCATCTGCTTAGTTTAGACATGTTCTGTAATGCCACCTGTTAAGTTTCTATATCATATATGGGAATTATACAGTCTCATCTCTTTTAGCCAGCCATAATATATGTGAAATATGCAATGCCATCCTGTTTAACCAGGCATCATATATTTGAATGATAGCTTGCCCATCCTTTTCTTCATTACATTTTGATTTGTCGACAATGTTTGTACATTAAACTACTCTTCCTCTAAATCAGCCATTTGAGTGGGTGATGGAAAAATCTGGAGTGAAAACAAGGTCTTCAGAGCAAACAGTGCTACCTATCGAAGCAGATCTCTTGCTGGGTCCCGATAGCTCCTCAAAGATGGATTCGGAGACAGATGACCAGTCCTATTCCCCCACCGAGGTGTGTGCTCTAACTTGGCACGGTTATACTGCTCATATCATGCATATGGTGTCTTGCATTGCATAGTTTAATCATCATATACACAATATTCAACACCATGTTCTTAGTTCAGACATCATATATGCGAATGCCCTCTGCTTAGCATATACTCCCTCCGTTCTTTTATATAAGGTGTATTATTTTCAGCACGGTGACCAAGGCACATAATTATAGACTGTTTAGGATGAAATTACCGTTGACAAATTTGTTGATTAGTGCCAAATACATCAGTTAGTGCACGAAAGTAAGAGATAGATGCAATCGATAAAAAAGATACTTTCCTTCTTTTGCTACAAGGAGAGACATAGGCAATCAGAATACATATACTTTCTTTTTTTCTAGAGGGCTAACAAGGGAATTATCAGGAATTATAAGAAATACACCTTACAATCTGGAATTTTATCAAAAAACAAATACACCTTATATAAAGGACCGGAGGGAGTAAATCACATATGTGAATTAAATCATGCGATCCTGATTACTTAGATAACATGTATGTGAATTATGTCATGCGAACCTGTTTACTAAAGACATCATATAATTATCTCATGCAATCCTGTTCAGTTAGTCATCGTATCTTTGAATTATGTCATGCTATGCTATCTAGTTTAGATAGACATCATATATGTGAAATTATGTCATGCTATCCTTTTTAGTTAAACAATATACATGTCAACTATTTCATGCCCTCTTTTTTCCACACTATCTATTGCATCTGTCTCTCATACAATGTATGTACATTCAACTATATTTCCTGTTTATCAGCCATTTGAATTGGAGCGGGTGATGGCAGTATCTAGCGGAGTAAAAACACCGTCTTCAAATAAAACTGTGCTACCTCTTGGTGGAGATAGCACCCCGGTTGTACATGCACGAGAACCAGCCCTACCACACATAACCCAGACTCTAGCAGATTGTACCCCTACTGCGATGGACAGAGAACCAGCTTCACCCAATCTAACCCCAACCCCAGCAGATAGTAACACAGTTCCTGTTGACACAACACCATCTCCACCACAGAGCTCCCAAACAAGAGCAGTGAGTAAGGCAGCTCCAGTGCCCAAAGCGCCAGTACTACCACGGCGAACCCCAACTCCACCAGTTAGTACACCTATTCCTGTGGAGGAAGCACAACCAACCTATCGAATCTGGGGTTCCGGCAAAAGCCTTAAGGTTCGAACTCTGGGGTGCGCGTGAAGTTCTTTCCCTCTTACCGATCCACACCCTAGCTCGCTAAAATCTCGCGAACGAACTCGACAAACTCTCAACACAAGGGACACAAGGTTTATACTAGTTCGGGCCACCGTTGAGGTGTAATACCCTACTGCAGTGTGGTGGTGGATGGATTGCCTCTTGGGCTGATGAAGAACAGTACAAGGGGAAGAACAACCTCTTGAGGTTGAGGTGTCCTTGTGTTTGGTGTGTGGCTAAGGATTGGCTCAAGATCAGATGCCTCTACTGTGGTGGCTAGTTCTACTTATATAGGCCCTGGTCCTCTTCCCAAATATTGAGCGGGAAGGGAGCCAACAACGGCGGCCAATTTGAAAGGGGACAACTAGTACAAGCTATCCTGACAAAAGCGGTATTCGCCTGCAAAAGGCTCTGGTGATGACGTCGTCTTGGGCTCCACGGTGACCTCCGTCCTTCTGGCCTGCTGGTCTTGGTCTCGTTGCACTGATATGGAAACCTTTGCCTGATGCCTCGGTACTCCGTGCCTGCGCTTGCCCCCTTGGCACCAAAGAGGAAACAAGGACGCTACGCGCGCTGGCGCCCGCCTAGCGCCCGTCTGATCCTGATCGTCATGGCTCACGTCACAAGAGCCTCATGAGGTTTGCCCTGCCTTGATATCTCCGCTCCTCGCGAGCCTGCCTGGAGAGGCCGCTCCTGAGGAGGTTCTGCGTCGCCCGCCTCGCGAGGCTTGGCCCCTCGCGAGGGTCTTGTATGCCTTGTTGATGAAGAAGGGCCATGCAGGCCTGCTCGCATAGCCACGTCGTGGGCCGCAGGCAGGCAAGTCTGGGGACCCCCGTTCCCAGAATGCCGACACAACCATTCATAGTTTAGCATCTATCGCATTTGATGTTGTTAAATCCTATGTGTGTGTCTTCACATCATGGAAATATTATACTGAAGATGAAGGAAAATGCCAGTTGCAGGTGTTTATCCAGGAGTTATGTGTAAGTAATGTTATTCATGGCAATTAGTTTTCTTTGTCCCATACATTCTACCTCCATGATGGTTATAATATAGCAAAATTTCCCATTTTTCTCTATAGAGAAGGACCGATTTGGAAACTTAGGATGAGGTAACCTGTGCTAATACCTCTGCTATCTTCAAGAATGCTTGGTGGCAGTATCGGAATTACCTGAAGAAAACGTACTTCACTGGCAAAGAAACTCATCAAATTCCCTTACGTTCTCCTGAGACACATTTATTGGACGATGACCGGGAACGCCTTGTTCTGTACTGGTCCCGAACCAAGAATGTGGTAAGATCTATGAGCTCATTTTTTATTTTTAAGTACTATATGCCCGAGTCTTACTGTGCTCTGTTCATGTAGGACAAGCGCTTAAACCTGAAGAACAACTGTTCTCATTTAAGATTCCATTGCTATCATGCATACTGCTTTGCTCTTGTATCATTATATTCATACAAACTTATTTTTAAATTGAAGGATCCAATCGAGACTCCAATGGCACAACAGGTATGTTTACGCATGTTTATTTAACAGGTTTGCTCTTATAAATAGCTTATTTGATTTCAATTTCAGTTGTGTATACAGTTGACTTCTCATATCATGCACATTACTAGCATCACAACACAGCCAATAGTGTTGTTGTACATTTAGACCCGTGGTACCCATCTGAAATCTTGTTGTGCCGTGTAGTTTCCCACACTTTGTATTCTTTCAGTGCTGCTTTGTCTTGAACTGGTATGATTTGAACCGTGTCTCTATTTTGATTTGGCAAGACAATGCAGTGACCATAGGACATAGATATATGTTTGTTTGATGCTTTTATTATGTACTACCTGGCAATAGAAGACTTGGTAGTTTAATCCTGTCCACCTTACTAATGAACTGGTTCACCGAAATGAGTTCCATATACTACTACATGATAAACTTGTTATGTGTCTGCTTGTTTCTTGTTTTAGAATGCTGACAGAATATTGGGGAAGAGTGCCTTATTAAGCAATGATAAAGGAAGACATGCAGATACGGTTCAGGATAGTGAGACATCCTTGTTGGTCTCCAACAAAGCTGATAAAACAGCTAAGGAAAACTATCTTGAAGACAGTGAGACAACCCCAAAGTCCTGTCTTGGTGTAGTGTTCGAGTTACTGGCCACTACCGCTGGACAAGCTATTCAAACTCACTGTCTGAACCAGTTCGGTTTCTTGAGTCTCAACTACAAGCAGAAAGACATCGATCAGCTGTGTTGCGACAAGAAGCAAAGGACTGCGGAAGTCCCTAGAGCATTCAGATGCATACTTTCTGGTGCAACAGCAAGCGTTGGAGGATTTTAGCGCCAAATAGGAGAAAGCTAATAAGCTTTCTTAGCTTATTGCCAGCATGGTGGATACCCAGGATAATGTTTCTTGAGCTCTTCTGAAGTTGTTTCAATTATGGACTTGTTTTGTTGCCGCGTTTATTTGCACTAGTGGCCAATTTAGATGGCCAGTGTATGTAATATGCTGCATTGTTCCCTATATTTGCACTGGTGGCGAACTTTGATGCCCAGTGGATGTAATATGTGTAATGGCCGTAATAGCCTAGCGTTAGTTGATTGCTTATTTATTTCCTTATTCTCTTGTTTAGTTGTTTGCTTGTAGTCATTGCAGTTCTTTTTCCGCGTTTTTCTAGTGGCCACAATAACATATTTTTATAACTAGGCCACAATAACCATGGCAACACACGGACTGTTGTAACCATTGTCCTACTACCTGCTGTAGTGACCATGGCCCTCCTATGGGCCGTAGGATCCATGGGCCTTCTACGGGCCATATGATCCGTGGGCCTTCTACGGGCCGTAGGATCCATGGGCCTTCTATGGGTCGTAGGATACATGGGCCTTCTATGGGCCGTCTAATCTATGGGCCTTCTACAGTCCGTATAATCGTTTTGCCAAACATGGGCCGTACTATTCGTGGACCAATAACGGTCCACAAAATGGGCCGTAAACGGGCTAGAGTGGAAATCGTCTATTTTATGGCCCGACCATAACGGGTCGTTAATAGCTCGTATTTGACGACGCTATGAAAACAGCCCAATGGGTTAACGGGCCACAAACGGGCTGACTGTAACCACAGGCTGAATTTGGACCACAAGCAGAATAGGCCAGTAACGGACCGTAAGTAACCAAATTCTGGAAACGAGCCCAAGAATAAATGGGCCCTTAGAAGGCCGAAAGTTAACACGGGCTGGAAACGGCCGACGAATAATGGGCCGTTAATGGGTATAAAGTGATACACTGTTCATTATGGGCCAGTTTCATCTCGGGCCTTTAATGGGCCAAGAGTTACAAAGGGCCTCTTATGGGCCGAAAGACGCCATGGGCCATACATGGGCCGAAAGTTATAATGAGATGGAATCATATTGGACAGCCCAGATGACACTACTAGGCCTAATTCAGGTAGGCTGTGACGGGTAGTGAGTTAGATGGCTGTAAATGTGCTATATGTGAACATGTCGTTAACAGGCTTTCCGTGGGCCAGCCCGCTACCTTTTGACCAAGTCAAACGGGCCGACCTTTTCACCCGAAGGGGCCTTTGTTGGGTCGTGCCATGTGTCGACGTATCATAGGCGCCCTCGGTCCAATGAGTGGATGATTTCTGTCCCAACCGTGAGCCGACACGTGGTTCCTCTGGCCATTGAGAATTTTACACGTGGAAAATCCCCATTGGGTCCGGGCTGTTAACGGGTTATCGGATCCAAACCGAAACCCAATAGCTTAACGGCGACCAGTTACGGTGGATGCCATGTGTCGGTTACCCTTGACGAAAGCACTTCTATGACGTGCGATTTATAGTCATGGAAGTGGACACTTCCGTGATGATAATTTTGGTAATGTCATGGAACACTTCTAGGAGAGCACACGTATGACTATCTTGATTCTGTCATAAAATCGTCATGGATGTACATGCATGACAGAAAACGTGACCTACTATGACAAACACGTATCGTCACGGAAGTGTATTTTTTTGTAGTGATGGTTTATGGAGCTGAAGCAATACTCCCCAGTGATATTCGTCATGACTCGCCCAGAGTGGCGGCTTATGTGGAGGCTGACAATGAGACGGCGCGTCAAAATGCTTTGGATGCTCTTGAGGAGGAGCGTGACCTTGCGGCGGCTCGTTCAGCAATATATCAGCAAGACCTACATCGCTATCACAGCCGTAGAGTTCGAAGCCGGACCTTTTAGGAGGGCGACTTAGTGTTCCATTTGATTCAAGACCAGACAGGGATGCATAAGCTTTCGCCTCCTTGGGAAGGACCTTTTGTGGTGAGAAAAAAATCTCAATAACGGGTCTTACTACCTCATTGACATACGAGAACACAAGGATTCCCGCAAATCTGAAGGGGAGACCCGCACACCATGGAACATTGCTCATCTTCGGCCTTACTACACTTGAGTCATTGGCACTCATCATTGTATATACCTTCATTGATGTAAATATATTTTTATGATCAATATAATAAAGTCGGCATCCCCAAAATTTGGGCCCTCTGTTGTTTCATCTCAAATCTTTTGAGCAAGAGTCATTATTGATTACTCATAAGGTCACTTGGGGGCTTCCTGCTCTATGAGCATAGCTTTATAACCCTCTTGATCGACTTTTATGCCATGTTCTAGGTCATTTGGGGGCTTCCTGCTCTATGAGCATAGCTACATAACCCTCTTGATTGGCTTTTATGCCATGTTATAGGTCATTTGGGGGCTTCCTGCTCTGTGAGCATAGCTTTATAACCCTCTTGAACGGCTTTTATGCCATGTTCTAGGTCATTTGGGGGCTTCCT